>NC_092044.1:24853582-25181582 GCF_003086295.3 Arachis hypogaea | reverse complement strand
AGGAGAGAATTGAGAGAATCAACCCTAAACACTTGAGCGAATAGAGTGCAAATACATCCGGTGAGGGTTTGATGCTCAATTACATGTTTCCACCTATGATCATCTCTTCTCATGCAAGTTTGTAAAAATATTTAATAACTCAATTCAATTGCGGATTAGACTTGCTAGTCCTTAGCCCTTGTGCATATATGCTTCTTGGGAATTGATTTATTTTGACCAAGCAATTGCATTCATTTAGATAGTTGCATATAGGTAGATTGCATTTAGTTAGTTCCATTGAATAAATGCCATACCCTTTACTTCATTCTTGGTTTAAGCATGAGGACATGCTTGGTTTAAGTGTGGGGAGGTTGACAAACCCCATTTTGAGGGTTTATCTTGTGCTTAATTGAGGGGATTTTATAACCTTTTACCCACATTTATTCAATGAAATAGCATGGTTTTATAACTTCTCCCTTAATTGTGCTTAAGAGTGAAAACATGCTTTTTAGGACTCAAAATAGCTAAATCTAATTCTCCTTGATTCCATTAGATGCCTTGACATGTTTGTTAAGTGATTTAAGGTTTAGGAGGCAAAGATTGGATCAAGGGAATGAAGAAATAAAGCATGAAAAGTTGGAGAACTCATGAAGAAATGAAAGAACCGGAAAGCTGTCAAGCCGACCTCTTCGCACTTAAACGACCATAACTTGAGCTACAGAGGTCCAAATGATGCGGTTCCATTTGGGTTGAAAAGCTAACATCCGGGGCTTCGAAATGATATAAATTTTGCCATATGTTGCTTCGTGTTCAGGGGCGCGCACGCGCACTTTGCGCGCGCGCGCCGATTCTGTCCGTGGCCCACTCTAATGAAATCGTCCCCAGCGGTTTTAGGAGCCTTGTGGGCCCAATCCAACTCAATTCTGATGCTATTTAAGCCAAGGATTGAAGGGGGGAACATATGTTAGTTACCATTAGTTTAGTTTAGTAGTTAGAATTAGTTTCTAGAGAGAGAAGCTCTCACTTCTCTCTAGAATTAGGATTAGGATTAGGATTAGTTCTTAGATCTAGGTTTTAATCTTTGCTTTCTTCTACTTCTACATCTCAATTCCTTGTTGTTAGATTCATTCTTCTTCCATTCTTTTATTGTAATTTCCTTTATGTTGTTCTTATGTTTTGTTGTAGATCTACTTTTGTTTCTTCCATTTCCTTTCAATTCAATAAGAGGTAATTCATAACAATTGTTCTTCTTTGCTTTTCTATTGTTGATCTCTTGCCTTTGTAGTTAGATCTCTCTTTAATTCTTGCAATTTATGTTGTTTACTTTTATTGCCTTTTATGTGTTTGTTGAAATGCCTCTTCTAGATATAGTGTAGATTTTGTTCCTCTTGGCCTAGGTAGAGTAATTAGTGACACTTGAGTTATCTAATTCCTTTGTTGATTGATAATTGGAGAGACTGCTAATTGGTTTAGAGTGCACTAAAGCTAGTCTTTCCTTGGGAGTTGGCTAGGACTTGTGGCTCAAGTCAATTCATCCACTTGACTTTCCTTTATTAGCAAGGGTTAACTAAGTGGTAGCAATGAACAATTCTCATCACAATTGAGAAGGATAACTAGGATAGAACTTCTGGTTCTCATATCTTGCCAAGAGCTTTATAGTTGTTAGTTTAATTTCATTGCCATTTACTTTCATGTCTCTTATCCAAAACCCCAAAATAACTCACAACCAATAACAAGACACTTTATTGTAATTCCTAGGGAGAACGACCCGAGGTTTCAATACTTCGGTTTATAAATTTAGGGGTTTGTTACTTGTGACAAACAATCTTTTGTATGAAAGGATTTTTGGTTGGTTTAGGAACTATACTTGCAACGAGACTTTAATAGTGAAATTCCATACCGTCAAAAATCTGCTCGTCAGTTATCACCCAAGAAAAAAGGGTGATGGCCCTCTACGGCTTGGACCCTAAGAAAAAAGTTTTTAAAATTGTGGAAGGATTTATCAAAGATTGAAAAGACCTTCCGTCCATGAATAGCTCGGAAGGATACCAACTGTTGTTTATTATTTTGAGCGCTAAATGGTTTCGTCAGATGGAAAAGATAGAAAAAGATCTTTAAAGAATTCGGGAAGTCCAGCTCTCAGCTGACAAGTTGGTAGATTTTCATGAAACCCTAAGAGTTGGGGTGCAGTTGAGTAGGAGCAACTCGGCAGTGTGATAGTACTTCTATTTCAAAATCAGAAAAGGGGAAGGAAACCCCCAGGCGGGTAAAAAGACAATCATACATAAAGAAAAAGTGAGGGTCAGAATTAGCAAGCCTCCCGCAACAAACCCGGTCTTCAGGACTCGGGGCCACCATCTCATAGTTAGGCTCATCAGCCTCTAAACTATAGATCCTATGATGAGTGCGAAGTTCGGTAAGGTAGTCGGTGTCTACTAAAGGTTTCTCATCAAGAATAGAATCATCTACCTATCTCGAAAAGATCTCAGGGACATGGGAAGACATTTTTTCCAACGAAAAGGAAGTAGGCGATAAGACCTATAAAGAAAAATAAAAAATCATCAAAAATAGGGCTCTCAAAGAGAAGACAGTCTTTTCCCTAAAAGCAACACAAGAAAAAGAACCACCAGATTACAACGATGACATCTAATAATAAACTTATAAAAATACCAACACCTCACAACACAAATGAAGGAGTAGCAAAAAACATGAAAGTCTCCTCAAATACACAAAGCACAGAGATAAAGCATTACACAACAGAAGAAGGTAAAGGAAAGACTAACCTTTCTCTGTAGTGGAAAGGTTAAAAACACCCCAAGAAGGAAGACTAAAGGGATTTGTTGTGAACAAGAAAGAATGAGAATGCAGGCAAGAAACTTTGAGGATGAAAGAAGACAAGAAAAGAAGAGGAAAAAGTATTTATAACATGCCAGGGGCACAACGGTAAAATGACAATGTCATTAAAGAAACACGTTGTTACCAATGTAACGGCCCCCACGTGTAAATGCGAAATCCCAAACGGACGCGACGTTTGATTAGATGCGACGGTTGATAAATTCAAAATCACGTTGGTTTCAAACTTAAATCATGTCGGTTCCCAACTTGGACAAACCCAAACTCAATTAATTCTCAAATCTGACTCATAGCGAAGAGATCAGACTCGAGTAGGGGCACTGTTCATACTATGGCCCAACACTGTAGTCCAGGCCCAAGTAAGCCAAAAAGGCCCAATCCAAAGGTTGGCCTTACCACCTAACCGGCCTCCCATGAAAGAGGTCGGGTTCGACGTGAGCCCCTCCCTAAAGAGGTCGGGATCAAGACGAGCTGGTAGATAATACTTATTCAAATAAGTAATTGCCTCTAAAATCTCTCATCCACTTCCAAAAGCAATATCCTAACAACCCTAAGATAAAGGAATGATTATCCACCCTCAGAAGTGGAACTACTCCAACGGTAGTTATTGGATCACCACTATAAATACACTGACACACTCAGGTAAAATTAAGTTTCATTACTCTCTAAACCTGCTTATCCCCTTGCTAACTTAGGCATCAGAGTGTCTTTGCAGGTACCACCCCCATTCTTTCACGTACATAAACTCGGACGGCGGCTCCCAAACACATAGCACGTCGGAGGCCACCTTCCATTGGCATTTGGGCCAATTCCTTAAGCCCAATCCACCTACCTCAGGTTACCCACGTAACACTTTCCATTAGCACTTTTGGCTAAGTTATGAGAAGTAAAATATTTGTCCACCATCAATGCTTGCAAATCTTCCTTGTGATCATATATACTTTTCAAAGTAATGAAAAAAAGTGGCAAAACATGTGACTCCTGGTCGAACAATTTCTTTCTAACTTTTTCTTTTTCCAAGCCAAGACAAGAAGATCATATGATTGTAAACAAACACAGTCACTCTTGAAGCATGGGAAGCGAGGTCATCTATGTAAGGAATACTTGAAATATCTTTCAAAATAAGATTGACACAATGGGCAACATAAAAAAACAAAAAAAAATTTGGATATTTTTCATGAATGAGTTTTCCAACAGGTATATAATTAGCAACATTATCAGTGACCACATGCACAATGTTATTAGACCCAACCCACTCAATAACATCAGAAAACAAATTAAACAAGGTATCGACAGTTTTTATCATATCAAAAGCATCATCAAACTTAACAAATGACATACTAGTAGGACAATAAACTAAAAATTTAATTAAAGTTCATTGCCTTTGATCAGTCCACCCATCTGCCATCAATGTACAACCGGTGCTTTTCCATGAGCTGCTATACTTTTCAACAAGCAATTAACACTCTTTCTTAAGATTAGCCAGCAAATGAACTCTCATTTCATCATATGACGGTCCCTTGTAACTAGGTCCAATTGCAGCAATACCATCCAATACAGGTTGAAAGTAAGGTGATTGAATTACATTGAAAGGAATATGTCTATCAACGATCAATTTAGCAAGTCCCAACTTAGCCTTGTGCACAATTTTTTTACTAGTCAAAACAATTTTCAAAGTCAGTTGAGACCCTGGAATAGTCCTTTCTTTAAAGTAACTTCCAATTTGTGTAGCTATTATAGCTCTTCTCTTTTTTTTGTCTCCCATTGTTATAGGAATAGCAGCTTGTATAGGGTTAGGCGATTCAGACTCTTGTGCTTATGTTTCCACACCATAAGACTCATCCTCAAATTTCTTTCCATCTTATTTTTTTTTATTTTCCACCAGAAGCCTTTTGAATTGAAGTTCATCCTCTTTAATGATTTTGTTACATACTTTAATTTGTCCAGAAATTTTTGCAAGATGATACTTCATTCATATCCTCCATCTATTATAAGTATTCAAAAAAAAGATACATGTATATTGCGCCTTGTGATTTTTGTCATACTTCACAATATAATATTCTCAAGTCGAGTCAGATTTTTCTCGAGAGGAACCTGTTTGAGATTCTTGGACAGCATTATCTTGTGGTTGTTGATCAATTTGTGGTTGTTCCATCTAAATTACATACAATATTTTACTAATTACAAATAGCATACATCAAAATAAAATCTCAACCACTACAACAATTATAGCAAATTTCAGAATCCATACAATTATATCAATTCATATAGCATTCAAAATCCATAATTATATTAAGCAAAATTCAATATAGCAAAATTGAACTTATATAGCAAAATTCAATATTGTAAAATTTGAAATTTAGATTCGCAAAATTGAACTTATATCAAATTCATATTCAGTAAAATTCAGAATGATTATTTCATATAATTAATAAAATAAAAAAATTGAAAAGCAGAAGAAGAACTCCGCATCAAGCTATCAATTTATGTAATTAACAAAATAAAAGAATTAAATGAACTGAAATCTGGAGTAAATTTCTCCATGCAACAACGAGCAATTCATACACTTAATTAACCAAATAAAAAAATTAATTGAAAAATCCAAGAACTCATCGTGGCAGAGAGCATAGAAGTCCTAGGGTTCACGGTGGCAGAACAGATTGCCCGACGACGACGTTGATAGAAGCCGACGACCAGGACGACCAAACGACGCTGACGCTAGAAGCTTTAGAGTTCAGAGTTCAAGACAACGACGCTGCTGATAGCTGCTTCAATCCGCGATGGTGACAACTGCTTCAATCCGCTGACAGTAGCTCCGATCCGGTGTCGATTGTGGTAGTGACAGTGGAGTTTGTTGGAGGAAGCTATATCACAGAAATAAGTTTGGTGCTGTAGTATCTACAATTCATCTGTGTGCTATGTTCCATGTGCAGGACAACCTTATTGCAACTATTGACAATGATCATCATGAAGCTCGACATTGCTAGAATATCAAGTTTGAAAATGCCTGTTTCAAACTGAGTTATACGTGCGTAGATAAAAACTGTCCACAACTCGCTTGATCTTCCATCATTAGCTGAGTTAGATCCACGAGCCGAGCTACAAGATTGACCTACCCCAATGGAGGAATTACAAAAGATCTCTTTAACTAACGATCCAAACAAGTTCACCTATGTAGGTACAACTCTAAAGAAACACAAGAAGGATACACTCCAACAATTTTCACAACAAAATGTCGTTTTATTTGCATGGACTGCTGTAGACATGCCCGACATCGACCTCTCTGTTATTTCTCACAAGCTGGCATTAAATTCATCCATCCGACCTATAGCACAGAAAAAGTGCAACCTTAATATGGATAAAAAACAAGCTTCTTTGGAAGGGACCAAAAAGCTCATTGATGCCGACTTTATACATGAAATCGGGTTTGCAACTTGGTTAGTGAATGTTGTCATGGTAAAAAAGCATAATGGTAAATGGTGCATGTGTGTTGACTTTACCAATTTAAACAAAGCATGCCTAAAAGATGCATATCCTTTACCATCCATTAATTCTTTAGTTGATAATGTCTCTGGTTTTAGAACTTTAAGCTTTATGGATGCATATTCTGGTTATAACCAAATCTTGATGCTCCTTCAGATCAAGATAAAACTGTCTTTATAACTGAAAATGGTAATTTTTCCTATAAAATTATGCTTTTTGGCCTTAAGAATGCCTAGCCTACTTACCAAAGACTGATGGATAAGGTGTTTGCTAAGAAAATTGGTCAGAACATGGAGGTCTATGTTGATGACATGGTGGCAAAAACCAAGACCAGCAAGCCTCACGTTGATGACCCGATAAACCACAATTTTATGGTTTATCTTGTATTGAATTTTATGGATTTAATCAACTTTTCCAACATTTATTCACTAAAATAGCATGGTTTTGTAAATTTTCCCTAATTTGAGCTCAAGATTGAAAACATGCTTTGTAGGCTTTGAAATTGATAAATTTAATTCACTTTAATTCCATTTGATGCCTTGATATGTTTGTTGAGTGATTGCAGATCGGATTGAAGGAATGAAGAAAAAGCATGTAAAAGTGGAGAATTTATGAAGAAATGAAGTTTTGGAAATCTTCCATGCGAGGCGTACGCGTGACCTGAAAATCGCAATATGATGCATACGCGTGACCTACGCGTACGTGTGACAAGCAGCATGTGACCAACTTAAAGGCAACATGTTGGGGGCGATTTCTAGGGCTGTAGAAGCTTGATCAAACTCATTTCTAAAGCTATTTGATGCAGAATTCAAGAGGGAATAGGGGAAGAGCAATTAGGGTAGTTTGGAAACATGCTTTAGGTCATATTCTAGAGAGGGAAATTCTCTCTTCTCCTTATAATCAGGGTAGAATTAGGTTAGATTTCTCTTAGATGTAGATTTAATTCTTGTTTTTATTTTCTCTTCCTTGCAATTTATTGTTCTCGTATCTTTGTTCCTTTAGTTTTACATTTTATTTCCTTTATTTTGTTGCCTTTATATTTATGACTCTTTGTTAGTTTTAATTTTCTTTAATGCAATTTGATGTTTCTTTGGTTATTGATGTTTAATTGAGTTGTTATTATTGTTTCCTTGTATTGGGTAGTGTTAGATTTTATATTTCTTGTTATATTACCATGCTTTCCTTTTATGCCTTCCAAGTGTATGATAAAATACTTGGTTAGATTTTAGGGTAGATTTTGGTACTATTGGCTTGTATTTGAGGACTTAGGTCCCTTGAGATCATTGATGTCCAGTTTCATTGGTAATATAGGGTTGTTAATTGGTTCTAAGACCAATTATGTCCACTTGACTTAACCCTCCGATGTTAGAGGAAAACTAAGTGGAATTAATTCTTTGTAATCACCATGTTGTGGTCAATGATCCAAGATAGGATACCTTGACTCTTAATCCTTGCCTTGAGTAGCTTTTGCTATTTATATTTTTTTAGTTGTTAGTTTAATTTTCTTGTTTATCAAACCTAAAACACCAAAAATATACATGCATAACCAATAATATGCACACTTCCCTGCAATTCCTTGAGAGAAGACCCAAGGTTTAAATACTCTCAATTTTTATTGGGTTTGTACTTGTGAAAAACAAATTAAACTTTGATTAAGGGTTGTCTATTGGTTCGAAACTATACTATCAACAGATTTATTTTTGTGAAATTCTTAACCGACGATTTTCTTTTGTCAAGTTTTTGGCGCCGTTGCCGGGGAATTGCAATGTGTGCTTGTTATTGGTTATTGTCCATATGTGAATATTGTGAATATGTTTGCATTTTTCTTCTTTGTTAGTTTTTGGTAGTTGTAGGAGTTTATTTTCTTTATTTCTTATTAGTTTTTATCTTTATTTTCTCTTTTAACTATGAATTCTCACCACTTTGGCTATGATTTTGGTTCTAACTATATTGTAGGAAATGGGAATTACAATGGGAGCATGCATCATGGATGGGACAATCAAAGGTGGGAGGAGTTCCAAGCTTATGGACAACCCTCTTAGCAACAACCTCCACCAATGTACTATGAGCAAGAACCATTCCATGATGCAAACCAATCCAATGGTTATGATGGACCTCCTTGTGATTATCAATCACAACCACTATATGCCTATGAACCTCCTCATCAACATTGTTTTCAACCACCATACTCACAAGCCTCATTTTACCAAACTCCTCTATATGACCTTAACTCATATCCACCATACTAACTACCTTATGAGTCATATGAACCATACATAAAACCACAACAATTCCAACATAATTACTCCCAAGAACCACCTCCATATACACCATCTCCATATCCTTATCAAGATGAACCACCTTCATATTATGAACTATTTCTTCTAAATAATGAACCATCCTATCCACATGGTGCACGAAACTGACTCCGCACGTTTCACATAGATAGGCTGGTAAATATACCGGGTTGTCCAAGTAATACCTGAGGTGAGTCAGGGTCATTCCCACGAGGATTGTTGGTTTGAGCAAGCAATGGTTACCTTGCAGATCTTAGTTAGGTAGATATAAAATATAGTTTGTCACGAAGAACGTATAAAACAAATAAATAAAGATAAAAATACCGTATTGATTTTGAAAATAATAATGGATGATTAGTTAAGGCTTCGGAGATATTTTGTCTTTCCAGATTAACCTTTCTCACTGTCTACTTCAGTAGCTTTCTGATTCATTCAATGGCAGTCATAAGTGATTAACTCATGTCCTCTGATCAAGTTAACCTATTCTACTACAGTAATCCACCATGTTGAAGTGACTCATATCCTCTCATCAAGCCACCCCTAGGTTTCTCACTGTAGCAAAAGATGAAACTCTAAGCGGTTCACTCCCCTTCACGATCCTACTAAAGGTGCCACAGACAAGGCAAATCTTCCGGATCAGAAAGTGCTACTTCTTTGACTCTAGCCTTGTGCCACAGAAACCTCACGCACCCATAGTCAATGGGATTTCATGTCACGTTATCCAAAGTTCCTCAGATGCTCTATTGGAATCCACAATGCAATCTCTAGCTTTAATTCAACGCTATCCGGGTCAGTAATCGCACGAAACCCATGTAGAACAAGGGTGATTGTCATGGGTCACCCTCAATTCATGAGACGAAGAATGAGAATGCATAAGAGAATAGAATTAGAATTGTAGTGAAGTAGAATAGTAATATTATTACTCCATGAAACTCAACAGAGCTCATAACCCTAACTTAGAAGGTTAGTGACTCATACTGTGCAAAAAATACAATGTAAGGTTCGAATAGGGCGAAGATCTCTAACAAGGGTGATATTTTTTCTATATATACTACTCTAATAACTAAAAATTACAGAAATATGATAGACTAGTCTTAGAGGTGCAAAAATCCATATTCCGCGCCCACTTGGTGAGTGTTTGGGCTGAGTTTGGAATGTCTCCACGAGCTAGTACCCCTTAAAGGCGTTGAGCACTGGCTTGGGACTCCCTAATGGGTGTTGGACGCCACCCACCCCCTTGTGGGCGTTGAATGCCAGGAATAAGGCTGGTGGCTGGCGTTGAACGCCAGTTTTGGGCCTTCATTTACAAAGCAAAGTATAAACTATTATATATTTCTGGAAAGCCCTAGATGTTAGCTTTCCATATCCGCTAAGAACGCGCTATTTGGACTTATGTATCTCCAAAAAAGCTCTTTTGAGTGCATAAAGGTCAGATCCTAACAACATCTGCAGTCCTTTCTTTGTCTCTGAATTAGAGTTTTGCTCAAACTCCTCAATTTCATCCAGAAAATACCTGAAATCATCATAAAACATACAAACTCAAAGTAGAATAAAAAAATGTGAATTTAGCACTAAAACCTATAAAAATAGAATAAAATTAAACAAAACATACCAAAAACTATATGAAAACGATGCCAAAAAGCGTATAAAATATCTGCTCATCAAAACACCAATCTTAAACTGTTGCTTGTCCCCAAGCAACCAAAAACAAAGTAGGATAAAAAGAAGAGGAGGATACAATAAATCTCAGAGTTTTCAATGAGGCTTAGTTTCAATTTAGATGAGCGGGACTAGTAGATTTTTTGCTTCTGAATAGTTTGGCATCTCACTTTCAATTGAAGCTCAGAATGATTTGCATCTTTAGGAACTCAGAGTCCAGATGATATTATTGACTCTCCTAGTTTAGTTTTTTTTATTCTTGAACACAAATTCTTTAGAGTCTTGGTCGTGACCTGATAAACCACTATTTCATGGTTTATCTTGTGTTCAATTGAGTGATTTTTATCAACTCTTTACCCATTTATTCATACTATTTGCATGGTTTTACTTTTTCCTTCCTGATTTTGTGCTATAGTTGAAAACATATTTCTTTGGTCCTAATTTTGCTATGTTTAATCCTATCTTATTACCATTTGATGCCTTGATATGTGTTTTAAGTGTTTTCAGAGATTATAGGGTAGGAATGGCTTAGAGGATGGAAAGGAAGCATGCAAAAGTGGAAGGAATACAAGAAACTGAAGGAATTGCTGAGCTGTCCAGCCTGACCTCTTCGCACTCAAACGGTCATAACTTGAGCTACAGAGGTCCAAATGAGGCGGTTTCAGTTGCGTTGGAAAGCTAACATCCGGGGTTTCAAAATAATATATAATTTGCTATAGTGGCCATACAGAAAAACGGCAGGCACGCATGAATCACGCGGACGCATCGTTCTGTAGAAAATCTGCATGGCAGAATTCGTTTCCAGCAATTTCTGGGCTGTTTCTGTCCCAGTTCTCGGCCCAGAAAACACAGATTAGAAGCTATAAAGTGGAGGAATACATCCATTCAAGGAAAAAACATTCATTATTCGTAATTTTAGGTTTTTGATATAGTTTCTAGAGAGAGAGGCTCTATCCTCTCTCTTAGGATTTAGAATTTTGGATTTCTATTAGTTTTAGGCTATTTCTTCTTCATTCCTGGTTCAATGTTCCTTTAATTTATTTTCTACTTTATTTATTCTATTACTTTAATTGTTATTTATCTTTTCAATTTGGCTTATGAAATTTTCATGTTAGACTTGATTTTCTTATTTAATATAAATTGAGGTATTTCAGATCTAAAGATTGCTTTCTTCAAATATATGTTATTAATGCTTTTAATTTAATTTAGAATTTTCTCCCTTTGCTTTGGTAGAGTAATTGGTGACACTTGAGTTATCAAACTCAGCTGTTGATTGATATTTGAAGTTTGCTGGTTGATTTGGATTCCTCTAAAGCTAGTCTTTCCTTAGGAGTTGATTAGGACTTGAGGAATCAAATTAATTAGTCCACTTGACTTTCCTTTATTTAGTAAGGGTTAACTAAGTGGGAGTGATAAACCACTATTTCATGGTTTATCTTGTGCTCAATTGAGTGATTTTTATCAAGTCCTTGCCCACTTATTCATATGAGTTACATGGTTTTACATTCTCCTTCCTGATTTTGTGCTATGATTGAAAAAATGCTTCTTTGGACCTTAAAATTGCTATGTTTAATCCTCTCTTATTACCATTCGATGTCGTGATATGTGTGTTAAGTGATTTCAGAGATTACAGGGCAGGAATGGCTTAGAGGATGGAAAGGAAGCATGCAAAAGTGGAAGGAATACAAGAAACTGAAGGAACTGCTAGAGCTGTCCAGTCTGACCCTCTCGCACTAAAACGACCATAACTTGAGCTACAGAAGTCCAAATGATGCAGTTTCAGTTGTGTTGGAAAGCTAACATGCGGGGCTTCGCAACGATATATAATTTGTCATATCTTCCTCAAATTTAGGCAATGCGGGCGCGTGGATGACACGCACGCATCGCATATGCGAATTTTAATCCACGCAAACGCGTGGACGACACCTCCGCGTTACTTTGCCGCGACCTGTATGAACCAGCAGCGATTTCTGGGCAGTTTTTGACCCAGTTTTTGACCCAAAAACCACAGATTAGAGGCTATAAAGTGAGGGAATGCATCCATTCATGAGAGACAACAGAGACGACTCATATTTCACTTTTCATAGGACCTGAGGAATCAAAATTAATTCATCCACTTGACTTACCGTCATAGTTAGAGGTTAACTTAGTGGAGGAAAAATCCAATTCTCATCACAATTGATAAGGATAACTGGGATAGGACTTCCGGTTCTCATACCTTGCCAAGAGCTTTACTAGTTATTATTTTAACGACTTGTTATTTTACATTACTTGTTCAACCCTTTTGAAAACCCCAAAATATACCTTTGCATAACCAATAATAAGAACACCTCCCTGCAATTCCTTGAGAAGACGACCCGAGGTTTAAATACTTTGATTATCAATTTCAAAGGGGTTTGTTACTTGTGACAACCAAAACTTTTGTAAGAAAGGAATTCTTGTCGGTCTAGAAGCTATACTTACAACGGGAACTTATTTGTGAAAATTCTAGATCGCACGAGAGTTATGTTCTTCAGGAAGCAATAAACAATTCTCATCACACTTGATAAGGATAACTGGGATGAGATTTCCAGTTCTCATACTGTACATACATCGGTTCGAGCTATAAAGAACCGGGTTGGCCGACCTCTTAGAAGGTTGGCCCATGACCGACCTCTTGAAAGGTTGGCCCATTATTGACCTCTTCTCAAAAGAGCTCGGCCAAATCGTATAAGAGGCCCAAGCAGGCCCAAGCAGGCCCAAACGAAAGGACACAACCCAAATCTAAAGGCGGCAAAGCCTAAAGAAAGATAAGGCGGTTCCTCTTAAAGATAAGATGACTTCACTCAAAGATAAGATAAGATAACTATCTTATCTCCAGAAAGGTCACTCCACACTATTATAAATACACTGGAGCACCCATGTATAACTCATACTCTGATTCTACCAAAAACCTACTTAATACCCTTGCTAACTTAAGCATCGGAGTTCCTTGCAGGTACCACCACCCTCCGGTGACAAAGGATCACCAGCATTGCCAGTCCAACAAGTCGGATACAACAGCTCTGACCACCACGCACAAGCCGGACACGTCATCTCCGATCAGTAGAGAAGATCTCATCCGAGATCGACCTACAGTTTCAGGTAACCCTTGGAACATTGGCGCCGTTGCCAGGAAACCTGGAAGTCATCCCATCACCATGGTGGACAACCATGACAACGACCACGATTCTGATCTAGAAAACAGGACGCCGCATAAAAATGCGGACGCCACCTCCAAAGGCACACCCCAAAATGGGGGAGATAAGCAACCTCCAAACACAGAAATCATGGAAGCATTACAAGCTCAACAAAACCGCCTCCAACAACTCGAAAAAGAAGCTGAGCATCAACGGGAAGCCAAGAGGGACCTTAGAAGAGAAACCAGGCGACACCGAGAACTAGAGGATAAGCTCTTAAAGCTCGAAGCCGATCTCAAAACCAAGACCGCTCGATCCAGTCATGAAGATAGCCCCTATTCATACCCTGGGTCAAGCTGTCCGACCCGGGATGTTCTACAGACAAAGCGATCGACCTCTTCAGGTCAAGATGCCCGACCTCTTCTCAAAGAGCTCGGCTAAGTCACCAGGAAAGCCCAATAAAGGGCTCAAAATAGAGGAACACGTCCCGAATCCAAGGGCAGCCCAAGCCCAAAGAGATAAAGGCGGTTTCCTTGGAGATAAGAAGACCTCACTTAAAGGTAAGATAAGATAACTATCTTATCTCTAGAAAGGTCACTCCACACCATTATAAATACACTGGAGCACCCAGGTATAACTCATACTCTGATTCTACTCAATACCTGCTTAATACCCTTGCTAACTTAAGCATCGGAGTCCCTTGCAGGTGCCCCCACCCTCTGGGGACGAAGGAAGCAGCACCACCACGAAGTCCAACAAATCAGACACAACCGTTCTGACCAGCACAGAAGATCTCGTCCGAGATCGACCTACAGTTTCAGGTAACCCTCGGAACATTGGTGTCGTTGCCGGGGAACCTGGAAGTCATCCCATCACCATGGCGGACGACCGTGACAACGACCACACTTCAGATCTAGAGGATAGAATACCGTACAAAAACGCGGACACCACACCAAAAGATACTTCCCAACTTAACAACAAGAAGAACTCCTCAAACGAGGGAGCCATGGATGCACTTCAGGATCGATTAAAACAACTTGAAGAAGAAGCCCTACGTCAACGAGAGGCTGAGAAAGACCTACAAAGAGAAATAAGTCGACGCCGGGAATTGGAGAACAAACTCCTAAAACTTGAAGCCGATATCAAAACCAAAGCCAGCCGATCCCCTCCCGAAGATAGCTTCCGCAAGGAGCACGACCCATTCACCAAAGAGATCATGAAAACTAAAATCCCAAAAGAATTTAAACTCCCATATATGACCCTATACGATGGCACTACAGATCCCGGCCATCATCTCCGCAATTTCAGAAGCAGAATGTACCTCACCGATACCTCAGATGCAGTTCGTTGCAAAGCCTTTCCGACTACTTTGATAAAGACGGCAATTAGATGGTTCGACAACCTTCTTCCTAGGTCCATCTCAAGTTTCGACGACATGGCCAAGAAATTCCTGGCCAGATTTTCCATCCAAAAAGACAAGGCTAAACATGCTCCGAGCCTATTGGGAATCAGATAAGGAGAACAGGAAATCCTTCGCAACTACATGGAAAGATTCAACAAAACATGCTTGGACATACAGAACCTACCAACGGAGGCCGCCATTATGGGCCTCATTAATGGCTTGCGAGAAGGGCCCTTTAGTTAATCCATATCAAAGAAATATCCACATCTCTGAACGACGTGTAGGAACGAGCGGAAAAGTACATCAATATGGAGGAAAACTCCCGATTAGGAGAGACATCGAAAGCCGGATTTGCCTCCCGGGATAAAGACAAAGATTCCAGAAAGAAGGAAGATCGACATGGAGAGAAAATAAAAAATACCACAATTATACCCCCCTCCGGGTATCTCTCGTGGATGTATACAGAGAGGTTTGCAACACGGAAAAAATACCACCAGCTAGGCCACTCAAAGGCAAAAAAGGAGGTGGAAACCGGACTGAATATTGTGAATATCATCGGATCCGCAGACACTCCACCAATGAGTGTTTCGATCTAAAAAATGTCATAGAAAAGTTAGTAAGAGAAGGAAAGCTAAATCGATATCTGGCCACCCGTGACAATGAGCAAATAAAAAGAAGAAGAGCAGAAGATGTTGGACAAACCACGTGATCATCTCGTACACCAGAAAGACATGTCCACATGATACACGACGGATTTGGCGGGGGAGGAATCTCCAAATCATCTCGCAAAAGACACCTCAAAGACGTATATCATGTCATAGGAAAGGAGGAAGCACCCGACATCCCCGCGATTACTTTCACCAAGGAAGACGCTTCCGGCATCGCATCAGGACATGACGATCCCATGGTCATCACTATTATACTGGCATATGCAAATCTTCACCGCACGCTAATAGACCAAGGGAGCTCCGTCGATATCTTATTCAAAACTGCCTTCGACAAACTCGGCCTGGAAGAAAAAGAACTCAAAGCATATCCAGATAGCCTGTTCGGACTAGGAGATACCCCGGTTCAACCGATGGGATACATCTCGCTACACACAACTTTCGGAAAAGGAAGTCAGTCAAGGACACTCAAAATACACTATATCGTAGTCGACGTAAGTTCAGCCTACAATGCCCTAATAGGTTGGACAACATTGAATCAGCTCGGTGCAATAGTCTCAACCCCACATCTATGCATGAAGTTCCTAATGGTAGGGGGGATAGTTGTGATAAAAGGAGATCAGAAGATGGCGCGCCATTGTTATAACGAAAGTCTAAGTCTCAGAGGTAGAGGAGAAGAGTTCCACACAATTGAGCTCGGTGGAGTTCAGAGGCGGGAAGAACTCCACCCACAACCTGAAGGTGAAATAGAGAAAATCCAGATCGGGGACATCCCGAAACAAACGACCAATATTGGCACACTCCTGAAAGGAGACATAAAAGAATCACTCATACAGTTTCTACGAGACAACGTCGACCTCTTTGCATGGAAGGCCGCAGACATGCCAGGCATAGATCCTATGTTAATGTGCCACAAGCTAGCAGTCTACCCGGGATCTCGGCCAGTACAACAGAGATGTAGAAAGCTAGGACCAGAACGCTCTCAAGCTGTGGAAGAACAGGTACAAGCTCTACTAGATGTAGGTTTCATCAGAGAAGTCAAATACCCACTAAGGCTTGCTAACGTCGTATTGGTGAAAAAGTCAAACGGGAAGTGGCAAATGTGCAATGACTATACCGACCTCAACAAAGCCTGCCCAAAAGATCCTTATCCACTCCCAAGCATTAACGCACTGGTAGATGCCTCCTCCGGATATAAATACCTCTCCTTTATGGATGCATACTCGGGATATAACCAAATCCCAATGTATCCACCCGACCAAGAAAAAACCTCATTCTTAACCCCAAAGGCATATTACTGCTACATTGTCATGCCCTTCGGTCTTAAAAACACGGGAGCCACTTACCAAAGATTAATGAACAAGGTTGTTTCGGATCACATCGGAAAAATCATGGAAGCCTACGTGGACGACATGCTAGTAAAGACACAAAACGAAAAGACGTTATTATCCAACTTGACCCAAGTATTTGACACTATAAGACGACATGGCATGCAACTCAATCCTGCAAAATGCACCTTCGTAGTAGAAGCTGGTAAATTCTTGGGTTTTATGATCACACAGAGAGAAATTTAGGCAAACCCAGATAAATGCCGGGCCATACTCGACATGAAAAGTTCGACTTGCGTCAAAGAGGTACAATAACTCAACGAAAGGTTGGCAGCATTGTCTAGATTCCTGGCCGGATCAGCAATAAGAACTCTCCCCTTCTACGCCACTCTAAGGAAGGGAAAGGATTTTGAATGGACAGCGAAATGCGAGCAAGCTTTTCAAGACTTCAAAAGATTCCTGTGACAGCCACCTATACTGACTCAGCTACGGGAAGGAGAACCACTCATATTGTACCTCGCGGTAGGAAATCGGGCAGTAGCCTCAACACTGATCCGAGAAGATGACAGTGGACAACAACCCATATACTTTATCAGTAAAGCATTACAAGGATCCGAGCTGAACTACCAGAAAATAGAAAATTTTGCTTATCCTCTCATACTAACATCACGACGACTTCGCCCATACTTTCAAGCCCACACCATTAAAGTTCGGACCAACCAGCCCATAAAAGGAATCTTACAGAAAATAGACTTGGCAGGCAGAATCTTGCAATGGCCAGTTGAGTTGTCCGAATTCGATCTTCAATACGAAGCTCGGATGGCCATCAAATCACAATATTTGGCCGACTTCATTGCGAAATTCACGGACACACCAGAAATCCCCACAGAATGGAATCTCTTTGTAGATGGTTCCTCAAATAAAACGGGAAGCGGTGCGGGTGTAATAATTGAAAGCGACCAGGGAACCCAAATCGAACTCTCCCTCAAATTTGGGTTCCCTGCCTCAAACAATCAAGCGGAATATGAGGCACTACTAGCTGGTTTGAAGCTGGCTAGGGAGGTTGGTGCTCAAAAACTTATCATCTTCAGCGACTCACAGGTAGTTACTTCACAAATAGCAGGAAGCTACCAAGCCAAAGATCCCACTATGAAAAAGTACTTGGACAAAACCAAGGAACAGCTCGGACAATTCGGGGAATATGAGATTCATCACATATCCCAAGAATAGAATACCCAAGCCGATGCACTCTCAAAACTAGCCAGCACCAAACCAGGGGGCAACAATAGAGGCCTCATCCAAGAAATTTTACAGAATCTATCAATCTCAGAAGAAGAAAAAGTCCTAGCCATAACAGGTCGCGATCAAGGATGGATGACTCCCATAATTAACTACCTCAAAACAGAAGCACTCCCCACAGAGGAAAAAGAGGCAAAAAGGTTAAAACGGGAGGCACAATATTATACTATCATAAATAATACTCTATACAAAAGAGGAATTTCGATACCGTTATTAAAATGTGTACCGACTTCCAACACAAAGGAAGTTCTAGAAGAAGTACACAGTGGCATTTGTGGCAATCATCTCGGAGCGCAAACACTTACTAAGAAAGTACTCCGGGCAGGATTTTATTGGCCAACTCTACAAAAGGAAGCCACAGAGTTCGTAAAGACATGTTCATCATGTCAGAAAAATGCTAACTTTCATATCACCCCGCTAGAGGAACTCATCAGCGTGACCTCACCTTGGTCATTCGCAAAATGGGGACTCGATCTTCTCGGACCATTTCCTCAAGGATCGGGACAAGTCAAATTTCTCATAGTAGGAATAAACTACTTCACAAAATGGATTGAGGCAGAACCCCTAGCTAACGCCACTGCTCAAAGAAGTCAAAAATTTCTATATAGAAACATCGTCACAAGGTTTGGAGTTCCATACTCTATCACTACAGACAATGGTACCCAGTTCACAGATGCAGGCTTCAGAAAGCTAGTGGCCGACTTGAATATAAAACAATAATTCACCTCTGTCGAACACCCTCAAGTCAATGGGGAAGCCGAAGCTGCCAACAAAGTCATATTAGCCGGGTTAAAATGGAGATTACAAGATGCAAAGGGAGCCTGGGCTGAAGAGCTCCCACAAGTCCTATGGGCATATCGGACGACTCCACATTCCACTACAAAGGAGTCACCTTTCCGATTAGCTTATGGAATGGAGGCAATGATCCCAGTGGAAGTCGAAGAAGGATCACCCAGAGTGATCTACTATAGCGAAAAATCTAACTCCCAACTCCAAAGGTAAGAGCTCGACCTACTTCCGAAAATCCGAAAAAGAGCTCGGATAAGGGAAGAAGCGTTGAAACGATGGATGGCCTCCAGATACAACCAAAAGGTAATACAGCAGGCCTTTGCTGAGGACGACCTCATCTTAATCCAAAATAACATCGGAACAACTCGACTTGGAGAAGGAAAGCTGGCAGCAAACTGGAAAGGACCTTACCGAGTAAAAAAATTGCTGGGAAAGGGCTACTACAGGCTTTCCGAACTCGACGGGCGAGAGCTTCCCAGGTCATGGCACTCCTGCAACCTAAGAAGGTACTATAGCTAGGGATGATAAAGGACCTTGGAAAAGGCGTACTCTTTTTCCTGAAAAGGTTTTTTAACGAGGCGCTAAGCCGAGACCTATAAATCACCCGACTTAGGAAATTAACCCCCGCATGTATATTTTCATTTTCTTTTAATAAAATCTGTTCAGATTTTCTACAAACGCTAGCCACATTATTCTAAAACATTCATCGTCTGATTATAAAGCTATGGATCGACAGAAAGTGAAAATCAAATTCACTGCGCGATCGCGATAAAGACCAAACATGAAAACCAAATTCATTAAAAGGTCTGCCAAACGAGCGTTAAAACCCAAACTCTACAAAATTGGCAAAGATGAAAACAGAATAATGCAAGAAGTTATAGAAAGTGATCCAAAGAAAGGACCTGACGAGGTCCTAATAAAATGGATTGCTACAAAATAACTTGAAGACTGGCCGACACAAAGAGGTCAGACCAGCCACAACAACCCAAGTTATAAGTAAAGCCCTGGAAAGAGGTCTGGCCAACCCTATAAAAGTGGATTACTATAACTTAGAAGAGCCCGACACGATGAAGTTGGACTCCTACGAAAAAGTTACAAAGGTAATCCCTGAAAGAGACCTGAACAAAGGTCCAAGAAAGAGGATTACCAAGTAACTCGACCGGGACCGACATGGCGAAGTCGGCCCAAAAATATAAAGTTACAAAGGTAATCCCTGAAAGAGACCTACACAAGGTCCAAGAAAGAGGATTACCAAGTAACTCGACAGGGACCGACATGGCGAAGTCGGCCCAAAAATATAAAGTTACAAAGGTAATCCCTAAAAGAGACATGCACAAGGTCCAAGAAAGAGGATTACCAAGTAACTCGACAGGGACCGACATGGTGAAGTCGGCCCAAAAATATAAAGTTACAAAGGTAATCCCTGAAGGAGACCTAAACAAGGTCCAAGAAAGAGGATTACCAAGTAACTCGACAGGATCCGACACGATAAAGCTACCCCTGAAAGAGACCTAAATAAAGTCCAAAAAAGAGGGTCACAAACAAACAACTCAACCCGAGTTGAAGAAATTGGCGATCTCAGTATTATAATTCCTAACGAAGACCTGAACAAAGTTCAAGCTGTTGAAAGCAACATCAGGCAAGGGAATCAAGCCGATCATGTCAAAAGACTACGAAGATACCAAGACAAACACAGACAAGTATGATATAAAAACAAAAGTTATAATAATAACCAGCTTCAGAGGCCACCAGGTTCAGCCCGCAAAGCCTAGAAACTAATTTGTTTATCAAAATAAAGTTGCTAAACAAGCAACTAGAAAAGCGTCAAAACATCATAAAGAGTTTTAAAAATAAAGCCCACAAGCTGGGCAATCTACAACAAGCAAGAAGGAAATTCAGCTAACATCCGAAGGCTTCTTAGCAGCATCAACTCGGGGTGAAGGAGGACGAGTCTGAAGAGGCGCCGCATCCACCATCCCGTCATCCCAGTTCAAGATTTGGCAATCCGGTTCCCCCTGGGTGATTGATCTCAGCAGTGGAAGTCAGAGAAGTCGGCGCAGCAGAAGTCTTGGTAGCAGGCAGTGAAGGACGATCATCATCATCATCATCAGGATCGTCAGGGACAATCTTACCATCTTTAACAACGTTGTCCAGGCTAATAAGAGAAAGGTCGAGATCTGGTGCAAGAACTTGAAATTGCTCCTTCAGATTCTCAAAAGCAGCAGTAACACTGCCTACAAGATGACTCTGAAGTTCGGTATAATCGGCTTGGACAGATTCCAAGCTACTCCTGAGCTCCATCATCTCTCTATAAGTGGTAACATAGCTATCCTTATGTTTTAGCGCCGTATCCTCGGCCAGTTGCGCAGCAGCCGCCAGACCAATAGCCCGAGCCTTTTCCCCCTTCATCTCCTTTTCCAACTCAGCCACTTTTACCTCGAGCTCCTCCTTCAAACCCTTAATTTGGTCAAACTCCGATTTTGCCTCATCCATAAAGGCCTTGGTAGCATGGATAGGAAGATCTTGAGCAGTCCGGTATAAAGTCGCTCCCATGTGTGCCAGTGTAATACCACTCCGAGTAATAAAGTCTAAATGACGAAGAATGGATACATCGTCAGTAGGCATGACACCATAGGGAGCAATCTGTTGATCTACAAACCCAACAGCATCAAAGTCGGGAGCACCAAGATTAAAAGGCTCGACAGTCCGAGGTCTTTTTGGAGGAGGAGCGACAGAAGGAGAGAAAGTACCAGCAGAAGATTGTGAAGGATCAATCAAACGAACTCGAGGAGTGGGGATAACCTTCCTCGGCCCAAGAGAACTTATAACCAAAGGCTTAGACGAAACCTGAGAAGATACCTCCCCGGCCGCCTTGGCCGAGGCATTCTGAGCCGCAGTAGCCTTCCTTGCCCTCTTAAAAGCCTTCATGGATTCATTGTTCTTAATCATCTCTGCAAACAAACATCACAGCAGGAAACCAAACTACGAGTCAGAAAAATATCTCACAAGAGACAAACACGACAAGTAAAACCAATAGAAAAAATTGACCACTACCCAGCTCAGCTCAGAGGGGAGAGGGGTTAGCTAAAATTTTCTTTGTGTCGAGATGAGGAGGCTCCCCCCCAGTTTTCTTCTAACACAGTCACAAAAGCATGTTCAGCCTCATCTAATATCTCCCACGAGTATCTCGATAGCACTACATTCTTTTGCCACTCTAAAGAAAAGGTGGGCTCATCATTCTCATCCAGAAAAAAGGGCCGAGCTCCTTCAACAGCTCGGACCCTAAAAAAGTAATTTTTGAAATTGCGAAAAGACTCATCAAACATGGAGAAAACCTTTTTCTCCTGGGAAGCTCGGAAAGAAACCCAAGCGGTGATGCATGAGAATTTGTCTCTCAACAAATCTCCCTTCGGCAAGTATACCGAATTGTCGTCAAGTAATAACTCACAAAAGAGTGAGGTCGAATCCCACAGAGATTAACGGATTAAGCAATCAATGGTTAATTGATTATCCTAGTTAGACGAATCATATTGGAGTGATAAGTAACAATGAAATGTAAATGGTGTAAAAGTAAAGAAAGCAATAAAGTGCAGAAAAGTAAAAAGGCAAGAAAAGTAAATATAAGAACTAAAAATAAAATGAACATTGGGATCAAGAGATATTGCAATCCTCCGGATCAAGTTTATTCTCATCTCTTCCCCAATCAATGCATTTATTAATCTCCTTGGCAATCTTAAGTGATTGGATCCCAATTCCTTGGCAATCCAATCGCTCTAAGCTTGAACAATTTCCCAAGTCCTTGATTTAATTGCTCATGGGAAGAGATGAGGTTTGGTCACTGATTATACCACACACATTCATAGATCAAAGTATTGGTAGGATTAAATGTCACAATATCCATCCAACCCCCAACCTAATCCAATGTGAGAGAGCATTTCTAGCATGATTTCCTCATTCCTCTTCCAAGGTTTCGAGGAAATCCAAGTATGAGCAATTTCACTTTCAAGACAATTACCCAATTGGATGAAGATCGAAAGCTCTCTAGTAAAATCAAGAGAAAAGAAAGAAGAAGAAGAATAAGAACTATAATTGATCCATTGAATCACAATAGAGCTCTCTAACCCAATGAAAAGAGTTAGTTGATCATTGCTCTACCAAAATAGAAAAGAAGAAAGTGCAGAAAAATAAAGATGAAGATTAAAACTAACATTGAAACTTCCAAATTCAAAAATGAAAAGTACAAAGAAAAGAAAGAGAAGGAAAAGTCTGTGAGGGGAGGGAGTCCGAAGACCCCTCTTCATTCCCCAATTTTCAGCCTACCTTGAATGTACAAACTAAGGCCTTTATATAGGCTCTCCTAAACTACAAAATAAAATTAAAAGCAAATTACAATTAAATGAAAATTTCTATTCTAGATGCTTCTTGTGGCCTTGATTGGTTGACACTTGTGGGCTTGCTTCCTTGAGGTTGGGTGGTCCTTGAAAGAGAAGTGAATCAAGTTGAGGTCCAGGTGCTAAAGTTGGTGCTACCGTTAGCCACACTAACGCTACAAGTGTGGCATTAGTGCTGAAGTTAGTGTGGCTAACGTCACACTTGCTACCTAGTTGGTGTTTTTGGGGCTTAAAAGATGCCTCTTGTTTGTACTCCAATTTCATGTCCACTATAGAGTATTATATATTGTTGGAAAGCTCTAAATGTCAGCTTTCTAACACAACTAGAATTACTTCAATTGGATCTCTGTAACTCAAGTTATGCTCTTTTGAAGTAGACAAGGTCGCTGGCACAGTCGCTAGCGTTACTGGAAAACGTGAGTCACGATAACGCTAGCGACCAGGGGCTTAATGTTGCCAGATTTTGGAGCTCAAACTTAATGTTCACCCCATACTATTATATATTGTTGGAAAGCTCTAGATGTCTACTTTCCAACCCTATTGAAAGTGCATCATTTGGAGCTCTACAGGTCGAGTTACACTTCTTGGAAGGTGGAGAGGTCAGTTGGCCTTACTACAGGTTGATACCATGTTCATCCTTGCACTTTCGAGGCAGGTTTTCTCCCTCAAATTTAGTGTCCACCATGTAGTGCCATATATTCTTGGAAAGCTCTGGAATCCTACTTTTCAATTCCTTCGAAATCACTTCATTTGGAGTTTTGTGGCTTAAGTTATTCTTGTTTGAAGAAGGCATGGTCAGGCTGCCAGGTGAGATTTTTGCCTACGTTAACTTCCACGTTAATGTAGTTAACGTGGCTGTTAACGTGGGTCTTTTTTGCTTCCCAAATGTTAGTGGAGATCACCTTTTTCACTAACGTTGGCATCTCCCTTTTCTTCCACGTTAACTACCACGTTAATGTAGTTAACGTGGCCTTTAACGTGGGTCTTTTTGCTTCGCAAACGTTAGTGGCACTCACTTTTTCCACTAACGTTGGATTTTCCTTTCCTTCCACGTTAACTACCACGTTAATGTAGTTAACGTGGAAGCTAACGTAGGCCTTCTTTGCTTCGCAAACGTTAGTGGCATTCATTTTTACCACTAACGTTCCATGCTCACCTTCTTCAAAGTTAATGCCACTAACTTTCTCACTAACATTGGGGCTTCTCTTTTTCTTCCACGTTAATGGCCATGTTAGTGGCACTAATGTAGCCACTAACGTGGCTCTTCTCTGCTTCTTGTTACTTGAAATCAATCAAACAAAGTGCATCAAAGTCTTGCTCTTAATCATGGGATCATGTGTCATCCAATTTATCAGTCAATTCATGCATAATTCTCATAAAATCATTCAAAATTCACAATATTTGCTTGAATCATGGTATGATTTCATTTTCAACCAAATACTTGCTTATTTCCTAAGAAAATGCATGAAACCAACCTAAAGCATACAAAAAATGGCTAGTAAAACTAGCCAAGATGCCCTGGCATCACAACACCAAACTTAAATCTTGCTTGTCCCCAAGCAAGAAAAGAACTATGCACAAAGAATTCTCTTAATTGGAATGTATTAAAGAATTGCTTATGATGCCTTAGTGGGTGAAGTGAATAAGTGACAGTGGGGTGAACTCTAATTTGTATGCTTTTGCAAGGATTTCAGCGCTCATTGGTCCTCACATTTTGGAAGTCTTAGATATTAGGACTTTCATTCAAATAATATTATGGAAGTCTCTTTATAGATTGGTACCTTGAAGCAGCACTTATTTTCTAGCATTTTTCTTTCTTTTTGGGATTTGGCCTCGACTCTAGGTGTTATGTATCAAAGCAGCTTTTTAAGATAAGCTTTTAATCAATACTCCAAACCAGTTGGTCTAAGGTATTAGGTGTTGAAGCACCCCTTAGGATTTACTTGATCAAGCCTCTTTCTTTGATACAAATCTACCACAAGCATTTAACTAGGACAATAACTCTTTGAGTTCTTGTTTCTTTCTTTTTCTTCCTAGTAATTGATGCTCAGAGCCTTGGGCTTGTTCTTTGTTTTTCTTTTTCTTTTGTTTTCTTTTTTTACTGCTTCTTGGATCAATAGATGTTTGAGAAATTCCATAATACTTCTCTAAACTTCATTTCCTGTCTATGAGCTCCCATGCAAGTTTTCACAAACATGCAACCTCAATACACAATCATACAATCAGAACCTCCACTCCTCTTAATCTTTTGCTTGCCCCATGATTTATAAAATTCTTCAACATTTTTCTTTCAAAAGAATGATTTCTTTGTTGCATTCTTAAAGATATTGGGTGCAAGTAAAATTCAAGATGACAATTATGATATCATAGCAACATGTTACAAATCAAATATCAAATTATGCTTATTCACAAGGAGTAATTACACATGCATACAAAGAAAATAGAAGACAATCATGCAATTTAAAGTGTTGGAAATAAGTAAGAGGAGAAAGAAACTTTACCACCTTGTAGTTTATCTTCATTGTTGTTGCCCTTTTCCTCCTATTCTTTCCCTTCCCACACCAAACTTAGAATGCTTGCTTATACTCAAGCAACAATTAAAACAGTGGTGATGGGGTCTATGATGGATCATGAATGTCTTAGAATGAAGTGTGAGTATGCATGTGTTTCAGCAAGCCAGATTAAGGATACAATAAAGGCACAAAAGATACAAACAGAGACATTTTGATTGCATTAACAAGTGGTGTGCTTGGTACCTTGCATGAAAAATAAGTGGCAACACCAAACTTAGTGTGACACTCTCAATTTAGAATGTTGCAAGTACCCAGTGAAGATTGAAAATCAAATTATTGCATGGCAACACCAAACTTAGAATGCAATCATATGCCAAATTATTGAAAGTAAACTAAGCAAGGAAAGAAAATGTTACCTACGGTTGGGTTGCCTCCTAACAAGCGCTCTTTTAATGTCATTAGCTTGACATGTTGTTCATGACTTTCTTCCTCTTCTTCCAGTTTGTTAAGAGAAATGACCTCAAGAGGAAAGAGGAGCCAGTTAATGCCCCTTGTTTAGAGTGCCTATCCCCAGCAAGCTTTCTTTTGTTGTTAGCTTGAGTAAACTTGCTTGTTGGGATAGGGGTGGGATGGCTTTTGGTTGACCTTTTCTTCTTCATGGATATTGTCCTTCTTTTCTTGGTCACCATCCTCTTTTTAGTGCTCATGTTGATTGCCTTCACCACCTTGATTTCAGGACTTGGGGGTTGTATGATGGTTGGAGCATCCTCTTCATCAAGTGCTTCTTGAATTGGTGGTTCAATGAACTCACCCTCTATGCAACTCTCTGTTTCATTGGAATGTGGGCTCCCTTGATTGACTTCCTCCCTTTCTTCTACATGATGTTGCATAAAGTCTTTTGGGAGTGAGTTTGCATGTTCCTTTGTCACCACTAGTAACCTCTGTGGGTATGGAGCCTTAGGCTTATATATTCTCACAACCTCCTCCTTCTTCATAGAAATCTCACTTGGTATGGGTGCCTCTTTTTCTTTTTCTTCTAATTCCTCCCTTGGGTTTGCCATGGTGTCACTAAGGGAATTATAGGTATGGAATTTCTTTGATAGATATCTAACTTGTGCCTCAAGCTTCTTAATGGCAAGCCCCCGATTCTGCATAATGGATTTTACTTCCTCTTGGAAAGTCCTCGTGTCCTTAGATTCTTCCAAGAGTATTTTCAGTAGGTTCTCTATCCTTGATAGCTTATCCTCGAGGGGAGGGTGTGCAGCTGGGGTGAAATTTGGAGGTTGAGGGTGGCTACTTTGTGAATGGAATTGGTTGTTTTGTGGTTGTATGTTCTGAGAGTGGTATGACTTTTGTGGGTAATGATATGGTTTTTGTGGACTGTGAGAAGAATTTTATGTGTAACGGAATACATTGTGTGAGTGGTGAGATGAATTATATGGATGTGTAAAGGAATTTTGTGTTGAGGCATGTCCAAGTGGTGAAGGGTTTTGATGCGAAAAGCTAGGAGGTGAGGTTGAATAATTAAAGGATGATGGCTCTTGATGAATGGGGTGTGAATAAGTGAAATTTCTTTGGTTTTGATCTCCCTAGGAACAGCTTGAGTAGTGATCAAAGTCATCAAAACATGGACCATTTTGTGACCCTGGGAAGCACCCCATTTCATGTTCTTGATACTCCCATCCACCATGAGCATAGCAAAGTGAATCATTCTGTGGTGGTGGAGAGTTTTCCCTGAAATTTGATTGACCAAAGAATGATCTATACTCCATTTTTCTACAAAATATTCTGTATCAACAACAATCACAAAGATAAAAGAGATTTGGAATTTCCCTTGTCACAGATGAGCGAATTCCCAGTGAGGCAATATCACAAATAGTTTGTTAGCAAAAGAAAATAAAAAAAAAGAAAATAAAAACAAAAGAAACGTGTCTAATCTAGTAAATCAATCAACCGTTAGTTTGTTAATCACAATTAATCCCCGGCAACAGCGCCATAAACTTGATGCATGAGAATTTGTCCCTCAACAAATCTCCCTTCGGCAAGTATACCGAATTGTCGTCAAGTAATAACTCACAAAAGAATGAGGTCAAATCCCACAGAGATTAACAGATTAAGCAATCAATGGTTAATTGATTATCCTAGTTAGATGAATCATATTGGAGTGATAAGTAACAATGAAATGTAAATGGTGTAAAAGTAAAGAAAGCAGTAAAGTGCAGAAAAGTAAAATGGCAAGAAAAGTAAATGTAAGAACTAAAAATAAAGTGAACATTGGGATCAAGAGATATTGCAATCCTCCGGATCAAGTTCATTCTCATCTCTTCCTCAATCAATGCATTCATTGATCTCCTTGGCAATCTTAAGAGATTCGATCCCAATTCCTTGGCAATCCAATCTCTCTAAACTTGAACAATTTCCCAATTCCTTGATTTAATTGCTCATGGGAAGAGATGAAGTTTGGTCACTGATTATACCACACACATTCATAGATCAAAGTATTGGTAGGATTAAATGTCACAATATCCATCTAACTCCGAACCTAATCCAATGTGAGAGAGCATCTCTAGCATGATTTCCTCATTCCTCTTCCAAGGTTCTGAGGAAATCCAAGTATGAGCAATTTCTCTTCCAAGACAATTACCCAATTGGATGAAGATCGAAAGCTCTCTAGTAAAATCAAGAGAAAAGAAAGAAGAAGAAGAATAAGAACTACAATTGATCCATTGAATCACAATAGAGCTCTCTAACCCAATGAAAAGAGTTAGTTGATCATTGCTCTACAAAAATAGAAAAGAAGAAAGTGCAGAAAAGTAAAGATGAAGATTAAAACTAACATTGAAACTTCTAAATTCATAAATTCCGAAGACCCCTCTTCATTCCCCAATTTCTAGCCTACCTTGAATGTACAAACTAAGGCCTTTATATAGGCTCTCCTAAATTACAAAATGAAATTAAAAGCAAATTATAATTAAATGAAAATTCCTATTCTAGATGCTTCTTGTGGCCTTGATTGGTTGACACTTGTGGGCTTGCTTCCTTGAAGTTGGGTGGTCCTTGAAAGAGAAGTGAATCAAGTTGAGGTCCAGGTGCTAAAGTTGGTGCTACCGTTAGCCACACTAATGCTACAAGTGTGGCGTTAGTGCTGAAATTAGGGTGGCTAACGTCACACTTGCTACCCAGTTGGTGTTTTTGGGGCTTAAAAGATGCCTCTTGTTTGTACTCTAATTCCATGCCCACTATAGAGTATTATATATCGCTAGAAAGCTCTGAATGTTAGCTTTCCAACGCAACTGGAATCATCTCAATTGGACTTCTATAACTCAAGTTATGCTCCTTTGAAGTAGACAAGGTTGCTGGCATAGTTGCTAGCGTTACTGAAAAACGTGAGTCACGATAACGCTAGTGACCAGGGGCTTAATGTTGCCAGATTCTGGAGCTCAAACTTAATGTCCACCCCATACTATTATATATTTTTGGAAAGCTCTAGATGTCTACTTTCTAACCCTATTGAAAAAGCATCATTTGGAGCTCTACAGCTCGAGTTACACTTCTTGGAAGGTGAAGAGGTCAGTTGGCCTTACTACAGGTTGATACCATGTTCATCCTTGCACTTTTGGGGCAGGTTTTCTCCCTCAAATTTAGTGTCCACCATGTAGTCCCATATATGCTTGGAAAGCGCTGGAATCCTACTTTTCAATGCTTTTGGAATCATCTCATTTGGAGTTTTGTGGCTCAAGTTATTCTTGTTTGAAGAAGGCATGGTCAGGCTGCCAGGTGAGATTTTTGCCTACGTTAACTTCCACGTTAATGTAGTTAACGTGGTTGTTAATATGGGTCTTTTTTGCTTCGCAAATGTTAGTGGAGATCACCTTTTCCACTAACGTTGGCATCTCCCTTTTCTTCCACGTTAACTACCACGTTAATATAGTTAACGTGGCCTTTAACGTGGGTCTTTTTGCTTCGCAAACATTAGTGGCACTCACTTTTTCCACTAACGTTGGCATTTCCCTTTCCTTCCACGTTAACTACCACGTTAATGTAGTTAACGTGGAAGCTAACGTAGGCCTTCTTTGCTTCGGAAACGTTAGTGGCATTCACTTTTACTACTAACGTTCCATGCTCTCCTTCTTCAAAGTTAATGCCACTAACTTTCTCACTAACGTTGGGGCTTCTCTTTTTCCTCCACTTTAATGGCCACGTTAGTGGCACTAACGTAGCCACTAACGTGGCTCTTCTCTGCTTTTTGTTACCTGAAATCAATCAAACAAAGTGCATCAAAGTCTTGCTCTTAATCATGGGATCATGTATCGTCCAATTTATCATTCAATTCATGCATAATTCTCATGAAATCATTCAAAATTCACAATGTTTGCTTGAATCATGGTATGATTGCATTTTCAACCAAATACTTGCTTATTTCCTAAGAAAATGCATGAAACCAACCTAAAGCATACAAAAAATGGCTAGTAAAACTAGCCAAGATGCCCCGGCATCAAGCGGCTTCTTCTTCACTACACCAGGCTTTGTCAAAACAAAAAGATAAAAGAAGAGAGATTGCAAAGCAGGGATGCCAAACTCATGACACAGCAGCTAAAATATTTTTATAAAACCCCAGGAATTGGGGTGAAGTTGGGATGGAGCTACATTACAAGACCATAATAGGTTGGTCTCAAAGGGGGTAAAAGGAAGAGTAATATTTATTTGACTAAAAAAGAAGTCATAAGCATAGAAAAAGGGCACTCTCCAGCAATCCGGGTAGAAAAGCAAACCCTTTCATCAGAAGTTGGAGATACGAGCTCATAATTCTTCTCATCACTACCGTTGCCACAAATCCTATGAAGTTGCCTAAGTTGCTAACAAAACTCGGAGTCAACCAACGAGACGCATAAGAGGACCATAGAATCCACCCAATCGGGCATGCCCTCACGGACCTGGGAAGATGTCTCAACAATATTTTTGCGAGAAGACATGGTTAACTAGTCCTACAAGAAGAAAAGAAGATTGGATTACTCAAAAACACCTCGGAAACTAATTAAACAACTCGGGCATAAACGGAGACAACTCGAAAAACTAAAGCATATAGGTGTCAAAGAAGTCAGACAAAGCAACAAAAGGAAACCCCAGGACCCAGTCCAAAAGGTTCCAGGGGCATCCTTTGGAGGCAGAATAAGGACTCAGGGAAGCCTACAAGCCTACATCTCTACACGTCCCAACAAGAAGATAAAGCCTCTATTTCAACAAAAATGACACTCGGAAAGGCCACAAACCAAATAAAGTCATCAAAATAAGCGTTTTGAGAAATTACAACTTCAGTCTACCCAACAGCAAGAACATGCCAAGCGAAAAAATAGACAAAGGCACAATCTTTTCTTCAAAATCAAACAAGCCACTTATACAGAAACAGGCAACAACATGCAAAGCCTTAGGAAGCTTCAACTGTCAAGGGAACACTGATGAGCGGATAATTTATACGCTTTTTGGCATTGTTTTTAGTATGTTTTTAGTATGTTTTAGTTAGTTTTTATTATATTTTTATTAGTTTTTATTTAAAATTCACTTTTCTGGACTTTACTATGAGTTTATGTATTTTTCTGTGATTTCAGGTATTTTCTGGCTGAAATTGAGGGACCTGAGCAAAAATCTGATTCAGAGGCTGAAAAAAGGACTGCAGATGCTGTTGGATTCTGACCTCCCTGCACTTGAAGTGGATTTTCTAGAGCTACAGAAACCCAATTGGTGCGCTCTCAATTGCGTTGAAAAGTAGACATCCTGGGCTTTCCAGTAATATATAATAGTCCATATTAAGGTGTGGAGCTCTGCTGTACCTCGAGTATTAATACAATTACTATTGTTCTTCTATTCAATTCAGCTTATTCTTGTTCTAAGATATCACTTGTTCCTCAACTTGATAAATGTGATGATCTGTGGCACTCATCATCATTCTCACCTATGAACGTGTGCCTGACAACCACCTCCGTTCTACCTTAGATTGAGTGGATATCTTTTGGATTCCTTAATCAGAATCTTCGTGGTATAAGCTAGAATCCATTGGCGGCCATTCTTGAGAATCTGGAAGGTCTAAACCTTGTCTGTGGTATTCGGAGTAGGATTCAAGGATTGAATGACTGTGACGAGCTTCAAACTAGCGATTGTGGGGCGTTAGTGACAGACGCAAAAGAATCACTGGATTCTATCCCGACATGATCGAGAACCGACAGATGAATAGTCGCGCTGTGACAGAGCACGTTGAACATTTTCACTGAGAGGACGGGACTGTAACCATTGACAACGGTGATGCCCAATATACAGCTTACCATGGAAAGGAATAAGAAGGATTGGATGAAGACAGTTGGAAAGCAGAGAGACAGAAGGGACAAAGCATCTCCATACGCTTATCTGAAATTCTCACCAATGAATTACATAAGTATCTCTATCTTTATTTTATGTTTTATTCATCTTTTAATCATTAATCCTCCATAACCATTTGAATCCGCTTGACTGAGATTTACAAGATGACCATAGCTTGCTTCATACCAACAATCTCTGTGGGATCGACCCTTACTCGCGTAAGGTTTATTACTTGGACGACCCAGTGTACTTGCTGGTTAGTTGGGCGAAGTTGTGATAAAGAGTTGAGATTGCAATTGAGCGTACCATGTTGATGGCGCCATTGATGATCACAATTTCGTGCACCAGGTTTTTGGCGCCGTTGCCGGGGATCGTTTGAGTTTGGACAACTCACGGTTCATCTTGTTGCTTAGATTAGGTAATTTTATTTTATTTTGTTCTTTAAAGTTCTTAAGAATGAATTCTAGAGTTTCAGATGATGTTTTCATCATCACCAAAGCTGATTGATTCTCATCAATTTAGCTCTTGAATGTAATGTCCTGTTGAAGCTTGGCTAGCCATGTCTAATCTTTTTAGACTAAAGCTTTAGACTAACATTGCATGATTCCTGGAAATTCTTATTAAGAATTTTGATATCCTTATTTTCTTTTCCACTCAATTTTCAAAAAATCCAAAAAAAATTATAAAATCTTAAAATCAAAAATATTTTATGTTTCTTGTTTGAGTCTAGTGTCTAATTTTAAGTTTGGTGTCAATTGCATGTTTCTGTTCTTCTTGCATTTTTTGAATTCATTCATGTGTCTTCATTGATCTTCAAGATGTTCTTGATGATTTCCTTGCTCTGATCTTTAAATTCTCTTGTTTTGTGTGTTTTGTTGTTTCTCATATGCATTCTCAATTTGTTAGTGTCAGTAGTATACAAACTTCTAAGTTTGGTGTCTTGCATGCATTGTTTATTTGATCTTAGTTGCATTTTGAATATTCCTCATCATTAAAAATTCAAAAAAATTTTAATTTGTGTCTTTTCAAGTCAATAATACAGAGAATTAAAGATTCAGAACATACAGCAGCGGAATTACACAGAAAAAGCTGGGCGTTCAAAACGCCCAGTGAGGAAGGAAAACTGGTGTTTAAACGCCAACCAGGGTACCTGGCTGGGCGTTTAACGCCCAAAAGGGTAGCATTTTGGGCGTTAAACGCCAGAATGGATACCATTCTGGGCGTTTAACACCAGGATGGCATAAGAGGGAAGATTTTGTTTTTAATTCAAATTTTTTTTCAAGTTTTCATAATTTTTCAAAATCAAATCTTTTTCAAATCATATATTTTCAATCATATATTTTCAAAATCAATTTCTTTCTATTTTCAAAAATACTTGCTGACAATTAATGATTTGATTCAATCATTTCAAGTATGTTTCCTTTTCTGTTGAGAAAGGTTTAATGTTTGAATCATATCTTTTCTTGTTAGCCAAGTCATTAATTTTAAAAAAAATAAATCTTTTTAAATTATTTTTTAATCATATCTTTTCAATCATATCTTTTTAAAACCATAACTTTTCAATCATATTTTTTTGATTTCTACTTTCAAAATCTTTTTCAAAAATCACTTAATTTCTTTCCCACTCTTAATTTTCGAAATCATCAATCAATTTTTCAAAATTTCTTTTAATTATTTTAAAATCTTTTAATTTATTTCCGAAAATTCTTCCCCTCTTCTCACATCCTTCTGTTTAAGGACTAACACTCCTCCACTATCAACAATTCGAACTCTATCTCTCTTGATAAGTTCGAATTCTTCTTCTACCTCCTCCTTCTATTCTTCTTTTCCTCTGACATCTCAAGGAATCTCTATACTGTGACATAGAAGATTCTATACTTTCTTGTTCTCTTCTCTTTCATATGAGCAGGAGCAAAAACAAAAGCATTCTTGTTGAGGCTGACCCTGAACCTGAAAGGACCTTGAAGCAAAAGCTAAGAGAAGCTACAGCACTACTCTCTGTAGAGGACCTAACAGAAATCTTCAAACAAGAAGAAGACATGGCAGCCGAAAACAACAACAATACCAACAATGCAAGGAAGGTGCTGGGTGACTTTACTGCACCTACTCCCGACTTCTATGGGAGAAGCATCTCTATCCCTGCCATTGGAGTAAACAACTTTGAGCTTAAGCCTCAATTAGTTTCTCTAATGCAACAGAATTGCAAGTTTCATGGACTTTCATTGGAAGATCCTCATCAGTTTTTAGCTGAATTCTTGCAAATCTGTGAAACTGTCAAGACCAATGGGGTTGACCCTGAGGTCTACAAACTTATGCTATTCCCTTTTGCTGTAAGAGACAGAGCTATGATATGGTTGGACTCACAACCTAAAGAAAGCCTGAACTCTTGGGAAAAGCTAGTCAATGCCTTCTTGGCAAAGTTCTTTCCACCTCAAAAATTGAGTAAGCTTAGAGTGGAAGTCCAAACCTTCAGACAGAAGGAAGGTGAATCCCTCTATGAAGCTTGGGAAAGATACAAACAATTGATCAGAAAGTGTCCTTCTGACATGCTTTCTGAACGGAGCATCATAGGTATCTTCTATGATGGTCTGTCTGAACTGTCCAAGATGTCATTGGACAGCTCTGCTGGAGGATCTCTTCATCTGAAGAAGACGCCTGCAGAAGCTCAAGAACTCATTGAAATGGTTGCAAATAACCACTTCATGTACACTTCTAAAAGGAATCCTGTGAACAATGGGATGAATCAGAAGAAAGGAGTTCTTGAGATTGATACTCTGAATGCCATATTGGCTCAGAACAAAATATTGACTCATCAAGTCAATATGATTTCTCAAAATCTGTCTGGAATGCAAGCTGCACCAGGCAGTACTAAGGACGCTTCATCTGAAGAAGAAGCTTATGATCTTGAGAACCCATCAATGGAAGAGGTGAATTACATGGGAGAACCCTATGGAAACACCTATAATCCTTCATGGAAAAATCATCCAAATCTCTCATGGAAAGATCAACAGAGACCTCAACAAGGTTTTAACAACAATAATGGTGGAAGAAATAGGTTTAGCAATGGCAAGCCTTTTCCATCATCTTCTCAGCAACAGACAGAGAAGTCTAAGCAGAGCCACTCTGACTTAGCAACCATGGTCTCTGATCTAATAAAAACCACTCAACGTTTCATGACTGAAACAAGGTCCTCCATTAGAAACTTGGAGGCACAAGTGGGTCAGCTGAGTAAAAAAGTTAATGAACTCCCTCCTAGTACTCTTCCAAGCAATACAGAAGAGAATCCAAAAGGAGAGTGTAAGGCCATCAACATGGCCAAAATTGGAGAGGAGGAAGAGGCAGTGATCACTACTGAGAAAGACCTCAATGGACGTCCACTGGCCTCCAATGAGTTCCCTAATGAGGAACCATGGGAATCTGAGGTTCACACTGAGACCATAGAGATTCCATTGGATTTACTCTGCCATTCATGAGCTCTGATGAGTATTCTTCCTCTGAAGAGGACGAAGATGTCACTGAAGAGCAAGTTGCTAAGTACCTTGGAGCAATCGTGAAGCTAAATGACAAGTTATTTGGTAATGAGACTTGGGAGGATGAACCCCGTTTTGCTCACCAAAGAACTGAATGACTTGACTAGGCAGAGTTTACCTCAAAAGAGACAGGACCCTGGGAAGTTCTCAATACCTTGTAGATTAGGCACCATGACCTTCGAGAAGGCTCTGTGTGACCTAAGGTCAAGCATAAACCTCATGCCTCTCTCTGTAATGGAGAAGCTAGGGATCTTTGAGGTACAAGCTGCAAGAATCTCACTAGAGATGGCAGACAATTCAAGAAAGCAAGCTTATGGACTTGTAGAGGATGTTCTGGTAAAGATTGAAGACCATTACATCCCTGCTGATTTCATAGTCCTAGAGACTGGGAAGTGCATGGATAAATCCATCATCCTTGGCAGACCGTTCCTAGCCATAGCAAAGGTTGTGATTGATGTTGACAGAGGAGAATTGATCATTCAAGTGAATGAAGAATCCCTTGTGTTTAAGGCTCAAGGATATCCCTCTGTAACCATGGAGAGGAAGCATGAAGAGCTTCTCTCAAAACAGAGTCAAACAGAGCCCCCACAGTCAAACTCTAAGTTTGGTGTTGGGAGGCCACAACCAAATTCTAAGTTTGGTGTTGAACCCCCACATTCAAACTCTAAGTTTGGTGTTGGGAGATTCCAACATTGCTCTGAACATCTGTGAGGCTCCATGAGAGCCCACTGTCAAGCTACTGACATTAAAGAAGCGCTTGTTGGGAGGCAACCCAATGTTATATTTATCTATTTTCCATTGTTATTTTATGTTTTCTATAGGTTGATGATCATGTGAAGTCACAAAAACAATTGAAAAAGCAAAAACAGAATGAAAAATAGAAAGAAAAATAGCACAACCTAGAGGAAAAGCTTGCTGGCGTTTAAACGCCAGTAAAGGCAGCAAATGGGCGTTTAACGCCCAGTCTGGCACCATTCTGGGCGTTTAACGCCAGAAAGGGGCACCAGACTGGCGTTTAACGCCAGAAAGGGGCACCAGACTGGCGTTTAATGCCAGAAAAGGGCAGCAACCCGGCGTTTAACGCCAGGATTGGTAGAAAGGGCGTTTTACACGCCACTTGGTGCAGGGATGAGCTATCGTTGACACCTCAGGATCTGTGGATCCCACAGGATCCCCACCTACCCCACCACTCTCTCTCTTCTTCACCCATTCACCAATCACCTCAATATCTCTTCCCCAAAAACCCCTTACCTATCAAATCCCACCATTCTCTTCACCACTCACATCCATCCTTCATAAAACCCCACCTACCTCACCATCCAAATTCAAAGCACTTTCCCTTCCAAACCCACCCATAATGGCCGAACCCTACCCCTCTCTCCACCCCCATATAAACTCATCTTCACTCCTTCATTTTCACACAACCTAAACACTACTTCTCCCCCTTGGCCGAAATACAAAGCCCCCCTCCATCTCCTATCTTTCTTCTTCTTCTACTCTCTTCTTTCTTCTTTTGCTCGAGGACGAGCAAACCTTCTAAGTTCGGTATGGTAAAAGCATTGCTTTTTGTTTTTCCATAACCATTTATGGCACCTAAGGCCGGAGAAACCTCTAGAAAGACGAAAGGGAAGGCAAAAGCTTCCACCTCCGAGTCATGCGAGATGGAGAGATTCATCTCAAGGGTGCATCAAGACCACTTCTATGAAGTTGTGGCCATGAAGAAGGTGATCCCCGAGGTCCCCTTCAAGCTCAAAAAGGGTCAACTTTGATCAAAGGTTGGACCAAGTCCTCATAGACATCTGTGAAGAGGGCGCTCAATGGAAGAGAGAGGGAAGCCGGTTTAACTAAGAAGGCATGACCACAACCCCATCACTAAGAAGAGGATGGAGCAAACAAGAGATCCCACTCATGGACATGACGAGATTCCTCATCATGAAATCCCTGAGATGCCTCGAGGGATGCACTTTTCTCCACAAAACTATTGGGAGCAAATCAACACCTCCCTAGGAAAATTGAGTTCCAACATGGGACAACTAAGGGTGGAGCACCAAGAACATTCCATCCTCCTCCATGAAATTAGAGAAGACCAAAGAGTCATGAGAGAGGAGCAACAAAGGCAAGGAAGAGACATTGAGGAGCTCAAGCACTCCATAAGATCTTCAATAGGAAGAACAAGCCGCCATCACTAAGGTGGACCTGTTCTTTAATCTCCTTGTTCCTTATTTTTCTGTTTTTCGAATTTTTATGCTTATGTTTATCTATGTTTGTGTCTTATTACATGATCATTAGTGTCTTAGTGTCTATGCCTTAAAGTTATGAATGTCCTATGAATCCATCACCTTTCTTAAATGAAAAATGTTTTTATTACAAAAGAACAAGAAGTACATGATTTCGAATTCATCCTTAAAACTAGCTTAATTATTTTGATGTGGTGACAATACTTTTTGTTTTCTGAATGTATGCTTGAACAGTGCATATGTCTTTTGAATATGTTGTTCATGAATTTTAAAATTGTTAGCTCTTGAAAGAATGATGAAATGGGAGAAATGTTACTGAGGATATGAAAAATCATAAAAATGATTCTTGAAGCAAGAAAAAGCAGTGAATTCAAAAAGAGAGAGAGAGAGAGAAAGAAAAAGCAAGCAGAAAAAGCCAACAGCCCTTTAAACCAAAAGGCAATGGTAATAAAAAGGATCCAAGGCTTTGAGCATCAGTGGATAGGAGGGCCTACAGGAATAATATCCTGGCCTAAGCGGCTAAACCAAGCTGTCCCTAACCATGTGCTTGTGGCGTGAAGGTGTCAAGTGAAAACTTGAGACTGAGCGGTTAAAGTCGTGATCCAAAGCAAAATGAGTGTGCTTAAGAACCCTGGACACCTCTAATTGGGGACTCTATCAAAGCTGAGTCACAATCTGAAAAGGTTCACCCAGTTATGTGTCTGTGGCATGGATATATCCGGTGGTAATACTGGAAAACAGAGTACTTTGGGCCACGGCCAAGACTCATAAAGTAGCTGTGTTCAAGAATCAACATACTATACTAGGAGAATCAATAACACTATCTGAATTCTTAGTTCCTATAGATGCCAATCACTCTGAACCTCAAAGGATAAAGTGAGATGCCAAAACTGTTCAGAGGCAAAAAAGCTACAAGTCTCGCTCATCTAATTGGAGCTAAGTTTCATTGATAGTTCGGAGTTTATAGTATATTCTCTTCTTTTTATCCTATTTGACTTTCAGTTGCTTGGGGACAAGCAACAATTTAAGTTTGGTGTTGTGATGAGCGGATAATTTATACGCTTTTTGGCATTGTTTTTAGTATGTTTTTAGTATGTTTTAGTTAGTTTTTATTATATTTTTATTAGTTTTTATTTAAAATTCACTTTTCTAGACTTTACTATGAGTTTGTGTGTTTTTTTGTGATTTTAGGTATTTTCTGGTTGAAATTGAGGAACCTGAGCAAAAATCTGATTCAGAGGCTGAAAAAAGGACCGCAGATGCTGTTGGATTCTGACCTCCCTACTCTCGAAGTGGATTTTATGGAGCTACAAAAGCCTAATTGGCGCGCTCTCATTTGCGTTGGAAAGTAGACATCCTGGACTTTTCAGCAATATATAATAGTCCATACTTTATTTGAGATTTGATGGCCAAAACCGGCGTTCCAAATCAGCTCAAGACTGCCCGGCGTTTAACGCTGGAACTGGCACAGAAGTGGGAGTTAAACGCCCAAACTGGCACAAAAGCTGGCGTTTAACTCCAAGAAAAGTCTCTACAAGAAAATGCTTCAATGCTCAGCCCAAGCACACACCAAGTGGGCCCAGAAGTGGATTTATACGTCATTTACTCATTTCTGTAAACCCTAAGCTACTAGTTCTCTATAAATAGGACCTTTTACTATTGCATTTTCATCTTGGTAGCTATCTTCGAGTAGTCTTATGCTATCTTAGATCATGGGACTGGCCTCACGGCCATGCCTAGACCTTGTTCTTATGTATTTTCAACGGTGGAGTTTCTACACACCATAGATTAAGGTGTGGAGCTCTGCTATACCTCGAGTATTAATGCAATTACTATTGTTCTTCTATTCAATTAAGCTTATTCTTGTTCTAAGATATCACTTGTTCCTCAACTTGATGAATGTGATGATCCGTGACACTCATCATCATTCTCACCTATGAACGTGTGCCTGACAACCACTTCCGTTCTACCTTAGATTGAGTGGATATCTCTTGGATTCCTTAATCAGAATCTTCGTGGTATAAGCTAGAATCTATTGGTGGCCATTTTTGAGAATCCGGAAGGTCTAAACCTTGTCTGTGGTATTCTGAGTAGGATTCAAGGATTGAATGACTGTGATGAGCTTCAAACTCGCGATTGTGGGGCGTTAGTGACAGACGCAAAAGAATCACTGGATTCTATTCCGACATGATCGAGAACTGACAGATGAATAGCCGTGCTGTGACAGAGCGCGTTGAACATTTTCACTGAGAGGATGGGACTGTAGCCATTGACAACGGTGATGCCCAACATACAGCTTGCCATGGAAAGGAGTAAGAAGGATTGGATGAAGACAGTAGGAAAGCAGAGAGACGGAAGGGACAAAGCATCTCTACACGCTTATCTGAAATTCTCACCAATGAATTACAAAAGTATCTCTATCTTTATTTTATATTTTATTCATCTTTTAATCATTAATCCTCCATAACCATTTGAATCTGCCAGACTGAGATTTACAAGATGACCATAGCTTGCTTCATACCAACAATCTCCGTGGGATCGACCCTTACTCGCGTAAGGTTTATTACTTGGACGACCCAGTGCACTTGCTGGTTAGTTGTGTGAAGTTGTGATAAAGAGTTGAGATTGCAATTGAGCATACCATGTTGATGGCGCCATTGATGATCACAATTTCGTGCACCAAACACCAGAGAAGGAAAAGCCAGAAATTACAACGACAAAAAAGTACAGAAAGGTGAAAAGGTTCAAACTTTTCAAATATACACTCAAATAAAAACCCTACTGTACCAGGAAATAGAACAATTCAAGCAACCTAAAAAAGGAGAAGCGTACGAAGGGAAGATCGAAGACGAAGAGATCAGGAGTTGCCGTCGAAAGCAAAGAGTGCACCTACGATCGCCAAGCAACGTCACAAAGAGAAACGCAAAAGGGCAGACGACTGACGAAAACAGAAAAAGTGAGAAAGAAAAGGGGATGTTACAGAGAGGAGAAAAAACCGTTTCTGTGTGTAAAGTTCAAAATAAAAGAAACAAGAGAAACGGGGCATTGAAAACCAATTAATGAGGGCATTAAAACCCTCGCACATTCCCAAGGCTAGGATACTAATACAAAAGCGCGCGCTGTTGGAGGAAGCGAAACGTTCTGGATTCAAAAAGGAACTCTACAAAAATTAAGTCGACAATATGCTCGAGTTCGACTTCACCATAAAAGGAACAAAATCCTAAAGCTGAAGACTCGACCTCAAAAGAGAAGACTGAGCTCGAGCAGGGGCACTGTTCATACCCTTGGTCAAGCTGTCCGACCCGGGATGTTCTACAGACAAAGCGACCGACCTCTTCAGGTCAGGATGACCCGACTTCTTCTCAAAGAGCTCGGCCAAGTCACCAGGTTTTCCGGGGGTTACTTGAAACTGTAGGTCAATCTCGGACGAGATCTTCTGTACTGGTCGGAACGGAGGTATCCGATTTGTAGACTTGATGGAGGTGCTGATTCCTTCATCCCCGGAGGGTGGGGGGTACCTACAAGGGACTCCGATGCTTAAGTTAGCAAGGGTATTAAGCAGGTATTGAGTAGAATCAGAGTATGAGTTATACCTGGGTACTCCAGTGTATTTATAATGGCGTAAAGAGACCTTCCTTAGATAAGATAAACTTTATCTTTATCTTATCTTCAATTGAGGTCATCTTATCTTCAAGGAATCCGCCCTTCTCTCTGTAGGTTTGGGCTGCCTTAGGATTTAAGGCGTGTTCCTCTATTTGGCCCCTTTTTTGGGCTTCCAGTGATTTGGCCGAGCTCTTTAAGAAGAGGTCAGTTTGTCCTGACCTGAAGAGGTCGGTCGCTTTGTCTGTAGAACATCCCGGGTCGGGCAGCTCGACCCCGGGTATGAACAGTGCCCTTGCTCGAGCTCGGTCTTCCTTTTGAGGTTGAGTCTTAGTTTTTAGGACTTTGAACCTTCTCGGGTGGAGCCGAACTCGAGCACTTTGTTGACTTCATCTTTTGCAGAGTTCCTTTGAATGCGAAACGTTTCGCTTCCTCTGAGATCGCGCGCTTTTGTATTAGCGTCCTAGCCTTGGGAATTTGCGAGGGTTTAAATGCCTTCATTAATTGGTTTTTAATGCCCCTATTTTCTCTTGGTTTCCTTTATTTCAAATTTTGTATCAAAAAGATGGTTTTCCTTTTCCCGTAACTTTCCTTCTTTTTCGCCGTTTCCTGTTCTACATTTCTTATTTTCTTCCTGTGACGTTTTGGCATTCGCTAGTGCTTCTGCTTCGCGGTTAATCCTTACTGCTCTGCTCTTCAGCTTTTCCCTTCAAGGCTTTCCTCCTTCTTCCAGGTTGGTTCTGCTTTTGATTCTTTGATGTCTCTCTGATTTTGTATGTTGGAAAGTTTTGAACCTTTTCCTTAGTTTCTGTACTTGGTTTATTGCTGTGATGCCTGTTTCCTGGTGTTCTTTCGTCCTTATGTATGCTTTGGGTGATTTTCTTGGTTCTAGCTTCTTTTTAAGGTTGATTTCCGTACTACTGTTTCGAAAAAGGTTGCTCCTTTGATAACTTGTTTGCTTCATTGATGATTTTGCTATACTGGTTGATGATTGTTCTTCGATAGAGATGATGGTTTTTGATGATTTTCTTTCAAGATCCGAGCTGTTAAAGGAGCTCGTCCTTTCTTCCTGGATGAGAATGGTGAGCCTCGTTTTCTTTTAGAGTGGCAGAGGAATGTAGTTGTGTCTAGGTATACCTAGGAGATGTTAGACGAGGTTGAGCAGGCCTTTGTCGCTGCTTTATAGGATATTTGGGGGGAACCTCCTCATCTTGAGACCATGAAGTTTCTGGGGGATCCATCCTTGATTCGTGATGTGCTGGGTATTTTATAAACTGTACTCTCATGTCATTTGTTTTCTGCTTTCCTTTCTGGATATTCATAAGTCGCTTGTATTTTTCTTATTTTTCAGAGATGTCGAAGAATAATGACTCACTGAAGGCCTTTAAGAAGGCGAGGAAGGCTACTGCGGCTCAGAATGTCCCGGCCAAAGTGGTCGGGGAAGGGTCCTCCCAAGTTTTGTCAAAGCCATCTGTCCCGAGCTCTCCTGGGCCGAGGAGGATGATCCCGACTCCCCGGGTTTGTTTGGTTGACCCGCCTTCGACTTCAGTGGGTACCTCTGCTCCTCCAATTGCTCCTCCTCCAAAAAGACCTCGGATTGTCGAGCCATTTAATCTTGGTGCTCCAGATTTTGATGCGGTTGGGTTTGTAGACCAACAGATTGATCCTTATGGTGTCATGCCTACCGACGATGTATCCATTCTTCGTCATTTAGAATTTATTACTCAGAATGGTATTACTCTGGCACACATGGGAGCGGCTTTATACCGAACTGCTCAAGATCTTCCTATGCATGCTACCAAGGCTTTTATGGAGGAGGCAAAATCAGAATTTGACAGAATTAAGGGTTTGAAGGAAGATCTCGAGGTGGAAGTGGCCGAGCTGAAAAAAGAGCTGAAGGGGGAGAAGGCCTGGGCTGTTGGCCTAGCGGCTGCTACGCAACTGGCCGAGGATACGGCTCAAAAACACAAGGATACCTATGTTACTACCTATAGAGAGGTGATGGAGCGCAGGAGTAGGTTAGAATCTGTTCAGGCCGATTACTCTGAACTTCAAAGTCATCTCGTAGGTAGTGTTACTGCGGCCTATGAGAATCTGAAAGAGCAGGTTCGGGTTATCGCCCCGGGAGTTGATCTTGCCTTATTTAGCTTGGATAATGTTGTGAAGGATGGTAAGATTGTCCCTGACGATCCCGATGATGATGATGATGTCATCCCTCCTTCGGTCACTTTTGCTAAAGCCTCTGTTGTCCCGCCTTCCTTAACCTTGGCAGTTGAAGCTACACAGCTAGAATCTGATCCAGACGTCCAGATTTTGAACCGGGATAACAGGACAGTGGACGCAGTTCCCCTTTAGACTCGTCCTCCTTCTCCCCAAGATGCTGCTACTGGGAAGCCTTTGGATCCTCTATAACTTTTCTGATATGTTTATGTATAGCCCGGTTTTTGTGGGCTTTTGAACTCTTTATTTTTGTAAGTTTCTGATCTCTGACTTTGGATGCTCCAGTTGCTACTTTAGCAGCTTTATTTTGAAAAACAAAAGTTTTTCTTGCTCTTGGGGTCAGTTTCAAGCGGTCTCTTGAGTCTTATTTTATGGTAACTGCCTTGTTTCTTTGTGATATGCTTGCTTGCAGCTTTCTTTAGCACTTTGCCTGGAATCTTCAGAGTGTTTTTTATCCGACCTCTTTCGATTGCCTTTGTGCTTTGTTTATTTTTTGCCTTAGTTGAAGTGTCCCTTTTAAGGCTAGTTGTTTGTTTGAGTATTCTTTGATAGAATACTTTATAGATTGATTTTGGCGAGGTCGAGGTCTTTCGGGTCGAGTTATCTCCCCTCTGTTGGTTGATTCTCTCAGTTGATCTTTTCTTGAGTTATTTCTAGTAACCCCTCGGGTTTACTTTTTATAACTTTTGTTAGCTTTAGTCTTACTTCTTCATGTCGGTCCCTGTTCCGTTACTAGGTAATCCTTTTTCTTGGATCTTGTTCAGATCTCTTTTGGGGGTTTACCTTTTGTAACTTTATTTTTTTCGGGCCGACTTTGTCATGTCGGGCTTTGTCGAGTTACTTGATAATCCTCTATCTTGGACCTTGTTCAGGTCTCTTTCAGGGATTTATCTTTTGTAACTTTATCTTTCCGGGCCGACTTTGTCATGTCGGGCCCTGTCGAGTTACTTGATAATCCTCTTTCTTGGGCCTTGTTCAGGTCTCTTTCAGGGATTTATCTTTTGTAACTTTATCTTTCTGGGCCGACTTTGTCACGTCGGGCCCTGTCGAGTTACTTGATAATCCTCTTTCTTGGACCTTGTTTCAGATCTCTTTCAGGGATTATCTTTTGTAACTTATCTTTCTGGGCCGACTTTGTTACGTCGGGCCCTGTCGAGTCACTTGATAATCCTCTTTCTTGGACCTTGTTTCAGATCTCTTTCAGGGATTATCTTTTGTAACTTATCTTTTCGAGCCGACTTTGTCACGTCGGGCCCTGTCGAGGTACTTGATAATCCTCTTTCTTGGACCTTGTTTCAGATCTCTTTCAGGGATTATCTTTTGTAACTTGTTTGTAGGAGTCCGACTTCCTCATGTCGGGCTCTTTGAAGTTATAGTAATCCTCTTTTATAGGGTTGGCCATACCTTTTTCCAGGGCTTTACTTATAACTTGAGTTGTTGTGGCTGGTCCGACTTTTGTGCCGGCCAGTCTTTAAGTTATTTTATAGCAATCTATTTTATTAGGACCTCGTCAGGTCCTTTCTATGGATCACTTTCTATAACTTCTTGCATTATTCTGTTTTCATCTTTGCCGATTTTGTAGATTTTGGGTTTTAACCCTCGTTTTTATCGTGATCGTGCAGTAAATTCGGTTTTCACTTTTTGTCAATCTGTAGCTTTATAATCGGGCGATGAATATTTTCAGAATAATACGACTTGAGCGTTTGTAGAGAATCTAAACAAATTTTATTAAAAAAGAATGCAAATATACATGAGGAGTTAATTTCCTAAATTGGGTGATTTGTAATTCTTGGCGGGGCACCTCGTTAAAAAACCTTTTTTCAGGAAAAAGAGTGCGCCTTGTCCAAGATCTTTTGTCACCCCTAGCTATAGTACCTTCTTAGGTTGCAAGCGTGCCATGACTTGGGAAGCTCTCGCTTGTCAAGTTCAGAAAGCCTGTAATAGCCCTTTCCCAGCACTTCTATGACTCGGTAGAGTCCTTTCCAGTTTGCTTCCAGCTTTCCTTCTCTCGGTCGAGTTGTTCTGATGTCGTTTCGTATTAGGATGAGGTCATCCTCAGTGAAGGTCCGTCGTATTACCTTTTGGTTATACCTGGAGGCCATTCGTCGTTTTAGCGCCTCTTCCCTTATCCGAGCTCTTTCTCGGATTTCCTGAGGTAAGTCGAGCTCTTCCCTTTCAAGTTGGTGATTGGCTTTCTCGCTAAAGTGGATCACTCTGGGTGACCTTTCTTCGACCTCCACTGGGATCATCGCCTCCACTCCATATGCTAATCGGAAGGGTGATTCCTTTGTGGTGGAATGTGGCGTCGTTCGATATGCCCATAAAACCTATGGGAGTTCTTCAGCCCAGGCTCCCTTTGCATCCTGTAATCTCTGTTTTAACCATGCTAATATAACTTTGTTAGCAGCTTCAGCTTGCCTATTGGCTTGGGGTGCTCAACGGATGTGAATTGTTGTTTTATATTCAGGTTGGCCGCTAGTTTTTTGAAGCCTACGTCTGTGAACTGGGTACCATTATCTATAGGGATGGAGTATGGAACTCCAAACCTTGTGATGATATTTCTATATAGGAATTTCCGACTTCTTTGAGCTGTGGCATTGGCCAGGGGTTCTGCCTCGATCCATTTTGTGAAGTAGTCTATTCCTACTATGAGGAATTTGACTTGTCCTGATCCTTGAGGAAAAGGTCCGAGGAGATCAAGTCCCCATTTTGCGAATGGCCAAGGTGAGGTTATGCTAATGAGTTCCTCTAGCAGAGCGGTGTGAAAGTTGGCATGCTTCTGACATGGTGAGCATGTCCTTACAAATTCTGTGGATTTTTTTTGTAGAGTTGGCCAATAAAATCCTGCCCGAAGTATTTTTTTGGCGAGTGCCTGTGCTCCGAGGTGATTGCCACAGATGCCACTGTATACTTCTTCTAGGACGTCTTTTGTGTTGGAAGTCGGCATGCATTTTAGCAGTGGTATCGAAATCCTTCTTTTGTATAGAGTATTATTTATAAGGATGTAGTATTGTGCTTCCCGTTTTAACCTCTTTGCCTCTTTCTCATCTGTGGGGAGAACTTCTGTTCTGAGGTAGTTAATTATGGGAGTCATCCATCCCTGATCATGACCTGTTATGGCTAGGACTTTTTCTTCTTCTGAGATTGATGGATTCTGTAGAATTTCTTGTATGAGGCTTCTATTATTGCCTCCTGGTTTAGTGCTGGCTAGTTTTGAGAGTGCATCGGCCCGGGTGTTTTGTTCTCGGGGTATATGACGAACCTCGTACTCTCTGAGTTGTCCGAGTTGTTCCCTGGTTTTGTCCAAGTACTTTTTCAAAGTGGGATCTTTGGCCTGGTAGCTTCCTGTTATTTGAGAAGTGACTACCTGTGAATCATTGAAGATGATGAGTTTTTGAGCTTCAACCTCCCTAGCCAGCTTCAAACCAGCTAGTAGTGCTTCATATTCCGCTTGATTGTTTGAGGTAGGGAACCCGAATTTGAGGGAGAGTTCGATTTGGGTTCCCTGGTCACTTTCAATTATTACGCCTGCGCCACTTCCCATTTTATTTGAGGAGCCATCCACATATAGATTCCATTCTGCCAGGATTTCCGGTGTGTTTGTAAATTTTGCAATGAAGTCGGCCAGATATTGAGATTTGGTGGCCGTCCGAGCTTCGTATTGAAGGTCAAATTCAAACAACTCGACTGCCCATTGCAAGATTCTGTCTGCCAAGTCTATTTTCTGTAAGATTCCTTTTATGGGCTGGTTGGTCCAAACTTTAATGGTGTGAGACTGGAAATATGGGCGAAGTCGTCGAGATATTATTATGAGAGTGTAAGCAAACTTTTCTATTTTTTGGTAGTTCAGCTCAGATCCTTGTAACGCTTTGCTGATAAAGTATATGGGTTGTTGCCCACTGTTGTCTTCTCAGACCAGTGCTGAGGCTATTGCCCAATTTTCCACCGTGAGGTACAAGATGAGTGGTTATCCTTCCCGTGGCCGACTTAATATAGGTGGCCGTCCTAGAAATTTTTTGAAGTCTTAGAAGGCTTGCTCGCATTCAGCTGTCCATTCAAACTCCTTTCCCTTCCTTAGAGTGGCGTAGAAGGGGAGAGATCTTATTGCTGATCCAGCCAGGAATCTGGACAAGGCTGCCAACCGCCCGTTGAGTTGTTGTACCTCTTTGATACAAGTCGGACTTTTCATGTCAAGTACGGCCCTGCACTTGTCCGGGTTTACCTCGATTCCTCTCTGTGTGATCATAAAACGCAAGAATTTACCAGCTTCTACTGCGAAGGTATATTTCGCGGGATTGAGTCGCATGCCGTGTCGTCTTATAGTGTTGAATACTTGTGTCAGGTCGGATAATAACATCTCTTCATTTTGCATCTTCACTAGCATGTCGTCTATGTAGACCTCCATGATCTTTCTGATGTGATCCAAAAAAACTTTGTTCATTAATCTTTGGTCGGGTGGGGTTAAGAAAGAGGTTTTTTCTTGGTCGGGTGGGTACATTGGGATTTGGTTATATCTCGAGTATGCATCCATAAAGGAGAGGTATTTGTATCCGGAAGAGGCATCTACCAGTGCGTCGATGTTTGGGAGTGGATAAGGATCTTTCGGGCAAGCTTTGTTGAGATCGGTATAGTCGGTGCACATTCTCTACTTCCCATTTGACTTTTTTACCAAAACGATATTAGCAAGCCATAGCGGATATTTGACTTATCTTATGAAGCCTGCCTCCAATAGAACTCGTACCTGTTCTTCCACCGCTTGAGAGCGTTCTGGTCCTAGCTTTCTACGCCTTTGTTGTACCGGCCGAGATCCTGGGTAGACTGCTAGCTTGTGGCCTTCCACGCAAAGAGGTCGGCGTTGTCTCGTAGGAACTGTATGAGTGATTCTTTTATGTCTTCTTTTAGAAGTGTGCCGATGTTGGTTGTTTGGTCCGGGGTGTTTCTGATCTGGATTTTTTCTATTTCTCCTTCAGGTTGTGGGCGGAGCTCCTCCCACCTCCGAACTCCACCGAGCTCGATTGTGTGGAATTCTTCTCCTCTGCCTCTGAGGTTTAAACTTTCGTTGTAACAGCGGCGTGCCATCTTCTGATCTGCCTTTATCGTGGCTATTCCTCCTGCAGTTGGGAACTTCATGCATAGATGCGGAGTCGAGACTATTGCGCTGAGCTAATTTAACGTTGCCCGACCTATTAGGGCATTGTAGGCTGAGCTTACGTCGACGACGATGTAATCTATTTTGAGTGTTCTTGACTGACTTCCTTTTTTGAAAGTTGTGTGGAGTGAGATGTATCACATCGGTTGAACTGGGGTATCTCCTAGCCCGAACAGGCTGTTTGGATATGCTCTGAGTTCTTTTTCTTCCAAGCCAAGTTTGTTGAAAGCGGTTTTGAATAAGATATCTGCAGAGCTCCCTGGTCTATCAACGTGCAGTGAGGATTTGCTTTTGCCAGTATAATAGTGATGACCATGGGATCGTCATGCCCTGATGCGACGCCGGATGTGTCTTCCTTGGTAAAAGTGATCACCGGGATGTCGGGTGCTTCCTCCTTTTCTACGACATGATATACATCTTTAAGATGTCTTTTGCGGGATGATTTGGAGATTCCTCCCCCGGCGAATCCACCGTGTATCATGTGGACATGTCTTTCTGGCGTCCAAGATGATCGCGCGGTTGGTCTGACATCTTCTGCTCTTCTTCTTTTCCTTTGTTCATCATCATGGGTGGCTAGGTATCGATCTAGCTTTCCTTCTTGTACGAGCTTTTCTATGATATTTTTTAGGTCAAAACACTCATTGGTGGAGTGCCCGTAGATTCGATGGTATTCACAATATTCAGCCCGGTTTTCTCCTCCTTTTTTGCCTTTGAGTGGTCGAGCTGGTGGTATTTTTTTGTGTTGCAAACCTCTCTGTATACATCCACAAGAGACACCCGAAGAGGCGTATAATTGTAGTATTTTTTATTTTCTCTCCATGTCGATCTTCCTTCTTTCTGGAATCTTTGTCTTTATCCCGGGGGGTGAACCCGGCCTTCGAGGTTTCTCCTAACCGGGAGTTTTCCTCCATGTTGATGTATTTTTCCGCTCGTTCCTGCACCTCGTTCAGAGATGTGGGGTACTTTTTTGATATAGATTGACTAAAGGGCCCTTCTCACAAGCCGTTAATGAGGCTCATAATAGCGGCTTCTGTTGGCAAGTTCTGTATATCCATACATGTCTTGTTGAATCTTTCCACGTAGTTACGCATGGTTTTCCATTCTCCTTGCCTGATTCCCAATAAGCTCAGAGCATGTTTAGCTTTGTCCTTTTGGATGGAGAATCTGGCCAGGAATTTTTTAGCCATGTCGTCGAAACTTGAGATGGACCTAGGAGGGAGATTGTCGAACCATCTGATTGCTGTTTTTGTTAAAGTAGTTGGAAAGGCATTGCAACAAACTACATCTGAGGCATCGATGAGATACATTCTGCTTCTGAAGTTGCTGAGATGATGGCTGGGATCTGTAGTGCCGTCGTATAAGGTCATGTCTGGGAGTTTAAAGTCCTTTGGGATTTTCGTCTTCATGATTTCTTTGGTGAATGGGTCTTGCTCCTTTCGTGCGTTATCTTCGGGAGTGGATCGGCTGGCTTTGGTCTTGACATCGGCTTCAAGTTTTAGGAGTTTAGTTTTCAGTTCCCAGCGTTGCCTTATTTCTCTTTGTAGATCCTTCTCGGCCTCTCGTTGACGTAGATCATCTTCCTCAAGTTGTTTTAACCGATCTTGAAATGCATCCAAGGCTCCCTCGTTTGGGTAGTTCTTATTGTTGATTTGGGGAGTATCTTTTGGTGTAGAGTCCGCATTTTTATGTGGTGTTCTTTCTTCTAGATCTGAGGTGTGATCATTGTCATGATCATCCGCCATGGTAATGGGATGACTTCCAGGTCCCCAGCAATGGCGCCAATGTTCTGGGGGTTACCTGAAACTGTAAGTCGATCTCGGACGATATCTTCTGTACTGGTAGGAACGGAGGTATCCGATTTGTAGGACTTGATGGAGGTGCTAATTCCTTCATCCCTGGAAGGTGGGGGATACCTGCAAGGGACTCCGATACTTAAGTTAGCAAGGGTATTAAGTAGGTATTGAGTAGAATCAGAGTATGAGTTATACCTGGGTACTCCAGTGTATTTATAATGGCGTCAAAAGACCAAAGCCTGAAGTGCTTCGCTGAAAAGTACAAAGTCTTGAAAAAAAGACATTACTTAAAAAGTCAAAAGCACAGCCTCAAAGACGGAGCTAAAAAGTCACCCAAACAAAAAGGTTCCCCATCGGAACACTACTTAAAAAGTTGTTGGATTATGACTAAAAAGCCCGAGCAGTGAAGACAAACAAGTCGGAAGAAGGCTGAAAAGACCTCTCAACAAACTAAAAAGGGCAATTCCAGACTCGCACAAAGGAGAAACTACTCAAGATCGACCAAAGTCAGGATGCTTGAGCACGACTGCCTTAAAGAGATCGAAGCTCTGAAAGCACGGTCTCACGGAAAGGTCTGAACTCAAGCAGGGGTAAAGTCGTACAGGTCGATGTCAGCTAAGAAGAGGCGCAAGTACATTTCCCAGAAAAGAACAAGCCAAAAGGTTGGAAAACAACTTAAAAGCTCAAATGTGCTTAGCTAAAAGGGATACAACTCCGCTCAAAGAAGGCACAATCTCAAACAGGGCTACGAACTTCATCCGAGACTAAAAAAGGTTCTATATAAAGAACATTAAAAAGTCATTGGACAAGTCACTAAAAGCCCGAATATCAAGCCGCAAGGATAACTTTGCCAAAGCAGAGGATTGTCAACAAAAACTTAAAGCAAGGCATGATCCAGAAGGCAAGGGTAGAAAACCCACACTATCACTCAAAGGAGGTCGGACTAGGAAGTACCAAACCTCTAGAAAATCTGTAAGGATTGCAAAGAAATGAAGAAACAAGCCAGACAGATGCTTGAGCACGACTTCCCCAAAGAGATCGAAGCTCTGAAAGCACGATCTCACGGAAAGGTCCGAACTCAAGCAGGGGCACTATTCATACATCGGTTCAAGCTATAAAGAACCGGGTTGGCCGACCTCTTAGAAGGTTGGCCCATGACTGACCTCTTGGAAGGTTGGCCCATTACTGACCTCTTTTCAAAAGAGCTCGGCCAAATCGCATAAGAGGCCCAAGCAGGCCCAAACGAAGGGACACAACCCACATCTTAAGACGGCAAAGCCTAAAGAAAGATAAGGCGATTCCCCTTAAAGATAGGATGACTTCACTTAAAAATAAGATAAGATAACTATCTTATCTCCAGAAAAGTCACTCCACACTATTATAAATACACTGGAGCACCCAGGTATAACTCATACTCTAATTCTACCAAAAACCTGCTTAATACCCTTACTAACTTAAGCATCGGAGTCCCTTGTAGGTACCACTACCCTCCGGTAATGAAGGATCAGCAGCATTACCAGTCCAACAAGTCAGACACGACAGCTCCGGCCGCCACGCACAAGCCGGACACGTCATCTCTGATCAGTACAGAAGATCTCATCCGAGATCGACCTACAGTTTCAGGTAACCCTCAACACATACCTTGCCAAGAGTTTTTATAATTAGTTTATTTCCATTTCCATTTACTATTGTTGCTTCTTATCTTAAAAAACCCAAAAATATACATTTTTTTGTAACCAATAATAAGTCATACTTCCCTGCAATTCCTTAAGAGATGACCCGATGTTTCAATACTTCGGTTATAAATTTTATTGGGTTTTGTTATTTGTGACAACCAAACTTTTGTACGAAAGGTTTCTCTGTTAGTTTAGAAGCTATACTTACAACGCGATTATATTTCTATGAAATTCTATACTAGCAAGAATCTAATCGTCATGACCCTAAGCGCTTTGTTTTCCAGTATTACCACCAGATACATAAACGCCACAAACACTTAACTGGGTGAACCCTTTTGGATTGTGATTCAGTTTTGCTAGAATCTCCAGCCAGTGGTGTCCAGAGTTCTTAAGCACAATGTTTATTTTGGATCACGACTTTAACTGCTCAGTCTCAAGTATTTCACTTGACACCTTTACACCACAATCTCTCTGTTGAGCATCCCCAAGAGAAAAAATATCACAAGCCCTGTATATATCTCGCAAGAAGAGTGTCCTATACACCTTGCAACCAGAGAGAAAGAGAGGGTGTGTGTGTAGGCAAGATGAGACCACTATCCCTACATCACACCACAACCACGGACACATGGGATGAAACATCCATCCTTTCCTGGTGCAGGTGTCAAACCAAATACCAAAGAGGGATGAACCCATGACCTTGCCTCACAAGCAAGACGAACCTCCAATCTTCCCTCGCAAGCGGGACGAACCTCCGATCGTGCTAATCAATCTCAAGCACGCAAGTGGGATAAGACTACCGTCTTTACAATCTAGCCATTTAGGCCACCATCAATCAATATCCATGTCTTTTAGCAATTTCAAAAGTTATTACACTCATTAACCCTAATTTATTATCAATTCATCAATCTTAGATTCATCAACATCAATTCATTATTAATTAATTAATTCTATTATCGCATGAGTGGGACGGGACAAACCACAATCCCCGTAACAATGTCATCCGGTTTAACCAAGCATTTATCCGGAAATAATTCAGCATTAGTTCATTGGACTTGGCCACACTCTATTTAGATCTTAAAAATGAGTTCTTAGACTTTATTTAGGGGATTACAGGGGTTTTACAAGTGTGCCAGGAGAATCAAATAGTCAAAAATAGAGTTTTCTTTAAGAAAACAGGATCTGTGTGTACGCCTCACCCCTTTGTTCATCTGCACAACTGGAAAATCCCTCTCGTGCGTACGTATCACCCCTGATGCGTACACACGAGCTGTAACACTTGTTTTGATTGGTGCCCACACTCACCAGCCAAAATTCTGGTTTTTCTGCAACATCTCAGATTTCAATTTAAAACATCAAATCGTTCATAACTTCCTCTACAAAATTCTATTTTCCTCTGTTCTTGATGTTTTTGAAGCTGTAATCATCATCTTTAATTCAAGATAAAGTTCACTCAATTTCGATCTCCATGCACCAAATTATGGCCCCTCGAAGTTGGACAAAAACCAAATTATACCAAAATTTTGCATAATGTTAATTTTACTATTTTCTCAATTCATTTCCTTTTGAAACCAACACAAACCAACCTTTACACATCACTACACTCAATCATCAATTTTCAATCATATCCTAGCCGTTCAAAACCCAGTTCACCATTTTCAATTCAATTAACCATCACATTTCTCATTAATAACCTCAATCACAACAATTTCACTATCCAAACCTGTTATCCATCCATAATTACCTCATTTTCATTCTCAACCATGTTTAACAACAGAAACACCAATGTGAAAATCATCACAACAGCAATTGCACAATTCAAGGCCTCCGGCCATCATAACTCCAAAATCAAACATTCAATCAATGCATTTTTCTACTAAAACATTCACTAATAATCGATTCAACAATATCTCATCATTTCAACAATAATTCACACATGACAATGCCACCACTTACCATAACTTACTAAATAGGAGATACCTTACCTTATTGCAGCCTCTGCCCAATTTTATCATAGCCTTTTATAGGCAATTCCAACACAACATCTATTAATTCAATCACATATATATTTATTACTCATCAACACTTCAATTCTCAAATTCATAACATATCACATCATTCAATATAATCATACACACTAAGCCATATACCATCATCCACAATCATCATTCAATAATATCCTGGGGATAATTAACCTAGATTTTCGCATAATCTTACAAAATATCTACCCAAAACTAAAATCCGTACCTTAATAATGCTATTTTTCCAACGCATTGATTTTCTCTTCAGATGGACCCAAGCTATAACCAATCAACCAAGCTTCTGCCAAGCGCTCTGCAAGCAACCGAAGCACCAAAATTTTCACACCAAGATCAATCAAGCACCCTAGCTATTCCATATTATCTAGTTACATCAATCAGTCAACAATTACATTAGGATTTGCACTCAAAATTGAGGATAATAGAGGGATTAAGTTTTCTTACCTTATATCACATGCTCTTGGATCAAAATCCCATTAGAACTCAACGTTAAGCTTCCCCTAAACATCAAAATCACAAAAATCTCAATACCAAATACCCAAAATTCAAATTCAGAGGAGAAACAGAAAATGGGGCTAGGATTTCAAAGTTTCTTACTATGATATTTAGATAGAATCAAATAGGGAGTCATGACAAACACGTAGCCACAAACGGGTTGTCAATTAAAGCTCCAGATTGAGAGAAAAGTAAAATTGATGTTGGGAGTGAATAGTAGCTAGGGCTTGGTTCTTCTCCTCTCTTAATCTCTTCGTGACTCTCTCTTCAAAATAGGGGGATGAGTTGCTGAATTGTTAAGTTTGGATGGCTTATAAGTCTTGGGCTTGGACCCAACATGGGCTCGTTTATGAATTTTGGTCCATTGGCCCCACCTTGGGACAAAATCTTTAAAATAAGTGCTCGATTTTCGTTCTAAATATTTTCTTGTCATTTTCCTGGGTTTTACACCAAGAATTGGGAAGTTCACTAACTATAACCCATGAATGCCCTAATTGCGGAAGTCTGCGAGCAAATAGTCGATTGTAGCGTGATCTTGAAAGCATGGCAGCTCAACGAGCGCACTGGAGAGAACAGGTACCTATATTGCGACTATCACCAAGGATACGGGCACATGACACAACATTTTTTTAACTTGAAGGATACCCTAGAACAAGCCATCCATGATGGAATGCGTTATGGAATTTCTTCCTTGTTATAACCATAACTATGATAATTATAGGATTAATCTCACCTAGTCAACCCTTTAACATTGAAGAGTAAGTCAAGTGAGCATAATTGTTATTAATCCACAAATCCTAGCTAACTTACTAATTACCTTAGAAAAAAGCCAGCGTTAGTGGAAACAATAACAACTATAAACCCAAGAATTATCACTAAATATAGGACATTATGACTCTAGTATTTCATATACTCATTTTCCCAGGTCAAGGGGTGAAAATCTACCCCATAATCAAAATTGACATTTCATCAAACACATGGTGGGCTTAATCATAAAACATGGCAAAATTGAAAAAATGATAAAAAACTATGAACCACAAAAGAACAAAATCAACACTAGTAACTCAAACAAACATATAATAACAAAAAATCATCAAGTTCATCAACTATAAATCAAAATTTCAAAACTATATATATATATATATATATATATATATATTGATAAATTGCATTAAAATATAAGAAAGTGTAAAATAAGTAATGTAATAAAAGAGAAAATTAGGAAATACTTACAATAGAAATAGCTAGAATGCAAGATCAAAATTGGAAATTGAGAACTTGAAATATAAACCCTAACTAAACCCTAAAGAAATTGAGAGAAAACCTAAGCTAAAAACTACCTAAAACTACCCTAAGTGTGTTGTATGGTGTATCTTGTAATGTGGTGTTGCTTGCCCCTTCATATATGCTTGATGAGCGGATAATTTATACGCTTTTGGCATTATTTTTACATAGTTTTTAGTATGTTTTAGTTACTTTTTAGTATATTTTTATTAGTTTTTATCCAAAAATAACATTTCTGGACTTTACTATGAGTTTGTGTGTTTTTCTGTAATTTCAAGTATTTTCTGGCTGAAATTGAAGGACCTGAGCAAAAATTTGATTCAAAGGCGGAGAAAGGACTGCAGATGCTGTTGGATTCTAACCCTCCTGCACTCGAAGTGAATTTTCAGGAGCTACAAAAGCCCAATTGGTGCGCTATCAATTGTGTTAGAAAGTAGACATCTTGGGCTTTCCATAATGTATAATAGTCCATACTTTGCCAGAGATTTGATGGCCCAAACTGGCGCTAAAACGCCTACGAGAGAACCTTTTTTGGCATAAAACGTCGGAACTGGCACCAGAACTGGAGTTAAACGGCCAAACTGGCATCCAAGCTGGCGTTTAACTCCAAAAAAGGCCTATGCACATGTAAAGCTCAAAGCTCAGCCCAAGCACATACCAAGTGGGCCCCAGAAGTGGATTTCTGCACTCTCTGCACTTAGTTACTCGTTGTCTGTAATCCTTAGTAACTAGTTTAGTATAAGTAGCACTTTTTACTATTGTATTCGGGGAGCTTTTTGACCACTTTAGATCATTTTGCACATTTGGGGAGGCTTGCCATTCGGCCATGCCTAGGCCTTTTTCTCTTATGTATTTTCCAACAGTGGAGTTTCTACATCTCATAGATTAAGGTGCGGAGCTCTACTGTTCTTCATGAATTAATGCAAGTACTATTGTTTCTCTTCCAATTCACGCTTACTTCTTCTCCAAGATATACTCTCGTGACAATCACCCACTATCTTCGTTACTCGCTTAGCCAAGATCCGCGTGCCTGGCAACCACAAGCGGTCTACATGATGTTCAACGTAGTCATTGGACGACAGCTAGAGTATAGTCTCTTGGGTCTCTAATCCACGAACCGAGTTCGTGAGGTTAGAACCTTCGTGGTATAGGCTAGAACCAGTTGGCAGCATTCCTGAGATCCGGAAAGTCTAAACCTTGTCTGTGGTATTCTGAGTAAGATCTTGGAAGGGATGACTGTGACGAGCTTCAACCTCACGAATGTTGGGCGCACTGACAATGTGCAAAAGGATAGAGAGATCCTATTCTAACACAAGTGAGAACCGACAGATGATTAGGCATACGGTAGCTGTGCCTGGTATTTTTCATCCGAGACGAGAAATCCGACAGTTGATTAGCCGTACAGAAACCGTAGCTGGACCATTTTTACTGAGAGAACTATACAGCATGCCATGGAAGGGAGCACGCATGATTGGATGAAGACAATAGGAAAGCAGAGGTTCAGAAGCAACAGAGCATCTCCAAACGCTTATCTGAAATTCCCACCAATGAATTACATAAGTATCTTTATTTTAATTTATGTTTTATTTATCTTTCAATTATCAAAACTCATAACCAATTGAATCCGCCTGTTTAAGATTTACAAGATCACCATAGCTTGCATCAAGCCGGCAATCTCCGTAGGATCGACCCTTACTCGTGTAAGGTTTTATTACTTGGACAACCCAGTGCACTTGCTGGTTAGTTGTATCGGAGTTGTGAAAAGTCTTAATCATAATTCCGTGCACAAAGTTTTTGGCACCGTTGCTGGGGATTGTTCGAGTTTGGACAACTGACGGTTCATCTTCTTGCTTAGATTGGGTAATCTTCTTTCTTGTTTGAGTCTAGTGTCAAATTTCTAAGTTTGGTGTCTTGCATGTCTTTCTTTTCTTAAAAATTTTTAAAAAATATGTTCTTGATGTTCATCATGAACTTCAAAGTATTCTTGGTGTTCGTCTTGATATTCAAAGTGTTCTTGCATGCATTATTTGTTTTGATCTTAAGTTTTTATGTTTTGTTTCATTTTGTTGTTTTTCACTCTCCTCATTAAAAATTAAAAAAAATATAGAATATAAAGCAGAGGAATCACAGAGAAAAAGAGCTCGCTGGCGTTGCCAGTAAAGAGGCACTTTGGGCGTTAAACACGAGAATGGCTATCATTCTGGGCGTTTAACGCCAGTAAAGGTATCATTCTTGGCGTTAAACGCCCAGAATGTTAGTCATTCTGGGCGTTTAACGCCAGAACTGGCAACATTCTGGGCGTTCAGAAAAATGCCCAGTAAAGAAGGATTCCTGGCGTTTAACGCCAGCAAGGGTATCTAGCTGGGCGTTAAACGCCCAAAGAGGCAGTCAAGTGGGCGTTAAATGCCAGAATGGATAGCATTCTTGGTGTTTAATGCCAGGATGACACAAGGGAGGTAATTTTGGTTTCCAATTCGATTTTTTTTTCAATTTTTCATATTTTAATTCATAACTTTTTGCATCAAACATATTTTAAACGTTCATCTTTCAATTTTTTTAATGTTTTTGAAAAGTTTAAAACTAATTTTTTCAAAAATCTTTTTCTTAATTTTATTTCATATTTTCGAAAATCCTTGCTAACAATTAATATTTTGATTCAAAAATTTTAAGTTTGTTATTTTCTTGTTAAGAAAGGTTCAACCTTTAAATTCTAAAGTCATATCTTTTAGTTTCTTGTTAGTCAAGTCATCAACTTTAATTTAAAAATTCAAATCTTTTTAATTTCTCTTTCAACTCTTTTTCAAAATAAATTTCAATCATATCTTGTTATAATTTTAATTTCAAAATCTTTTTCTAACTTCTTATCTTTTCAAAATTTATTTTCAACTCTTTTTCAACTAACTACTTGACTTGTTTGTTTTAATTTTTAAAAAAGTCTACTATTTCTTATCTTTTTCAAAACCACCTAACTACTTTTTCACTTCTCATTTTCGAAAATAACTAACCACATTTTAAAAAAAATTAATTAACTAATTGTTTTAAATTCTAATTTTATTTCTTTTATAATTTTCAAAACTAACCGATAATTAAAATAAAAACAAAAATATTTTTCTCTTCTTTTAATTAAAATTTGAATACTCTATCGCTCTCTCATCTCTTTCTATTTATTTTATTTAATTGCTAACACTTCTCTTCTACTCATAATTCGAACCTCTCTCTCTCTTCTCTCTGTTCGAATTACTGATCCCCTCTCTCCTCTCACTCTTCTATTCTTCTTTTCCTCTGACACCTTAAGGAATCTCTATATTGTGACATAGAGGATTCCACTACTCCCTTTGTTCTCTTCTTTTTCATATGAGCAGAAACAGGGATAAAAATATTCTTGTTGAAGCTGATCCTGAACCTGAAAGGACTCTGAAAAAGAAGCTAAGAGAAGCTAAAGCACAACACTCTGGAGAGGACCTTATAGAAAATTTCGAAAAAGAAGCAGACATGGCAGCAGAACCCAACAACAATGCCAGAGATGCAAGGAAGATGCTTGGTGACTATACTGCACCAACTTCCAACTTCTATAGAAGAAGCATCTCAATTCCTGCCATTAGAGCAAACAACTTTGAGCTTAAGCCTCAATTAGTTTCTCTAATGCAGCAGAATTGTAAGTTTCATGGACTTCCATTGGAAGATCCTCATTAGTTTTTAGCTAAATTCCTGCAGATCTGTGATACTGTTAAGACCAATGGAGTTGATCCCGAGGTATACAGACTTATGCTTTTCCTCTTTGCTATAAGAGACAGAGCTAGGATATGGTTGGACTTACAACCTAGAGAAAGTCTGAACTCTTGGGATAAGTTGGTCACTGCTTTCTTGACCAAATTCTTTCCACCTCAAAAGATGAGCAAGCTTAGAGTGGAAGTCCAAACCTTCAGACAGAAGGAAGGTAAATCTCTCTATGAAGCTTGGGAAAGATACAAGCAATTAACCAAAAGGTGTCCTTTTGACATGCTTCCAGAACGGAGCATCATAAGTATATTCTATGATGGTTTGTCTGAATTGTCCAAGATGTCATTGGACCATTCTGTTGGTGGATCTCTTCATCTGAAAACACCTGTAGAAGCCCAGGAACTCATTGAGATGGTTGCAAATAACCAGTTCATGTACACTTCTGAAAGAAATCCTGTGAATAATGGGATGACTCAGAAGAAAGGGGTTCTTGAGATTGATACTCTGAATGCCATATTGGCTCAGAACAAAATATTGACTCAGCAAGTCAATATGATTTCTCAGAATCTGACTGGATTGCAAGATGCATCCAACAGTACTAAAGAAGCCTCCTCTGAAGGAGAAGCTTGTGATCCTGAGAATCCTGCAATGGAAGAGGTGAATTACACGGGAGAATCCTATGGAAACATCTATAATTCTTCATGGAGAAATCATCCAAATTTTTCATGAAAAGATCAACAGAAGCCTCAACAAGGCTTCAATAACAATAATGGTGGGAGAAATATGTTTGGCAGTAGCAAGCCTTTTCTATCATCTTCTCAACAACAGACAGAGAATTCTGAGCAGAGCTGCTCTGGCTTAGCAAATATAGTCTCTGATCTATCTAAGGTCACTCTCAGTTTCATGACTAAAATAAGGTCCTCCATCAGAAATTTGGAGGCACAAGTGGGTCAGCTGAGTAAAAGAGTTACTGAAACTCCTCATAGTACTCTCCCAAGTAATACAAAAGATAATCCAAAGAGAGAGTGCAAGGCCATTACCATAACCAAAATGGCCGAACCTATAGCAGAGGAAAAGGCAGTGATTTCCAGTGAGAAAGACCTCGATGGACATTCACTGACCACTGAGGAGTCCCCCAATGAGGAACCAAGGGAATCTGAGACTCATATAGAGACCATAGAGATTCCATAGAACTTAATACTACATTTCATGAGCTCTGATGAAGACTCTTTCTCTGATAAGGATGAAAATCTTGTTGAAGAGCAAGTTGCTCGGTATCTAAGAGCAATCATGAAGCTGAATACCAAGTTATTTGGTAATGAGACTTGGGAGGATGAACCTCCATTGCTCATCAATAAACTGAATACCTGGGTTCAGCAAACATTACCTCAAAAGAAACCGGATCCCGGAAGGTTCTTAATACCTTGTACCATAGGCACCATGACCTTTGAGAAGGCTCTGTGTGACCTGGGGTCAGGTATAAACCTCATGCCACTCTCTGTAATGGAGAAACTAGGAATCTTTGAGGTACAAGCTGCAAGAATCTCACTAGAGATGGCAGACAAATCAATGAAATAGGCTTATGGACTTGTAGAGGATGTTTTAGTTGAGGTTGAAGGCCTTTACATTCCTGCTGACTTCATAATCCTAGACACTGGGAAGGATGAGGATGAATCCATCATCCTTGGAAGACCCTTCCTAGCCATAGCAAGGGCTGTGATTGATATGAACAGAGGAGAGTTAGTCCTTCAATTGAATGAGGACTACCTTGTGTTTAAGGCTCAAGGATCTTCTTCTGTAAACATGGAGAAGAAGCATGAAAAGCTTTATCCAATTCTCCCCATACAGAGTCAAGTAGAGCCCCCACATTCAAACTCTAAGTTTGGTGTTGGGAGGCCACAATCATCATCTGAGCATCTATGAAGCTCTGTAAGAGCTTCCTGTCAAGCTATTGACATTAAAGAAGCACTTATTGGGTGGCAACCCAATCTTATTTATCTATATTAATTAATTTTTCATTTTATTTTCCAGTGTTAGTCTATGTTTTCTTTAGGTTGATGATCATGTGGAGTCACAAAAATAGCTGCAGAATTAAAGCAGAATAAAAAACAGCATCAAAAATAGCACACCCTAGAGGACAGGCTTACTGGTGTTTAAACGCGAGTAAGGATAGTAAAATGGGTGTTTAATGCCTAGTCTGGCAGCATTCTGGGTGTTAAATGCCAGAAATGGCACACAGATTAGCGTTTAACACCATAAAAGGGTGTAGCAGAAAGGGCGTTTAACGCCCAGTCTGGTAGCATTCTAGGCGTTAAACGCCAGAATTGGCAGCCAGACTGGCATTTAACGCTAGAAAGGGGCATCATCCTAGCGTTTAACGCCAGAAATGGCACACAGAGGGCGTTTAAACACCAGCCAAGGTGCAGGAATGAGAAATCCTTGACACCTCAGGATCTGTAAACCACACAGGATCCCCACCTACCCCAACTCTTTCTCTCTCCTTTTCACACCTTTCCATAACACTCTTTCCCAAAATAACCTCCACCAATAACCTCAATTTCTCCTCTAAAACCATCATACAACCTACCTACCCCCACCCATTCAAATTCAAACCATCTTCCTCCCAAACCCAACCCCTTCTTACATAAATTCCCTCTCTCTCTCTTACCCTATAAATACCCTTCCTTACCACCTTCAATTTCACACATCATAAACACTTAAACCCCCCTGGCCGAATTCAAAACACCCATCTATCTCCTCCATTTCTTCTTCTTCTATTCCTTTCTTTCTTCTTTTGCTCGAGGACGAGCAAACCTTTTAAGTTTGGTGTGGGAAAAAGCTCTATTTTTTTATTTTTCCATAACCATTAATGGCACCTAAGGCCGGAGAAACCTCTAGAAAGAGGAAAGGGAAGGCATTTGCTTCCATCTCCGAGTCATGGGAGATGGAGAGATTCATCTCAAAGATCCATCAAGACCACTTCTATGAAGTTGCGGCCAAGAAAAAGGTGATCTCCGAGGTCCCCTTCATGCTCAAAAAGAGTGAATATCCGGAGATCCAACGTGACGTTCGGAAAAGAGGTTGGAAAGTTCTCACCAACCCCATCCAACAAGTCAGAATCTTAATAGTTCAAGAGTTTTATGCTAATGCATGGATCACTAAGAGCCGTGATCAAAGTGTGAACTCGAACCCAAAGAATTGGCTCACAATGGTTCGGGGGAAATACTTGGATTTCAATCCAAAAATTGTGAGGTTGGCATTCAACTTGCCAATGATGCAAGGAGATCCTCATCCTTTCACTAGAAGTGTCAACTTTGATCAAAGGTTTGATCAAGTCCTCATGGATATCTGTGTGGAAGGAGCCCAATGGAAGAGAGACTCCAAAGGCAAGCCGGTCCAACTAAGAAGGCCTGACCTCAAATCCGTGGCTAGAGGATGGTTGGAGTTCATCCAATGCTCTATCATTCCTACTAGCAACTGGTCTAAAGTAACTGTGGATCGGGCTATCATGATCCATAGTATCATGATTGGAGAGGAAGTGGAAGTTCATGAGATCATACCTCTAGAACTATACAAGATGGCTGACAAGCCCTCCACTTTGGCAAGGTTAGCCTTTCCTCATCTCATCTATCCACTCATGGACCTCAACAAGAGCATAAGGAAGTCCCTCATCAAGAAATCCCTGAGATGCCTCAAGGGATGCATTTTCCTCCACACAACTATTGGAAGCAACTCAACACCTCCTTAGGAGAATTGAGTTCCAACATGGAGCAACTGAGAATGGAGCACCAAGAGCACTCCATCATCCTCCATGAAATCAGAGAGGACCAAAGAGCCATGAGGGAGGAGCAACAAAGGCAAGGAAGAGATATTGAGGAGCTTAAACACTCCATAGGATCTTCAAGAGGAAGAACTTGCTGCCATCACTAAGGTGGACCCATTCTTTAATTTCCTTGTTATCTGTTTTTCTATTTTCGTTTCCTTTGCTTTATGCTTTGTCTATGTTTGTATCTTTATTACATGATCATTAATGTCTATGTCTTAAAGCTATGAATGTTCCATGAATCCTTCACCCCTCTTAAATAAAAAATGCTTTTATTTACAAAAGAACAAAAAGTACATGAATTTCGAATTCTAGCTTGAAAGTAGTTTAATTATTTTGATGTGGTGGCAATACTTTTTGTTTTCTGAATGAATGCTTGAACAGTGCATATTTTTTATAATGAAGTTTATGAATGTTAAAATTGTTGGATCTTGAAAGAATAATGAAAAAAGAGAAATGTTATTGATAATCTGAAAAATCATAAAATTGATTCTTGAAGCAAGAAAAAGCAGTGAAAAACACAAAGCTTGCGAAAAAAATGGCGAAAAATAAAGAAAAAGAAAGAAAAAGAAAAAGCAAGCAGAGAAAGCCAATAGCCCTTTAAACCAAAAGGCAAGGGTAAAAAGGATCCAAGACTTTGAGCATTAATGGATAGAAGGGCCCAAAGGAATAAGATCCTGGCCTAAGCGGCTAATTCAAGTTATCCTTAACCATGTGCTTGTGTCATGAAGGTCCAAGTGAAAAGCTTGAGACTGAGTGGTTAAAGTCGTGATCCAAAGCAAAAAGAGCGTGCTTAAGAGCTTTGGACACCTCTAACTGGGGACTCTAACAAAGCTAAGTCACAATCTGAAAAGGTTCACCCAGTTATGTGTCTGTGGCATTTATGTATCCGGTGGTAATACTAGAAAACAAAATGCTTAGGGGCACGGCCAAGACTCATAAAAGTAGCTGTGTTCAAGAATCAACATACTTAACTAGGAGAATCAATAACACTATCTGAACCCTGAATTCCTAGAAATGCCAATCATTCTAAACTTCAAAGGATAAAGTGAGATGCCAAGACTGTTCAGAAGGAAAAAGCTACAAGTCCCGCTCATCTAATTAGAACTAATATTCATTGATATTTTGGGATTTATAGTATATTCTCTTCTTTTTATCCTATTTTATTTTCAGTTGCTTGGGGACAAGCAAAAATTTAAGTTTGGTTTTGTGATGAGCGGATAATTTATACGCTTTTTGGCATTGTTTTTAGGTAGTTTCTAGTAGGATCTAGCTACTTTTAGGGATGTTTTCATTAGTTTTTATGCAAAATTCATATTTCTGGACTTTACTATGAGTTTGTGTGTTTTTTTGTGATTTCAGGTATTTTCTGGCTGAAATTGAGGGACCTGAGCAAAAATCTTATTCAGGCTGAAAAAGGACTGCTGATGATGTTAGATTCTAACCTCCCTGCACTCGAAATGGATTTTCTGGAGCTACAGAACTCCAAATGGCGCGCTCTCAACGGTGTTGGAAAATAGATATCCAGATCTTTCCAGCAATATATAATAGTCCATACTTTGTTCAAGCTTAGATGATGCAAACTGGCGTTCAACGCCAGTTCCATGCTGCATTCTGGAGTAAAACGCCAGAAACACGTCACAAACCAGAGTTAAACACCAAAAACACGTTACAACTTGGCGTTTAACCCCAAGAGAAGCCTCTGCACATGTAAAGCTCAAGCTCAGCCCAAACACACACCAAAGTGGGCCCCATAAGTGGATTTCTACACTTAGACTTGTTTTTGTAAACCCTAGTAGCTAGTCTAGTATAAATGGGACTTTTTACTATTGTATTTTCATCTTGCAATTAATTGGGGATTTTACATCTTGGTATCTATCTTCGAACATGTAGTCCTTAGACTTTGGAGGCTGGCCATTCGGCCATGCCTGGACCATCACTTATGTATTTTTCAACGGTGGAATTTCTACACACCATATATTAAGGGTGTGGAGCTTTGCTGTACCTCGAGTTTTAATACAATTACTATTATTTTCTATTCAATTCAGCTTATTCTTGTTCTAAGATATTCGTTTCACTTCAACATGATGAATGTGATGATCCATGACACTCATCATCATTCTCACCTATGAACGCGTGACTGACAACCACTTCTGTTCTACCTTAGAACAAGCGAGTATCTCTTGGATTCCTTAATCAGAATCCTCGTGGTATAAGCTAGAATTATTGGCGGCCATTCTTGAGAATCCAGAAAGTCTAAACCTTGTCTGTGGTATTCCGAGTAGGATTCAAGGATTGAATGACTGTGACGAGCTTCAAACTCGCGATTGTTGGGCATAGTGACAGACGCAAAAGAATCAATGGATTCTATTCCGACATGATCGAGAACCGACAGATGATTAGCCGTGCTGTGACAAGAGCATTTGGACCATTTTCACTGAGAGGATGGGAAGTAACCATTGACAACGGTGATGCCCTACATACAGCTTGCCATGGAAAGGAGTATGAAGGATTGAAGGAAGGCAGTAGGAAAGTAGAGATTCAACAGGAACAAAGCATCTCTATACACTTATCTAAAATTTTCACCAATGATTTACATAAGTATTTCTATCTTTATTTTATGCTTTATTTATTATTATTTTCGAAAACCATTATTATCATTTGAATCAGCCTAACTGAGATTTACAAGATGGCCATAGCTTGCTTCATACCAACAATCTTCGTGGGATCGACCCTTACTCACGTTAGGTTTATTACTTGGACGACCCAGTGCACTTGCTGGTTAGTTGTGCGAAGTTGTAAAGAATGTGAGTGAACCATAGTAGTGTGCAGCAAGTCTTTGAAGCCATTACTAAGAATTGTTCGAGTTATAAAAAGTGTAAATCACAATTTTGCCTATTACATATCACCCCGTATGGCCCCGTTCCTACTGATGATGTGTCGATCCTTCACCATCTTGATTTCATAGCTAGTAATAGCATTCGCATGGCCAACCTTAGTGCCGTTTTATCCAGGGATTTCAAGAAGTCTCCTATTCATGCTACAAGTGCTTTTCTTGAGAAGGCCAAGGCTGATTATGATAGGGTGGATGGGTTGAGACTCGAGCTGGAGGTGAAAAATGTCGAGCTAAAGCTTGCTATAGAGAAGGAAAAGGCTCGGGCTACTGCTGTGGAGGCGGCTGCCAACCTGGCTGAGGATATGACCAAGAAGGCCAAGGAGAGCTACACTCGGACTTATGGCGAGCTTTTCAAGGCCAAGGAGAAGATACAGTCTACTTATGATGACTATGCCGAGCTTCAGGGCCATATAGTGAGTGGTATGACTGCTCTGTATGAAAATTTGAAGGCCCAAGTTTGAGTTATTACTCCTGATGCCGACCTCAGCTTGTTTAGTATCGATAATGTTGTGAAGGATGGCAAGATCGTGCCCGCCCCTGACGATGTTGACGAGGCTCCTTCTTCTGTGTCAACGGCTAAGGCTTCTACAGTCCCTCCTACCGAGACGTCCCGACCCGAGACGGATCCTAATGTGGAGATTCTAAATGGGCCTGATGGTGTGGTCGGTGCTGTCCTGATCTCAGTCATCCCTCCTGCCCCACAGGATGCAGCGACTGGGGTGAAGCTGGACCTTTTGTGACTCTCTCCTTTATTTCTCTTTTTTATTATGTATTGATTCGGTCCGACTTGTGGACCTTTCGATCTCTTGGTTTTGTAACTTGTTTGGATAATTCTCTAACACTTCACAGTTGCTCCTGAGCAAATTTTATAGTTTAATCAAAATGCTTTTTATTCTTGGGTTGCCATTTGGGTAACCTTTTGAGTTTTTAATATTTTAATTTCTTTGAGCTTCTGTGTTTGACTGCTCTGGTGGTGTGCTGACCGACCTTGGCGAAATGCTTTCCTCTCTATATTTTTTTCTCAACCTTTTGCTTCCTTTTTTGTTTGGGGATGACATCCCTTTGTGGGTTTCATACCTTAGGGGTAGGTGTTTGGTTCTTTCTGCGGTGGCATCCTTTGAGGTAATGTTCGTTCTATGAACTTCTACCTTTGCTTTTTGAACTATGCCTTTTCTTAGTTGCAATGGCAACTTTTGTTTTTCCTTCGGCGATGTCGTCTTTGCGGCTTATTTGTTGGCTTTAATCATCTCATGGTAGTGCTCTTTTTATGAACTTCTACCTTCTTCCAGCTTTGCGTGAGCTTAATGTTACTCCGTTTTTGGATGTTTTTAGTCCTTCACAGCTCGACCCTTGTAGGCTTTTAGTCGATTCCAATAAAAAAATTTTTGGGTAGTGTTCTTTATCTAGAACCCCCTTTTTATTTTATTCGGACGACTTTTGAGCCTTATTCGGACCTTGAGAGTGCCTTTGCTTTTTAAGTAATGTCCTTCTCGGACTTTTACCCTTCTAGCTTAGCACTTTGGCACTAGGTTTTTTCAACCTTTTTTGCCTTTTTATGGTGCTATTCCCTTTTTAGTGATCCTTTTAGATGGTCCAACTTCTCTGTCGGGTCTTTCAAAGTTATTTTTAGTAACTCCGTTTTTTATCCGACCTCATCAGGTTGTTTTACATGGGTTACTTTTATAACTTCTTACATTAATTTGAGTTTTGTCGCTTCACCTTGCCGACCGTTGTGGTCGGGTGATGAATTTTGCGTTTTGTCGAGCCTAAATTAATGCGTCTTGGCAGGAAACTTTTTAGGGAATTTGTAATTTATTAGAAATAAAGCATAATGAAAATAAGAGTATGTACATGCGTGGGCTTACCCTGCAAGTCGGGTAGCTTTCATGTCTTGGCCCAGTGCCTCATTAAAAAACCCTTTAGTGGGAAAAAGAGCGCACCTTGGCTCAAGTCCTTTTTTCTACCTATAGTACCTTCTTAGGTTACGGGCATGCCATGTCCTCGAAAGCTCCCGCCCTTGGAAGTCGGCCACCTTATAGCAACCTTCTCCTAATACTTCTGTGACCCAGTATGGGCCTTTCCAGTTTGCTGCCAACTTTCCTTCTCCTAATCAACCTGTTCCGATGTCATTTTGGATTAGGTTGAAGCCGTCGGTAGCGAAGCTTCATTGGATTACTTTCTGGTTGTACTTTGTGGCCATTCAACGCTTCAGGGCTTCTTCTCTAATCCGAGCTCTTTTTCAGACTTCTGAAAGTAGGTTGAGTTCTTCCTCTTGTGCTTGGGAGTTGGCGTCCTTGTTGTAGAAGATCATCCTAGGGGATCTTTCATCTATTTCTATGGGATTATTGCCTCCATCCCGTAGGCAATTCGGAAGGGCAATTCGCCCGTGGTGAAGTGTGGGGTTGTCTAGTATACCCATAGGACTTGGGGAAGTTCTTCAGCCCAGGCCCTTTTTACGTCCTGCAATCGTCGCTTCAACCCAGCCAATATGACTTTGTTGGCGACCTCCACTTGTCCGTTGGCTTGGGGGTGTTCCACCGAGGTGAACTAGTGCTTGATCTTTAGATCAGTGACCAGGTTTTTTAAGCCCGTGTCGGTGAACTGTGTCCCATTGTCCGTGGTGATGGAGAGGAACTCCAAACCTTGTGACAATACTTCCATAGAGGAACTTCCGACTTTTCTGAGAGGTGGTGCCGGCCAATGGCTCAACCTCAATCCACTTTGTGAAGTAGTCTATTCCTACAATGAAGAATTTGACTTACCCTGACCCCTGGGGGGAATGGTCCGAGGAGGTCAAGCCCCCACTTTGCGAATGGCCAAGGTGAGGTGACGCAGATGAGTTCTTCAGGCAGGGCGGCGTGGAAATTGGCGTGTTTTTGACACGGGGGGCATGTTTTGACGAACTCGGTGGCCTCTTTCTATAAGGTCAGCCAATTGAAGCCGGCTCAGATTACCTTTTTGGATAGAGTTCGTGACCCAAGGTGATTGACGAACATGCCGCTGTGAACTTCTTCCAGGACTTCCTTTGTGGCGAAAGTTGAGATGTATTTTAGGAGGTATGTTGAGATCCCTCTCCTGTATAGGACGTCGTGCACTATGGTATAATATTGTGCCTCTCGTATGAGCCTTTTTTTTCCTCCTTATTATCTATAGGGAGTGTTTCGGACTTGAGGTAGTTGATGATGGGCGTCATCTACCCTTGGTTCTGGTCTGATATGTTTAAGACCTCCTCCTCCCCTAAGGTTGATGGTTATTGTAGGGTTTCTTGGATGAGACTTTTATTATTGCCCCCTGGTTTGGTGCTGGCTAGTTTTGAAAGTGCATCGGCTTGGGCATTTTGTTCCCGAGGTATACGTCGGATCTCACATTTCATGAAGTTCCCGAGCTGTTCTTTGGTTCTGTCAAGATCTTTTTTCATGGTGGGATCCTTTTCCTGGTAGCTTCCTTCTATATGTGAGATGATCACTTGTGAATCGCTGAAAATGGTAAGCTTTTGGGCTCCGACCTCTCTAGCCAGCTTCAAACAAGCCAGTAAGGCTTCATACTCGGCTTGATTATTTGAGGCGGGGAACTCAAACCTTAAGAGAGTTTGAGCTGGGTCCCTTGGTCACTTTCCAGGATGATGCCTGCTCCACTCCCGGCTTTATTTGATGAGCCGTTGACAAACCCCAATTGACGGTTTGTTGTGTATTGAATTTAGAGTATTTTGATAACCTTTTGTCACATTTAGCCTATGAATTAGCATGGTTTTGTTATCTCTCCCATATTCATGCTTAAGTGTAAAAACATACTTTTTAAGCCTTATCTTGATGAATTCTAATTTCTCTTTGATTCCACAAGATGCCTTGATGTGTTTACTAGTAATCTCAGGTTGAAAAAGGCTAGGCATGGATCAAGGGAAGCAAGGAAGGAAGCATACAAGTGGAGAGAAGCACTAAAAGCCAAAGAGCTGATCCAGGCCGTGCACGCGTACGCGCACTAGGCGCTCGCGCGCACATTGCGGAAAAGGCCAAGGACGCGCACGCGTACCCTGCGCGCACGCGCCGATGATGGCACATGACTTCACTTATGTAGCACGTGCCTGGCGATTTTGGGAAGGTTTCAGCAACCAACTTTGGCGCCAAAATGCACATAAAAGCCAAGGATTAAAGGGGATTAAAAACACATGTTCATACATACATGCACACTCACTAGGATTAGTTTTAGAAGTAGTTTTTAGAGAGAGAAGCTCTCACTTCTCTCTAGAATTAGGATTAGGTTTAGGTTTAGGTTAATCTCTCTTCTTAGATCTAGATTTAATTCATACTTTGATTCAATTTTCCTTTATCAATTCTCAATCTTCTCATCTCTCTCTTCCTAGTTATGTGTTTTCATAATTGTAATTCTTCATTTTGTCTTGGATAGATTGTTGTTCTTTAGTTTCATTTCAATAATGCAATTTGAGGTAATTCATGATAATTGTGATTTCCTTGATTGTTGTTGTTAATTCTTTGCAATAATTGTTGTTAGATTCTATTCTTGTTGTCAATTTACTATGCTTTTCTTTTATGCCTTCCATGTGTTTGATGAAATGCTTGGTTGGGTTTTAGAGTAGATTTTGTTCCTCTTGGCCTAGGTAGAGTAATTAGTGACTCTTGAGTTATCTAACTCCTTTGTTGATTGATAATTAGAAGTTGCTAATTGATTTGAATGCCTCTAAAGCTAGTCTTCCCTTAGGAAATAATTAGGACTTGAGGAACCAAATTGATTCATCCACTTGACTTTCCTTCATGGTTAGAGGTTGACTAAGTGGGAGCAATGGACAATTTGTCATCACAATTGAGGAGGATAACTAGGATAGGACTTCTAGTTCTCATATCTTGCCAAGAGCTTTGCTAGTTGTTAGTTTATTTTCTTTGCCATTTATATTTCTTGTCTAAAATCTTGAAAACCCCAAATATAACTCACAACCAATAACAAGACACTTTATTGTAAATCCTAGGGAGAACGACCCGAGGTTTAAATACTTCGGTTTATAGATTTTAGGGGTTTGTTACTTGTGACAAACAATCTTTTGTATGAAAGGATTATTGTTGGTTTAGAGACTATACTTCGACGAGATTTCATTTGTGAAATTCTAAACCGTCAAAAAACTGATCGTCAGCCGTCAACGTAGACATTCCATTCAATAAGGGTTCCTGGGGTGTCGGTGTACTCTGCAACGAAGTCAGCCAGGTACTGGGACTTGAAGGCTATCCAAGCTTTGTACTTGAGGTCGAATTCGGACAACTCGACCCCCCATTGTAAGATTCTTCCAGCCAAATCGATTTTCTGTAAGATGCCTTTCATGGGTTGGTTGGTCTGTATTCTGATGGTGTAGGCTTGAAAGTATGGTCGAAGCCGTCGGGAAGTAAGTATAAGGGTGTAGGCAAACTTTTCTATCTTTTAATAGTTTAGTTCAGCCCCTTGTAGAGCCTTGCTGATGAAGTAAATGGGTTGTTATCCGTTGTCGTCTTCTCTGACTAGTGCTGATGCTATCGCCCGACTTCCAACGGTGAGGTATAGTATCAGTTCTTCTCCTTGTCGAGGTCGGGTCAGGATAGGTGGTTGCCCCCAGGAATGTTTTGAAGTCTTGGAAGGCTTGTTCGCATTCTGGGGTCCATTCGAACCTCTTACATTTCCATAGTGTTACATAGAAAGGGAGAGATCTTAAGGCCGATCCAGCTAAGAATTTAGACAGGGTTGCTAGTCTTCCGTTAAGCTGCTGTACCTCTTTGACGCAGGTCGTGCTTTTCATGTTGAGTATAGCTTGACATTTGTCTGGATTTGCCTCAATACCTCTCTGGATAAGCATGAACCCTAGGAATTTTTCAGCCTCTACTGTTAAGGTACATTTTGTGGGGTTTAGCCTCATCTCGTGCTTTCTTATACTGCCAAATACTTCGGCAAGGTCAGGTAGTAGCAATTCTTCTCTTTGTGTTTTCACCAGCATATCATCTACATAGACTTCCATCAACTTCCCGATGTGGTTAGCGAATACTTTGTTCATCAACCTCTGATATGTAGCCCCCGCGTTCTTGAGCCTGAACGGCATGACTACATAACAGTAGTTTGCTTTCGTGGTTAGGAATGAAGCCTTCTCTTAGTCAGGTTGATGCATTAGGATCATGTTGTACCCCGAGTAGGTGTCCATGAAGGAAAGGTACTTGTATCTCGACAAGGCATCGACTAGGGTGTCGATATTCGGGAGGGGGTAGGGGTCTTTTGGGCAGGCCTTGTTGAGATCGGTGTAGCTATTTGGCTTCTTGACCAATACGGCATTGGCTAGCCATAGTGGGTATTTGACCTCCCTTATGAACCCTACCTCTAGTAAGGCTTGTACTTGTTCCTCCACGACTTATGATCTCTCCGGGCCAAACTTTCTGCACTTTTGTTGCATTGGTCGAGATCTGGGGTATGCTACTAGTTTGTGGCACATTAATCCAGGGCCTATGCCGAGCATGTCCGCGGCTTTCCATGAGAAGAGGTCTGAGTTGTCCTTTAGGAACTTTATTAGCAGCTCCTTTAGGCCTTCCTTTAGGTTCACACCTATGTTTGTTGTTTTGTCTCAGGTGTCTCCAATTTGGACTTCTTCTGTCTCGCCTTCTGGTTACGGACAAAGTTCTTGACGAGCCCAGACTCCCCCGAGTTCAATGGTATTGGCTTCCTTTCCTCTGGGGTCGCCCTTTGGGTTCAAACTTTCATTATAGCAGTGTCGCATGAGCTTTTGGTCTCTTTTGATGGTGGCTATGTCTTCTGGGGTTGTGAACTTCATGCATAGGTGGGGGTGGAGACTACCGCGGTGAGCTAATTTAAGATCGTCCAGCCTTTAAGGGCGTTGTATGTGGAGTTTACGTCAACCACGATATAGTCTATACTCAGTGTTTTGGACCGGGTTCTCTTTCCAAAGGTCGTGTGCAGTGGAATGTACCTGAGGGGTTGGATCGGGACGTCTCCTAGCCCGAACAGGCTGTTGGGATATGTTCTGAGCTTCTTTTCTTGCAGTCCAAGCTTGTCGAAGGCGGATTTGAATAGGATGTCCGTGGAGCTTACCTGGTCAACCAGTGTTCAGTGGAGGTTGGCATTAGCTAGTATGATGGTAATGACCATGGGGTCATCATGCCTGGGGATGATGCCTGCGGCGTCTTCTTTGGTGAGGCGATAATGGGGAGGTCGGGTGACCTATCCTCTTCTCCGACATGGTATACTTCTTTAAGGTGTCTTTTCCTGGACGATTTGGAGATTTCTCCTCCTGCGATTCCTCCGTTGATCATATGAACGTGCCTTTCTGGGGTGTGAGGGGGTCGTTCAGCTTATCCCCCCTCTTCATCCCTTCTTCTCTTTTTTGGCTCTCCCATTCTGTTGGCTAATGCTCATACCCCGGTCTGAGCTACAAGGTCCAGGTTGGACTAAAGACAAACCGGCCAACATCATTCAGAAATACTCGACCATCTCTCTATAAAGAGATCGGGCAAACCGTTGCAAACCCAAGAAAGGCCCAAGGAGGCCCAAAAAGAAGGGTCACTGCTTGTTAGAAGGCAGCTGGCCAGAAGATAACGGTCTCACCCACAAATGATAAGATAATATAACAAACTTATCTCAAGGAAGGTCGCCTAGCAAGTACTATAAATACACTAGAGCACCCAGGTATAAGATATATTCCAATTCTATAAAAAACCTTCCTAAAGCCCGTACTGACTTAAGCATCAGAGTCTCTTGCAGATGCCACCCCCTCCGGTGAACGAGGATCAGCAACGCCTCCTACTCCAACAAATCAGACGCTGCAGTCTTACCCAAGCCAAAAGATCTCGACCGAGGTCGACCTCCCTGTTTCAGGTAACCCTCGGAATATTGGCACCATTGCCGGGGACCCTGAAAGTCATCCCAACACCATGGCAGACAACCCTACCAATGATCATAACTCCGGATTGGAAGAAGGAACGCCATTCAAGAACACGGATGCCACACCAAAGGACACACACCAATCCAAGTGAGACAAGCAACCTCATAACACAGAAATTTTAGATGCGATCCGTGAACAGTAGGATCGCCTCAAACAACTTGAACAAAAAGCCGAACATCAGCGAGAAGCCGAGCGAGATCTCCGGAGAGAGACAAGACAGCATCGATAGCTCGAAAACAAACTCCTAAAACTCGAAGTCGACCTCAAAACTAAAATAACTCGATCCAACCGCGAGGGTAGCGCTCACAAGGACCAAGACCTGTTCACGAAGGAAATCATGAAGGCTAAAGTCCCAAAAGACTTCAAAGCTCCTGACATGACACCCTACGACAGTACGTCCAACCCAAGTCATCACCTCAGCAACTTCAGAAGCCAGATGTACCTCACGGATGCCTCGGACGTAACTCGTTGCAAAGCTTTCCCAACCACTTTGACCAAGACAGCAATAAAGTGGTTCGACAGCCTGCCTCCAAGATTGATTGCAAGCTTTGATGACCTCACCAAAAAATTCCTTGCCAGGTTCTCCATTCAGAAGGACAAAGCCAAACACGCCCCGTGCTTGCTAGGAATTAAACAAGGATATCGGGAAAGCCTTCGTAGCTACATGGAAAGATTCAATAAAGCATGCCTTGACATCCAAAATCTTCCAACAGAAGCGACCATCATGGGACACATCAACGGCCTACGAGAAGGCCCTTCAGCCACTCCATATCCAAAAATCACCCAACATCTCTAAAAGAAGTACAAGAACGGGCCGAAAAATATATCAATATGGAGAAGAACTCCGATTGGGAGAAACCTCCAAAACCGAATTTTCCTACCCACCTCGGGATAAGGATAAAGATTCCAGGAAAAAAGAGGACCAATTTTTAGAGAAGCCCAGGAAATATCACAATTACACCCCCTCTTCGGGTATCCCTTGTGGACGTCTACCGAGAAATATGCAACACTGAGAAGATTCCACCCCTCGCCTGATTAAACACAAGAGAGGAGGAAGTCGGACAGAGTACTGCGAATACCACTGAATCTATGGGCACACTACCAACGAGTGCTACGACCTGAAGAATATCATAGAAAAACTAGCCTGAGAAGGGAAACTTGATCGGTTCCTAGCTGTTCATACCATGGGTCGAGCTGTGCAACCCGGGCTGATTGAAGACAAAGAGACCGACCTTCTCAGGTCAGGTCCCCCGACCTCTTCTCAAAGAGATCGGCCAAATCACTACAAAGGCCCAAGAAGGCCCAAACAAAGGAACACAGCCCAATCTAAAGGCAGCCAAAGCCTAGAAAGATAAGGCAGTTCCTCCTAAAGATAAGATGACCTAAAAGATAAGATAACTATCTTATCTCTAGAAAGCTCACTCCACACCATTATAAATACACTGGAGTACTCAAGTATAACTCATACTCTGATTCTACAAAAAACCTGCCTAAAGCACGTGCTAACTTAAGCATCGGAGTCTCTTGCAGGTACCACCACCCTCCGGTGATGAAGGATCAGCAGCACCACGAAGACCAAAAAGTCGGACACGACAGCTCCAGCCACCACCGCAGATCTCGTCCGAGATCGACCTACAGTTTCAAGTAACCCTTGGAACATTGGCGCCATTGCCGGGGAACCTGGAAGTCATCCCATCATTATGGTGGACAACCTTGACAATGACCATGATTCTGATGTGGAAAACAGGATGCCGCATAAAAAATGCAGACGTCACACTGAAAGATACGTCTCAACCAAATCGAGACAAGCCTTTGCCAAATACAGAAATCCTAGATACTCTACAAGCTCAACAGGATCATCTTAAACAACTCAAAAACGAGGCCGAGCATCAACGGCAAGCCGAGAGAGACCTCCGGAGAGAAGCCAGGCGACGCCGACCACTAGAGGACAAGCTCCTAAAGCTCGAAGTTGATTTCAAAGCTAAAACCATTCCGTCCAGTCATGATGATAACTCCAACAAGGACCAAGATCCCTTCACTGAGGAGATCATAAAAGCTAAAGTTCCAAAGGACTTTAAAGCTCCTGACATGACCCCGTACGATGGTACCTCTAACCCAAGCCATCACTTCAGCAATTTCAGAAGCAGAATGTATCTTACTAACGCCTCAGACGTCGTTCGATGCAAAGCTTTCCCAACTACTCTGAACAAGACAGCAATAAAGTGGTTCGACAATTTGCCACCAAGATCAATAGCGAGCTTCGATGACCTCACCAAGAAGTACTTAACCAGATTCTCCATCCAAAAAGACAAAGCCAAGCATGCTCCAAGTCTGCTAGGGATTAAGCAAGGAGATCGGGAAAGCCTTCGTAGTTACATGGAGAGATTCAACAAAGCATGTCTGGACATACAAAGTCTTCCAACAGAAGCTGCAATCATGGGACTCATCAATGGATTACGAAAAGGACCCTTTAGTCACTCCATATCAAAAAAGCATCCCGCATCTTTAAACGAGGTACAGGAACGGGCAGAGAAATACATCAACATGGAGGAGAACTCTCGACTAGGAGAAACCTCAAAACCGGGTTTCTCCTACCCACCTCAGGACAAGGATAAAGATTCCAAGGAAAAAGAAGATCAACCCGGAGAGAAGCCTAGAAAATACCACAACTACACCCCTCTTCGGGTGTCCCCTGTGGATGTTTACCGAGAAATATGCCACACAGAGAAGATCCCGCCACCTCGCCCAATCAAAGTAAAAAAGGGGGAGGAAATCGGAGAGAATATTGTGAGTACCACTGAATCTACGGACATCCTACCAACGAGTGCTTTGACTTAAAAAATGGTATAGAAAATTTGGCAAGAGAAGGGCGACTAGATCGGTACTTAGCCAACAAAGCGAATGAACCTAGAAAAAGAATAAGGGACGAAGAGGTCGGACGAGCTGAATGACCACATCACACCCCGGAGAGACATGTTCATATGATAAATGGAGGATTCGCAGGAGGAGCAATCTCTAAATCATCTCGCAGAAGGCACCTTAAAGAAGTATATCATGTTGGGGAAGGAGGGAGGTCGCCTGACCTCCCTACAATTACCTTTACCCAAGAAGATGCCGCAGGCATCATCTCGGGACATGATGATCCCATGGTCATTACTATCATATTGGCCAATGCAAATCTCCACCGAACGCTTGTAGACCAAGGAAGCTCCGTGGATATCTTGTTCAAATCCGCCTTCGACAAACTCGGCCTACAAGATAAAGAGCTCAGAGCATATTCGAACAGCTTGTTCGAACTGAGAGATACTCCAATCTATCCACTTGGGTACATCTTACTACACACGACCTTTGGAAAGGGAACTCGATCAAGGACGCTCAACATAGACTATATCATAGTCGACGTGAGCTCAGCTTACAATGCCCTAAAAGGTCGGACAATGCTAAATCAACTCACCACAGTAGTCTTGACTCCACATCTATGCATGAAGTTCCCAACTTCAGAAGGGATTGCCACGATAAAAGGAGACTGGAAAATCACGCGACGCTGTTACAATGGAAGTCTGAACCTTAGAGGCAAAGGAGAAGAAATCAATACTATCGAACTCGGGGGAGTTCGAGCTCGCGAGGAACTTCGTCCACAACCTGAAGGTGAGATCGAAGAAGTCCTGATCGGAGATGCCCGAGATAAAATGACAAATATTTGGGCAACCTTAAAAAGGGATGTAAAGGAGCCTCTGATACAGTTCCTAAAGGATAATGCTGACCTTTTTGCATGGAAGGCCGCAGACATGCCATGCATATACCCCAAATTAATGTGCCACAAGCTAGCGGTATAGCCAGGATCTCGACCAGTGCAGTAGAAGTGCAGGAAGCTCGGACCGGAAAGGTCCCAAGCTGTGGAAGAACAGGTACAAGCCTTACTGGAGGCAGGATTCATAAGAGAGGCACCCACTATGGCTAGCCAATGTTGTCTTGGTAAAAAAGTCAAATGGGAAGTGGTGGCTGTGGACTGACTACACCGATCTCAATAAAGCCTGCCCAAAAGATCCCTATCCACTCCCAAGTATAGACACTCTAGTGGATGCCTCCTCTAGATACAAGTACATCTCTTTCATGGATGCTTATTCAGGATACAATCAAATCCCGATGTACCCACCTGATCAAGAAAAGACCTCATTCTTAACCCCAAAAGTAAATTACTGTTATGTCGTCATGCCATTCAGACTCAAAAACGCAGGAGCTACCTACCAAAGATTGATGAACAAAGTCTTTGCAGACCATATCGGGAAACTAATGGATGTGTATGTAGACGACATGTTGGTAAAAACACAAAGTGATGAGTCATTACTATCCGACCTCACCAAAGTGTTTGACACAATAAGAAAGCATGGTATGCGACTTAATCCCGTAAAGTGTACCTTTGCAGTAGATGCTGGCAAATTCTTAGGCTTCATGCTCACACAAAGAGGAATTGAGGCGAACCCGTATAAATGTCGGGCCATACTGGACATGAAAAGCTTGACCTGCGTCAAAGTGGTACAGCAGCTCAACAGAAGGCTGGCAGCCCTGTCCAGGTTTCTAGCTGGGTCAGCCATAAGATCTCTTCCCTTTTACGCCACATTAAGGAAGGGAAAGAAGTTTGAATGGATGACAGAGTGCGAGCAAGCCTTCCAAGAATTATCACTAAATGTAGGACATTATGACTCTAGTATTCCATACACTCATTTTCCCAAACCAAAGTGTGAAAATCTACCCCATAACCAAAATTGGCATCTCATCAAACACATGGTGGGCATAATCATAAAACATGGCAAAATTGGAATAATGATAAAAACTATAAATCACAAAAGAACAAAATCAACACTAATAACTCAAACAAACATATAATATCAAAAAATTATCAAGTTCATCAACTAGAAATCAAAATTGCAAAACTATATATATTGATAAAGTGCATTAAAATATAAGAAAGTGTAGAACAAGTAATGTAATAAAAGAGAAAATTAGGAAATACTTACAATGAAAATAGCTAGAATGCAAGATCAAAATTGGAAATTGAGAACTTGAAATATAAACCTTAACTAAACCCTAAAGAAATTGAGAGAAAATCTAAGTTAAAAACTACCTAAAACTACCCTAAGTGTGTTGTATGGTGTATCTTGTAATGTGGTGTTGCTTGCCCCTTCATATATGCTCCAGCATCTTTAGAAATGGGCCAAAAAGCCCTCAAAATCATGAGCCACGTGACTTTTTAATGAAGTCACGCACAGGGACTTGTGCGTACGCACACTTGCTGATTTCAATCTTGTGCGTACGCACAGAAAGTTGTGAGTACGCACACATGGCTGTGTGCTTCTCCTTTGTTTTCTTCATGTTCTCTCCCAATTGCATGCTTCTCTTCCACTCTTATCATGCCATTCCTACCTATTACACCTGAAATCACTCATCAAAAATATCAAGGTATCGAATGGAATGAAAGTGGAATAAAATTGATTAAATTAAGCATAAAATAGCATATTTTCATAATTAGGCACAATTTAGAGAGAAAACACAAAAGTATGCTATTTAGATAAATAAATGTGGGTTTATATGATGAAATTTACTCAAATCAATCCAAACTTTTTCGTCAAATATGGATTCATCGTGGAACTAGACTTGCTGGATAAAGTTCAGGAGATAGCTCACTTAAGGGAAACGGCCCTTAAACAACGGCTGGCCCTTAGGTACAACAGAGGTGCAAGAAGAGGGCCTTCAAGGTAGGAGATCTGGTACTGTGACAAAACAACATAAGAACCCAGAAGCCAAGAAAGGGGAAGTTAGCGGCAAATTAGGAAGGGCCCTACCATATACGGGAAGCGTACGGCAAAGGGATACCAGCTGGAGCGACTTGATGGTTCTGTCATCTCTAGAAATTAGAATGTCATCAATCTTAAGAAATTCTACTTGTAAGGAATCTAACTAGTAAAAGGTTAAATCTCTCTGTGTAACTTTGTATTTTTTCTCATTCAGTCACTTCGCCATCGGCACTCTTTTCTCACCTTTCGGTCTGCTAGGAGCCAAAAGGAAGATTTTAATAAGGCCCAAATAATAAAATACAATTTTAAGTGATTACTCTTTATTTTTCACAAGTACTTAAACCCGTAAGAATACTTGCTTAGGTTCTGCTCATTAGCACGCATTGAAGTTAAATAATAAATACGGTGCCTTGGACCTGATCAACCCAGGAGCCATTGTCCATAGAAACACTCCGCATGGATATCCAAAGTTAAAACAACAATTACAAAAGGAAAGTCAACCAGCACTGTCTTACAACAAGTTAGCCCACCGAGCACAAATCCAAAATACATAGCAAAATCCAAAGTACATGGCAAAAATTAAAATAAAATGAGGAGGAAATAGACAGCCCTCTTCTCAACGTTAAAGTCCACAATCTGGAAATCTTGGATTGTCTTGAAATCGTCGACATAGGAAACCTTGAAGTCAGAAGCAAAAAGAATTACCTACGATTTTAGGGACTCTTCAGTGGCGAAGATGGCCTCCTTCGCATTTTGCATGTTTTTTTTTGTTCTTTTCCTTAAAGTATCTACCCAAACCTCAGTGTCCTTCATCTTCTTCTCAACCTCCTCTGCCCGACTCTCTGTCTTTGCGATCTCCACCCTTAGCAACGTCTTGGAATCCCTAAGGCACTGAATCTCACTACCAGCCTCCTAAGCCGACTTCTCCGCCTTAACTTTGGCCTCCTCAGCTAATTCCTTCTCTTGGCGGGTCATAGCCAGGTCCACCTACACCTGACAAAGCTTTCCGTCCAAGACACGGGATTATCCCAAAACCGTTTCTGTCTTGCGCATCATAGCAGTTGAACGAAGCAGGGAATGATAAATCCACTTTGCCTGAGCTGCCAGCTCACAATCAGCAAAGTATTCTTCTATCTCTGAGAGTAACTGCTTGTCAATAAAGGCAAGGACATCGAAGGACTTCTCCATCACAGAAGGAATGACAACCCATTTTCCCTTCTTGCCAAGCGTTGTCTTCCCTTTCTTCCGAGGTGAAGGGGGCACGATCACATGAATGTCATCTTCGGGCCGAGTCTCAATGACCTCGCAAGGCCCTCTAGTGTTAGCCCCCGAAGCAATACCCGAACTAACGGCCTCCTCGGCTAGGGGTTGCTCCTCCTTCTCGTCCTTGATAAGGAAGACAGCCATCAAATTTTCCATGGTAGTAACACCACCTTCCATATCAACTGCAAAAGGGAAAACTCGTAAATCCAACGAAAACAAAGATAGTAAGAAAAGACAAAACAGAAGGCGAAGCACCTATCCACATATTGATGACCAACATCTCGATCACTCATCACGTGACGAGGATTCAACGGCCTGTTGCCAAAGATGGCCGTCAACACTTGAATGATGTTTTTTGTTTCCTCGACTCAAACCCTCATAAGTTACCTTTACGAGGTAGTCGGCCGCCGCCTCATACTTCCAACAAGTGGGGAATCTGCGCTCCCCCTCCAAGGTCAACCAAAAGGGGTGGTGACCTTGGTCGGCCACACCTTAAAGTACTCCTTCTTGAAATGAAAGGAGTCCTCAAATAGGCCAATGATCTTCTGACTCTGAATAGCCCGGAAGGACATATACCCCCTTTTTTTAGTTTATCCTCCCGATGAGCACGGTTAGGATGAAAAAGAACAAGAATAACTCTACCACAGTAGGGAACTCCAAGTACTCACACACGAGCTCAAATGATCTAATAGCGGCCCACCTATTAGGGTAGAGTTGTGACGAGGCAACGCTACACCGATTCAGGAGCCCGATAATGAAGTCAAATAATAGAAAGCAAACCCCAACAATCTCAAATATGGGTTTGTAACAGACCGCTCTTGAAGATCAGAAAAGGAAAGCTCATAATGCTCCTCCACGGCACCCCACCGCAGATTGTGCCATTGTCCCGAAGTTCCTAGAGATCCCCCTCAGAGAGACACGATGGGGTCCCCACCACTTCCGTATTACACCAACAATGTCCGGGGCATGCTTCCCACTTGAAAGACAAGTCCCCGTTAAGGCTCGGCCCTCCTCCATGTCATACCTACAAATGGGGGCACCACCACTACCACTGTGAGCCTACAAACTACGACCAAAATGCAAAAGCTAAAAAACTAAGTAAATAAATGGAAGCTGGCCTAAACCCTAGGCCAAGAAGGCAGTGGCACCCTCGCTAAAACTACCAAACGCCACCGCCACGGCAGAATCATGCCAACAGAACCAGTACAATAGAGTAAATGATGGAATACAAAGTGGAAGACTTGAAGACGATGATGAACAACGGATAAGACAGAGGCTACCCAAACCAGTCCTAGCAGTAGCCAAAGTAGGGCTAGAAATGGAGAAGATAGCTAAGAAAATGGTAAAGAATAGCGAGAAAGAAGGATCAAAACTAGAATATGAGGAAAACTAAAAACTGGAACAAAGTTTTAAATGAACACACCCCAAAAGTTGCGACCTAAAAGGACTGAAGGGGCAATATGGTAAATTCTTCCCCACTGCAATAAATGCCCCTCCCATTGAACCGACGCGATGCCTCTAAAGTTGCAAACACGATCCCCACGATCAGAGACTTTTAGAAACCGTTCGTTTCTAGCCGGCCTTCCGTGATCAGTACCACCTCAGGACCATGGAAACGTGATGACATTGTTAAATCTAAGAACGTCATATTTGGAGGGCACTATTCCGAACCCGGATTTCAGATTCAGTGGTCAAACGGTGAGCAGACCTTAGACCCAACCCACCAAAGTCCAATACTCGAACCCGACTCATCCCAAGTTGTCCACTCGCGCCATCTCCGGCATTTAGTGTCGTAGATACGCATTGTATCTTTCCAATTCAAGGAGTATAAAAGTATTAATATATGAAGGAATCAAGACCCCCCTCCAAGTTATGCACAACAACCCTAACTCTCAACCTTGTAAAGACTTTTCTGACTTTGGCATCGGAGTGTCTTTTTAGGTCAAACCTTTCCCATTTCTCACCCACCGTCCTTAAGAGTCATCGCAGTTGCTCGCCCATCGCCTAGTCGCTAGTCCCGTCGAGTCAGGTCAGACCTGAACAGATAATATCATCCAAACTAGAGATACGAGATTAAACAATTTTATGTTAAATGAGATTCATATAAAAGGCATTTAGATAATAATTATTATTTTTTTTTTACAAAAAGAACAATTTCATTCATAGAACAGCCAAACGGCACGTACAAACATCATAGAAATATCAATTCTATCTACATCGATAACAAGAAGATAAATATTCTATGTCTTGAACTATAATCTGATACAAAGTCCAATATTGGATTACTAAAAATCTTAAAAAATAAAAACATAGACAAATCTAAGTCTCTTGTTTGTAAATCTACACACATATACTAGAAAATAGTAGAATACATCTTTTTTTTCTCCATATAAATCTGAATATTTTTTTATTCTGAAAATTTTTCTATAAACAAAATCATTTTTTGTAGAATTTTTCTTCTAGACCTGAAAAGATCTGTAACTTTAAAATATCACCAGCAACTATAAAAGGAATCAAGAACACCACCACAAAAGAAAAAAAATACCACGGATGAGTTATAAAACCAAGAATATAGAGTTAAACTCATGTCCAAAAAGAATTATTTTAGATCTAGATTTGGATCTCAATCTAAACTCTAAACGTTAAATGGAAAAAAGAAACCAAAAAAATAGAAAATAAAAAAAGCAAAGAAAAGAGAAAGATGAGAAGGAGGCAGCGAGCAATGTGGACAGAAACGGAAGAAAAAGAGGAGACAGAAGAGAAAAAGAATGAATGAGGAGAAGAAAAGAGAGATACAACAGAAGAAAAAAAAAAGAAAGGGGTTAAAAGAGAAAAGAGTAGAGTCGGCAGCGGCGACCCTCAAAAGAGTTTTGCGATTTTATCAATTCTAAATTTTGTTATTGCAACTTAAAAAAGAAGTATAATTAATAATTATTTCTTAAAAAATCAATTATATTTAAATAATTATTTTTTATCTAATATAAATTATTCAAATTAATTTTAATATAGTTGATTTGATATTTTTTATAATCAAAATATTTATCTTTTAAAAATACTTTTAATATTTTTTATCTTGCATATTGACTCCCCAAAAGTTCTTCCGAAGCTGCGCCACTGCTTGCAAGAGTGTATCTTATATTGAACTATTCTATACCGGAATTGTTTTATTATTATTAAATCATTTCTAATGTCAAGTGTGTGTTTAAGTGAAAAATTATTATTCTGTTTATTATCTGCTTTTGAGTTTTGACTATGTGTATATGTGGAATATATGAAAAAAGCTGCGGTCCAAATATTCAGCAATCTACAAAAATTAAAGCCAAGTGTAAAGAAAGACAACAGTGTCTGTGTCGAAGGGTATTTTGGTAATTTCAGAGAAGAAGAAATCACAAAGGATGGAGCAGCAACTCATTGAACACAACCACGTTTCTATAATTCCATCTTATGAGAATTGTGATTTCTGTGGCACATAAAGGGCCCAATGTGTTTGGAGAAATCAATGATATATTTATGGCTCTGAAAAACAAAATAAATCTTGATATGATGGTTACCTATGTCAGTGTGAATTTAAATCTAGTCATCCATTCTAAAGTTCTAGACTTTGGAGAAATGCTGGCTAACAACATGGGCTATTTTTTTATTTTTTTTATAGAGTTGAAACGAATGATATATTTTAATATTATACTTCTTGATATTTTTTAAAATTATAAAAAGAATTGAAATTAAAAGATTTAATTTTTATATCTTACAGTTTTTAATTTTTAAAACATTAAAAAATTTAATTTTTTGTATTTTTTAAAACTTAAAGAATTTAATTTATATATTTTAAATTAAACGGTATTATATTTAAAATTAACATTTTAACTATTTATAATCTAAAAAAATATTATTATCAATTCAATCTAAAAAATAAAGTGATGAATATACGAATGGTCAAAGACAAAAGTGTCTTATTTCCTTATATCAATTGGTTTAAGAATCTGAATTAATGGATGGAATCAATATTAAAAGGGAATCAATACTATTTTTATGCAAAGTTTATATAAATATTAGTAGATTTAGGATAAATCACTCATTTAAAATTGGTTTAGTTTCAATATTATCTGTTTATTTTGTTGGCTTTCTTTTTCAATATGTCCTTATACAAATCGATCTGAATTAGAATAATTGTGTAAATTCACAGTAAATTATTTTAAACAAGAACGATTGACGACTAAAACTGCATACATATATTAATATGGTTCTAAACCGTTGATTTATTAGGACTGCATACATATATATAATATGATTTAGGCTAAATCGTTTTACTAGAAAAAAGAAAATGCTATATAAATCGAATTTTCTCAAGATAATTTACCTTTCTTGTATAAGATTATGATAAACTGGTTTTAACTAAACCGATTTAGTTCGAATATCTGAGCACTCTTTCTAGTGTTCTTACATTTACATATGCAAGACTGTATTTAATTTTGAGAACACAATATAACAAAATTTTGAAAATAAGACTCAAAAAATAAAAATATAAAAATTAGTATTTTTATATTTTGTTTGATAATAACTTTTTTTTATTCAAAAGATTTAAAAAAATATAATTATAAAAAATTAATAAAAAAATAAAAAAATAAAAAATAAATTATATTTTGATAATATTTTAATATTTTTTATGTCAAAATAAACACAAAATATATTAATTTAATATTTTTAAATATAATATTTTTATTTATATTTTATTTATTAAATATAATTTTATATTTTTATATCTCTATTTCAATGTTCTATCTTTCTAAACAAATACAAATAAATACAGTACAACTGTCAAAGACACACGGACACAAACAACACAAGATAATGCTATACAAGAAATCGAAGAAAACAAGATGATGCACTAAATTTTTTTTCATTATATTGATATATACACCACATTCTCATATGCTTATATCATTGTCATCGTTATCATCCATGCATGTGTATATCAATTTATTTTTTTTAACTTGTTTAGTTTATTTGATAAAAAAAACTATATTAGGATTTATAATAGTTTAAAAATATTTAAATTGGTTGAGTGATTAGCTCATTTGTATACTTAAACAAGTGTCAAGAGTTTAAATTCAATCTTATATATGCAACAACTCATTATTAGCTAGCAACAAATCTGTAAATGGAGCTTAGATCTATAATAAATTAGTCTTTAACCTATCAGAATAAGAGATATCGTGGGTAACCAAAAAAATTATTTATGTGAATATAATAAAATTTAAAATTAAATTTTTCTAAACTCATAAATATATTAAAGAGTAAATTTTCTTAACATGATTAGATATCAATGATATCGCAAATAGTTTTTTCAATTGATAACCAGTCCTTATTAATAGTTGCAATGAATTTTTTATTGTCACATAATAGTTCCAAAAAATAGAAAGTATCTTAGAAATTAGGATATGTAATATCATTAACGGTCCTAATAAACTCATATGTTATGCAACCTTTTTGAATAATTAACAAAATTCTCATATAGTAGATATCACATATACTCGGTGAAACATAGTTTAACTTTCCGATAGAATACTCTCTCTTGCGTGGATATCATTCCCTTTCTTCTCTATCATAAAAAAATTGATTTGGAAACTTAGCATACATTAAAGTTTGACATGTTTCAAATTCTTTGTGGGCCTCCATCCATGCTAAGAACATCATACCTTTCCCTTTCTCTTAATCCATTATTTTCTCAAGATTGTCATCGTCTTTAAAGAGATATTTTGCTTTCCAGGTAAATAAAAGGTCAATCTCATCACTGAAGGCCTTCTCCGATGAATATCATAAGTCAAAGTTCTCCACACAGCCTCCTGGTGCACATTTTCTATATCCACAAACTAACTGGCAAGTGCACCAGGTCATACTAAGTAATATCTCAGATGCGTGAGGGTCGAATCTCACGAGAATTGATTGACTGAGCAACAATAGTCGAATGAATCACTTAGTCAGGCAAGTAGAAAGTGGTATTTTGGGGTTCAAAAGTATTAAATAGAAATTTAAAGAATAGAAATCGCAAACAGTAAGAGTAGTTTGAAATGTATGAGAGAAAACAGTTAAGGTTTCAGAGTTATTTATTCTTCCGGATTAAGTTTTTTTACCGACTATTTTAAGCATGCAAAATTCATTTCATGGCATACTTTAACTAACTAACCCCTAATATCTTAGTGATTTAATCTCCTCTAACCCAAATCAACTACCAATATCTTGGTCACTTAATATAGATTAGAGGGTTAAGTTCAATTCTAGTTTATGGTCAGAAAAATCCTAATTACCCAAAGCTAAAAAATTATATGTCACATATCCCGATTAGTTCAAGTAATTAGCAATTTAGGAGAAATTTGCTTTTAAGCTGTTGTTCAAGCGAGATAACTCTGTCGAGAATTACAAGAACACGTATAGAATAAGGGTTATACTGTCGTTCAACCCAGATTCATAAGTTGAAGAAGGGAAGAAATCCTTGAAACTGAATCGATACATTAATTAAAATAGAAAAGTAGTAGTCTTAATCTATAGAAATAAACAGAGCTCCTAACCTTAACCGAGGAGGTTTAGTGGCTCATGACTTATAGAGAAAACAAGGGTTCCAAAAAGTGAAACGTGCGGAAGTGAGAAGATCCCTCTAAAGGGTGAATCTTTTCCCTTTTATATCTAACCTAATAAGATTTGAAAATAAAATAAAATAATAAATTCTAAACCTAAAAGATTTTGTTTGTGAATAAAAATAACAAAAATAAAAGATAGAATACTAACTAAAAGCTAAATCCACTAAAGATGCTCCAAGAGTGGGGATTTGGTTTGGATTGCCTGGCGCTAAACGCTAGGTTGGCGTTTAGTGCCCAAAGGGGGCAGAAGCGCTTCTGACTTTGTTGGGTTGCTGGCGCTAAATGTCAGCTTGGCGTTTAGCGCCCTAGTAGGCAACTTCTAAACTTTTTTTTTCTCAAAACTGCAAAAAAGATCCGAATTTCACCTGAAATGAATAAAACACTAAAACAACTCAAAGTAGCATCTAAAGAGGATTTCAGCATTAAAATATAATTAAAAATTCAACTAGAAAGTAAGCAGAAAATGGGTATAACATGCTCACGCATCACAACTCCAAACTTGAATTGTTGCTTATCCTTAAGCAACTAAAACAATATAAGATTGAGAAGAGAAGAGAAAATGCCTAATACTTGAGTGTTCATTTAAGCTCATGTCCAATTACTGAGCGGGGCTTATGGTACTCTAATTCTGAATAGGTTTGACATCTCACTATCCTTTGAAGCTTAGAATTGTTGATATCTCTCAGAACTAGAACCTGGATGATATTATAAACTCTTTTCCTCTTGAAGCTCTGATTGATCCTTGAAGACAACTTTTTCTTATTTTTTTTCTTGGTGCTTTGCACCTTGAGCCTAGTCATGACTCTAATTGTTTTGTCTTAAACTTTGCTCGACACAAGGACACCACAAGCATTTAACTGAGGAACTCCTTGAGTTCTAATTTTTCTTTTAATTTCTCTTAGTCAGTAGTGCTTAAAGTCTTTGGCATACTCTGTTAATTGCCTCCGGTCATGACTCTTAGTTCTCTGTCTCAATGATTACTTGACACATTCATGCCACAAGCATATGATTAGGAAAACAACTCTTTTGAGCTTTTAATCATTTTAGACCTTCCTAACCATTGATGCTCAGAGCCTTGGACCTTTATTTTTTCTATTATTTATTTTCTTTTTGCTATTTATTTTGCTTCAAGGATCAATGTCTTACTTAATTTAGAAAATCCATAATATTTTTCTAAGTTCCTGTACCTCAAGAACCAACATTCTCAACTTCAATCAGTTCATGCATTCAGAATCAGAGATAATGCCACTACATTAAAGTAATCAGAACAACTCATAGTATATAACTCAAGTCTCATGTATTTTGCTACTTCTTTTCTTTTTCTTTTGATTTTTCAAGTTAAGTGAGCAATCCATGAGACAATTTTCAAAATAAATATGAAATAGTAAAATAAATAACTAAACTAAAAAGCAATGAAATACTGCTAATGATCATGAAAAGGCTTTCAAATTGAAAACCAAAAATATGATAAAATACTGAAAAAAATAGAAAATAAAAAAGCAAAGGATAATGAAACTCAATCATCTCAGTCATGGCAGCTGCTGCTCCCAATCGGGAATCCTCTCTGGCACTTAAGCTCATCCAAGTCACGCCTCTGCCTCAGCTGTTCTTTCACTAACTGACGGAGGAAGGCTAAGCTGTCCTGATTCTCAATCCTCAGCTGATCAACAGATGATGTCATCTCCCCAATGGATGTGGTCAACTAATCCTAGTAGTCGCAATAAGGGAAATAGAATCCCTGAGGCATCTCCGGCTACTCCTGATGAGGAGGAACTGGCTCCTGAAGCGGTGCATACCTATGCTCTCTAGCATGCTCCATACCCCTCCTAGTGATATGCCTATCAACAGCTATGTGGGTATCTCCATCAATATGGACTCGGGCATCCTCACACAGGCGGCGGATGAGATAGAGGAAGGCCAATCTAGCAGTGGTGGAGGCCTTATCGGCTAGTCTGTATATCTCCTGTGGGATCACTCGATGTACCTTCACCTCATTACCGAGCATGATGCAGTGAATCATCACAACTCAGTCGATAGCAACCTCAGACCGGTTACTTGTAGGAATGATGGAGTGCTGAATAAACTCCAACCACCTCCGAGCAACTGGCCTCAGATTGTGCCTGCCTAGTTGTTACTGCTAACCTTTGGCATCCCTCCTCCACTGTGCTCCGGGGAGGCAAATCTCATCAAGGGCCTGGTTTAGTTTCTGATTCATGTTGATCCTCTGAGTGAGAGTGAGGGTCGTCTCTGGCAGGTGAAGTATCTCCGTCACCTTCTCTGGACCAAACTCTAGGATGCCCCTTCGAACCAAAGTGCGCCAGTTCTTCGGGTCCGGGTTCACACCTTGGACATGCTTGTAAGTCACCCAAGTATTAACGTAGAACTCTCTAACCATTAGCATGCACACATCCGTCACAGTGTTGGTTAGAACTTTCCAACCCCTTCTCTGAATTTGTTTCTGGATTTTCGAATACTTCTCTGGCTGAAGATCAAAGCGGACCTCAAGGGTCACTTTCTTTTTGCTCACTATCTCAAAAGTGATCCTCGTAGGTCTTAGAGAAGAACCGTGTGAAATCACAAAGACCGGATGCAGGGGCCTTCTCTTTTCTCTTCCTTGAAGAGGATTCTCCAATTTTCGGTACCATATGGATGGTGAAAATAAAGAAAAGTAGAGCGCCCAACACCAAACTTAAAGTTTTGCTCATTCCTGATCAAAGAAAAATAGATATAATAGTGAAAAGAAATAAAAGAGGTGAGGGATAGTGAAAATAAAATGATGAAAGAAGAAGATGTATGGAGGGAGGGGTGTTGGGTTACGGCTATAAGGGTTCAAGGAAGGAGAGGGATGGGAAGGAAAATGAAGAATATGGGAATTAGAAGTGAGAAGAAGGAGATGTAGAAGAAGTAGGTAATAGTGTGGTGAAAGTGAAAAGTGAGTGGGGTATTTATAGGTGGGGAAGGGGGAGGGTTCGGTTATAGGGGAAGAGGATGTGGGGGAAATGAATTTGAATTTAGGTAAATGTGAAAGGGGTAGGTGAATATAGGGATGGAGAATATGGAGAGATTGATGGGATTTGATTGAGTGATGGAAAGGTTGATAGGTGTATGGGGAAGTGCGGGATGTATGTGGATGGAATAATGAATAGGGGGTGAGAAGGAGTATGGTTGAATAGTCAAAGAGGAGGGGATAAGGGGAGGGACCATTGGGAACGTTAAGATCCTTCTCCAAGTGTTAAAGCTTACATTGCTAGCACTAAATGCCAGCCTCAGTGTTTAGCACCAGAATTGGCACTTTTTTTAGGGGATGAGGCCTGGCACTAAATGCCCACCTAGAGTTTAGCACCCTTGGGGGTATGGCCCTTGTTGAAGTGACGCCCTTTGTGGGTGTTAAACGCCCTCCTGGTGTTTAACGCTGGCTTCCTATTTTCATCCCTAGCGTTAAACACCTAGCCTAGCGTTTAGCACCAGAGCACTTCGAGTGTTTTGCCCCTAGAGTGTTCTGTTTCTCCTCCAGAGTCCTCCTGTCCCTATTCTAAACATTTTGCATGACCACAAATATAATTAAACCAAGAAAAACTACAAAAAAATGAAAAAGGATAAATGAGAATTAAACTGAAAGAAAAACTAAAGGATACTCATGGTTCGGTTGCCTCCCAACAAGCGCTTCTTTACTGTCACTAGTTTGACGGCCAGATCCCTTAAGGAGGGGGTGGTCATAGGCCCTTATCTCTTCACCTCTCATTGTGAACTTCTTTCCTATGCTATCATGGATTAACTCAATGTGCTCAAGAGATATGATCATATTCACTGTATAAGGTAGGATTGGGCTTGTAGTAAATACCACCTTCATTCCTAGAGAGAAGTCTTTAGTGGGAATCTTCTTGTTCCTCCATCTCCTTGATACTTTCTTCTTGGCACCTGCCTCTTTGGTGGGTGATGAACACCCAACACAAAAGTTAGGTTTGATGTCAGGGAAAATTTTATTGGTTCCCACCAAAGGAGGCTTGAGTAGTGAATTCTGCCTTGCATCAGTCAAGGGTCCTGAAAGACTGGGGTTAGTGAGTTCACCCTTCATACAAGTGCCTCCTTCACCAGAGTGATGTAAAGGTTTGAAAACTTTGAATACCAAGTAGTCCTCACGCATCCTCAGAACCAATTTACTTTTTTCAATATCAATCAAGGCTCTTCCAGTGGCCAGAAATGGTCTTCCAAGGATCAGAGATTCATCTGCGTCCTCTCCCATGTCAAGGATCACGAAATTTGCAGGGAGAAAAAGTTCTCCAACCTTTACCAAGACATTATCTACTATTCTATATGCCTGTTTCAGAGATTTGTCTGCCATTTGTAGTGCTATCCTTGTTGGTTGTGCCTCTTGAATTCGAAGCTTCTTCATCACAAACAAGGGCATAAGTTTGATGCCTGCTCCAAGATCACACAGGGCCTTGTCAAAATTGATGTTCGCAATAGTGCATGGAATTTGAAAGCTTCTTGGATCTGGCATCTTCCTTGGTAATTTACTCTGAATTCATGCACTACACTCCTCAGTCAGGACCACTGTTTCATCTCCCTTTAAGGTCTTCTTTTCAGAGAGTAAACCCTTTATGAACTCTAAATATTGAGGCATATGTTCCATCACCTCAGCAAAAGGAATATTGATCTGTAACATTTTTAAGACATTCAAGAACTGTGAGAATTGCCTGTCTTGGTCTCCTTTTGTAGCTTCTGAGGGTACGGTGACTTCGGCTTATGCTCAGACGCTTTGGATAGGGCGTGTGCTCTGGCCCCCTCAGCCTTCTCTAGAGCCTCTATTTCTTCTGATCTCTCAGCAATCTGCACTTCCTCTGGCACAGATTCACCAGCCACTGTAATGGCCTTGCATTCTTCTTTTGGATTTACCATTGTGTCACCAGAAAGAGTGTTAGGAGGCCTCTCAGATATTTGCTTGCTCAATCGACCCACTTGTACTTCCAAGTTCTGAATTGAAGCTCTGGTCTCCTGCATGAAACTCTGAGTGTTCTTAGAGAGTTCTGCCACTATAAAAGCTAGGTCAGGAGTGTTTTGAGGCTGAGAAGTCGCTTGTTGCTGCTGAGAGGGTTAGAACTGATAGTTGTTGAATTGATTCTAATTGAAACCTCCTTGAGAGTTGTTGTTGAAATTCGGTTGAGGCTTTTGGGGTTGCTCTCTCCACCCAAAATTTGGGTGATTCCTCCATTCCTGATTAAATGTGTTAGAATAAGGATCATAATTAGGATTTCTAGAGGAATTTTCAACATAGTTAACCATAAGTCTCTCATTGGTTGAGGCCACTACTCATGTCATAAGATGCATCTTGAGTATTAATAGTTGAAACTTGCATCTGACTTAAATGTTGAGTAATCATATTAATATATTGAGATATGGCCTTGTTTTGAGTAAGAATAGCATCCAAGGTATCCAACTCTATGACTCATTTCTCACAAGATTCCTCTCATAAGTGTATAGGTATTGGTTGTTGGCAACCATCTCAAACAAATCATTAGCCTCTTCAGGGATCTTCTTCATATGCAGAGAGCCACCTGCAGAATTGTCCAGAGATATTTTGGCCATCTCTGAGAGTCCATAATAGAAGATTTACAGCCTGATCCAGTCTGAGAACATGACAGGACAGCACTTCCTGATCATTGACTTGAACCTCTTCCAGGCTTCATAGAGGGACTCACCATCTCTCTGCCTGAAAGTTTGAACATCTGTCCTCGGCTTAATCAGCTTCTAAGGAGGGAAGAACTTGGTCAAGAACTTGTTGACTACCTTGTCTCAAGTGTCTAAGCTCTTCTTAGGCTGAGTATCAAGCCACTGCTTTGCTCTATCCCTCACAGCAAATGGGAAGAGCATCAGCTTATAGACATCCGGATTCACTCCATTAGTCTTTACAGTATCACAGATCTATAGGAAATTAGAGATGAACAAATTTGGGTCTTCCTGAGGGAATCCATGAAACTGACAGTTTTGTTGCACCAGAGTGATCAACTATAGCTTCAGCTCAAAGTTGTTTTCACCTATAGGGGGTACCACAATACTGTGCCCATAGAAATCAGGGGTGGGAGCAGTGTATGAGCCAAGCATCTTTCTAGGCTGCTCGTTACCATTCGAATTCTCAACATTAGCATTGGGATCCATGGTGAGCTCTCCAGCTTCCTTCTTAAAAGTGTCCCTAAGATTCTTACCGGCTTTGTAAGCTCTAGCTTGTTGCAAACGCCGCCTCAAGGTCCTCTTAGGTTTAGCGTCAAAATTAAGAAGGGGTTCTTTGTTCCTATTCCTGCTCATAAACAAACAGAAACAAAGGAAAGGTGGAAATCTCTACGTTAGAGTGTAGAGAATTTCCAGTGAGGTATCTTATGTAAAAGAAATAAATTAAAACAAACTAGATAAATAAAGCAATAGAATTTGAAAACTATTAAGCAAATAACTAGGGAGAATTCGAAACCAATTAATAAGATAAGCTAAATGATTCAAAAATTAAACAAGACAGACACTACTTATTTTCGAAGATTTTGAAAATAAAATAAGCAGGGGACACCAAACTTAGTTTCAAAATTTAAGGCAAAAATTTTAAATGAGAGAAAACTTAATTTTCCAAAATAAAAAGAAAGAAAAGAAAATTGAAAACAATAAAAAACTAAAAATGCCTAATCTAAGCAATCAGACAATTGGTAGTTGTCAATCACAGTCAATCCCTAGCAACGGTGCCAATAATAGTCGAATGAATCACTTAGTCAGACAAGTAGAAAGTGGTATTTTAAGGTTCAAAAGAATTAAACAGAAAATTAAAGAATAGAAAACATAGACAGTAAGAGTAGTATAAAATGTATGAGAGAAAACAGTTAAGGTTTCAGAGTTATTTATTCTTCCGGATTAAGTTTTCTTACCGACTATTTTAATCATGCAAGATTCATTTCATGGCAAACTTTAATTGACTAAACCCTAATGTCTTATTGATTTAGGCTCCTCTAACCCAAATCAACAACCAATGCATTGGTCACTTAATGTAGAATAAAGGTTTAAGTTCAATTCTAGTTTATGGTCACAAAATCCTAATTACCCAAAGCTAGAGGATTATATGTCACGTATCCTAACTAGTTCAAGTAATTAGCAATTTAGGAGAAATTTGCTTTCAAGCTGTTGTTCAAGTGAGATAGCTCTATCGAGAATCATAAGAACACATATAGAATAAGGGTTATAATGTCGTTCTACCCAGATTCATAAGATAAAGAACGAAAGCAATCCTTGAAACTGATTCGATACATTAATTAAAATAAGCAATAGTTGTAATCCATTGAAATAAACAGAGTTCCTAACCTCAATCGAGGAGGTTTAATGGCTCATGGCTTACAGAAAAAACAAGGGTTCCAAAAAGTGAAATGCGCGGAAGTGAATATTTTCCCTTCTAAAGGGTGAATATTTTTCCTTTTATATCTAACCTAATTTGATTTGAAAATAAAATAAAATAATAAATCCTAAACCTAAAAGATTTTGTTTGTAAATAAAAATAACAAAAATAAAAGATAGAATACTAATTAAAAGCTAAATCCACTAAAGATGCTCAAAGAGTGGGGATTTGGTTCAAATTGCCTGGCGCGCTCAAACCCTAAACCCTAGTAGGCAGCTTCAAAACTTCTCTCTTTTTGCTCAAAATTCAGCCAAAAAGATCCAAATTTCACCTGAAATGACTAAAACAACTCAAAGTAACACCTAAAGAGGATTATAGCAGTAAAATATAATTAAACTCACTAAATTCTAACTAAATTCAACTAGAAAATAAGCAGAAAATGGGTATAAGATGCTCACGCATCACCTCCCGTGTAGACAAATATTCACAATCATAAAATTATTTGATCTCATAATACATTTTTTTTAAGTATGCTTTATCTTTTATATTTTAATACTAACTGATGAACGGATAATTTATACGCTTTTTGGCATTGTTTTTACATAGTTTTTAGTATGATTTAGTTAGTTTTTAGTACATTTTTATTCGTTTTTAAGCAAAATTCACATTTCTGGAATTTACTATGAGTTTGTATGTTTTTCTATGATTTCAGGTATTTTCTGGCTGAAATTGAGGGACCTGAGCAAAAATCTGATTCAGAGGCTGAAGGACTGCAGATGTTGTTGGATTCTGACCTCCCTGCACTCAAAATAGATTTTTTGGAGCTACAGAAATCCAAATGGGGCGCTCTTAATTGCGTTGAAAATTAGACATCCATGGCTTTCCAGCAATATATAATACTCCATACTTTGCCCGAGTTTAGACGATGCAAACTGGCATTCAACGCCATCTTTCTGCCCTATTCTAGCGTTAAACGCCAGAAACAGGTTACAAGCTAGAGTTAAATGCCCAAAACAGGCTGCAAACTGGCGTTTAACTCCAAGAGAATTTTCTACATGTGAAAGCTTCAATGCTCAGCCCAAGCACACACCAAGTGGGCCCCGGAAGTGGATTTCTACATCATTTACTTATTTCTGTAAACCCTAGGTTACTAGTTCATTATAAATAGGACTTTTTACTATTGTATTAGTCATCTTGGTTATTCTGGCTCTCTCTCTGAGGCCGAAGCCAATGAACACCATTATCACTTATGTATTTTCAACGGTGGAGATTATACACACCATAGATTAAAGTGTGGAGCTCTGCTGTTCCTCGAGTATTAATGCAAAGTACTATTATTCTTCTATTCAATTCATGCTTATTCTTATTCTAAGATATTCATTCGCACATAAGAACCTGTTGAATGTGATGATTATGTGACACTCATCACCATTCTCACTTATGAACGCGTGATTGACAACCACTTCCGTTCTACATGAAAACAAGCTTGAATGTATATCTCTTGGGTTTCTAATCAACGATTCACATCGACTCCCCTCTGAGAATGGGGCATCTGAATCTGAGATTAGAATCTTCGTGTATAGGCTAGAATCCATTGGCAGCATTCCTGAGATCCAGAAAGTCTAAACCTTGTCTGTGGTATTCCGAGTAGGATCTAGGATGGGATGACTATGGCGAGCTTCAAACTCGCGACTGTAGGATGTGGTGACAGACGCAAAAGGATAGTAAATCCTATTCCTACACGATCGAGAACCAACAGCTGATTAGTCATACGATATCTGTGCATGGTATTTTTCATCCGAGATGAGCAATCCGACAGTTGATTAGCCGTACAGAAACCGTAGAGGACCATTTTCACTGAGAGGACGAGAAGTAGCCATTGACAATGGTGACACCCAACATACAGCTTGCCATAGAAAGGAGTATGAAGGATTGGATGAAGGCAGTAGGAAAGCAGAGATTCAGAAGGAATAACGCATCTCCATACGCTTATCTGAAATTTCCACCAATGAATTACATAAGTATCTCTATCCTTATTTTATGTTTATTTATCTTTTAATTATTAAAACTCCATAAACCATTTGAATCCGCTTGACTGAGATTTACAAGATGACCATAGCTTGCTCCAAGCCGACAATCTCTGTGGGATCGACCCTTACTCACGTAAGGTTTATTACTTGGACGACCCAGTGCACTTGCTGGTTAGTTGTGCAAAATTGTGAAAAAGAGTTGAGATTACAATTGAGCGAACCAAGTTGTTGGCGTCGTTGAGATCACAATTTCGTGCACCACTAACATACCAATAATAACATTTTAAATAAAAATATAAAAAAATATTTATTTACCGAAAATATTTTTTTCAACAAATTAAAATCTTTCAAGCACAAAAAAGTTTAATATTACAAAAGATATTTATAACAAAATAAAGTTAAAATAACAATCTAAATAGAAAATACTAAACTAAATAAATTTAAATTTATAGAATAAAATCTTGAAACAAATCTAAATAAATAAATTTACATTAAAGTCAATATTAAAATTCTTAGATTTCGTTTTACTTATCTAATATGTATAAGTGTTTATATTAAAAAAAAACTAATTACAACTTACAAAATAACAACAACAAAAAATTGTACCAAACTAGATACGTATATATTTTTTTAAAATTTAAAAATTAACAAATTTATAAAATTTTAAACCCAATTTATCAATTATTTTATTAAAGAAATAGTTGCAATTTAAAAATTAATAATTAATTATTTATTTAAATTTTATAAAGATCAAACGACGTAAAGTATTTTTTTAAAGTATGTTTAATTTTTATATTTTTAATATTAACATATTAATAATAATATTTTAAATAAAAAATAGAATAAATATTTATTTTTAGCAAAAATAAATTTTTTTAATAAATTAAAATTTTTCAAGTACAAAAAAATAATATTATAAAAATTTTTGTAACAAAATAAAATTAAAATAACAATTTAAATACAAAATACTAAAACAAATAAATTCAAATATATAGAATGAAATCTTGAAACAAATTTAAATAAATAAATTTATATTAAAGTTAATTTTAAAATTTTAAAATTTTGTTTTACTTATTTATTATGTGTAAGTGTTTATATTTAAAAAATAATAATTAATTATTTATTATCGAGTAAATTTCATAAATCGAATCTTCTTAATAATTGAAATATGTATTTTTTTCTCTTAGTAAAGCGGTTTAGACTAAACCGTATTATATATATGTATGCAGTTCGATCCTAGTTAATCGTTATATATATATATATATATATATATATAAAGGATGGATTGGCTTAAATAATAGACGCCCTTATTTTATGAAATATTAAATCTCTCATTATTTGTACACAATATTTATTTATTTTCGTTTTTACACCTTTCCACTTCTAAGTTCAACAACAGTTCCCTGATTGAAAAACTCACAAGGACCAAATTGGAAATTTTTTTATTTAAATAAATTAAAAAATATTTTATTTAATGAAATAAATAATTTATAAAATAATTACAAAATACGTAGCATGTTTTATTCCGTTTACACAGTGAATAAAATAAGTTTATACGTATCTTGTTTATATATCTTGTTTACACTGTAAACAAAATAAGAGTGGGTGCGGCCTATATGTACATGTCGTTCACAGTGACATTTCCGAGCCCCATTTCCAACCTTTCGATTACTTTCTCCTCTCTTTTATCCTTTTGTGACCATATTATTGAGTAACACTAAGATGGTGCGCGCAGATACATGTGATCCAAACATCAATCGACAGAACGCGACATGGCACGTCGCCGAAACAATCGACTTCACGGTTAGTTTTGTTATCTTCACATTTATGTTAATGCATATATGTATAGCCATGATTAGGATACTTGCCAAGAATTAAAATACAATTTATGGTTTAGGTGGCTGAATATATCGTTAGCAAGGTTGACTAATATCGTACAATTTTAGAAATATGGTTTTGATTTTTGTTGTAATGAAGTTATTAAGCACATAGATGTTAGAAACAAGAGAGTAATCTGAAGAAATTGATTGTGTATTATTTTGTGTATCTAAAAATACAATCTACAAGGGGTATATATAGGTGCTAGAAGAATCAAAATAATAAAAGCCTACAATCCTACAATTAATATACAGATATGCTATATAAATATAAATGATACTAATTGATCCAAACTCAAGTGGGAGCTAAGGATACTATCTTGAGTTTGGATACAAGAGTTCAGAAAATGAGTCGGGTGATGAGCCTTCGTGAAGATATCAGTAGTCTGATCCAGTGTTCCAACAGTAATGAGACGAATTGCATCAATAAGGATACTTTGCCAAACAAAGTGACAATCAATCTCAATGTGTTTGTTACGTTCATGAAACATATCATTATGAAAAATCTGAATAGCAATGCAGTTGTCACAAAAAAGATCAGTCGGGGATGACGGAGGAGCACCCAAGTCTTCGAGAATCCAACGAATCGAGACAACCTTAGCAGTTGTGTCAGTAATAGCACGGTATTCAGCTTCTATGCTGGATCGAGCAGTGAACGTTTACTTCTTAGCCCACCAGAAAATGAGAGAGACGCCAAAAAACAAACAATAACCAAAAGTGAAACTGAAACGACGATCAATGAGATCACCAGCCCAATCAGCATCTGAGTACGCCTGAAAGGATAAGGATGAATGGGTAGAAAAATAAAGGCCATGAAATAGGGTGCCTTTGATGTAGTGAAGAATGCGAAGAACTACCGTATAGTGAGTAGTACGAGGAGCTGACAAGAACTGGCTAAGAACATGAACCGGATAGGCGATGTCTGGTCGGGTCACAGTTAAGTAGATGAATCCTCTAACTAACTGTCGATAAAGAGTAGGATTATCTAAAATAGTGCCATCCATAGGAGTAAATCAAACATTAGGCTCAAGGGGAGTTGACTCAATGCGACTATCTGTAATCCCGACACGAGCAAGAAGATCTGAAGCATACTTAGCCTGAGAGAGATAGATGTCATCATCTGTGATATGACCTCTAAACCAAGAAAATAACTGAGAGAACCAAGATTTTTCATCTCAAAAATACGGTGAACGAGGCTTTGAGATTAGAGATACCATCAACATCTTCTCCAATAATGATCATGTCATCAACATACAAAAGTAGAAGAACAACTCCACATTCACATTTACGAGTAAAGAGAGCATTCTCATGAGGGTTGCAAGTGAAACTGAGATTGCACATAGTGGTGATAAACTTGTCAAACCATTCACGAGGGGCTTGCTTAAGACCATAAAGTGTCTTGCGAAGGAGACAAACTTTGCCAGAAGGACAAGGATAATTCGGAGGTGGTTTCATATAGACCTTCTTTTTCAAATCCTCATTAAGGAAAGCATTCTTCACATCCATCTGATTGAGAGACCATTTTTTTACTACAGTAATGGCAAGGAGAGCTTGAACAGATGTGAGACGAGAAACAGGAGCAAAAGTTTCTTCATAATCAATACCATACTCTTGCATACAACCCTGAGCAACCAATCGTGCCTTATAACGATCAATAGAACCATCAGAGTGAGTCTTGATCTTGTATACCCATCTACTACCTACAACTTTCTCATCAGAAGGAGGATCAACCAAGTCCCAAGTGTGTGCTTTTTCAACTGCTTGATTTTCTTCCTGTATTGCTTGCTGCCAACTTGGATTTGTAGAGGCTTCTCTGAATGACTTAGGTTCATGGTGATGAAGAATAGTAGAAAAACAATGATAATTAAGAAGATGAAGAGGTGAATTTCTTACCCTAGAAAGACGAGTGGAAAGAAGAGGCATGACAATAGAAGCAGGATCATTGTCCGATCTAGAATCATCGGGAGATGGAGAAGGCAGAAGACTAGGAGACTATAGAGGTTGACTTGAGATAGAACCTGTAGAATCATCACTAGGGAAAAGATCAATATTGGGGTTAGTGAAAAATGGTGACTGAGTAGGAAGAATGGACTCAAATGAGGAGAACCTAGAAAACATGTGATGCTCCCAGAATACAACATGACGAGATATACAAATACGTCTAGAGAGAGGATCCCAACAATGATAACCCTTGTGTTCATTGCCATAACCAAGGAAACAACACATGCGAGCCTGAAGTTCAAGTTTACTATGTTCATGAGGTTGAAGAAGAACAAAGCAAACACAACCAAAAACTCAAAGAGAACTATAATCTGGAAAGGAACAATAAAGACGCTCAAAAGGAGTAATGTTACCAATGACAGAAGAAGAAAGTCTATTGAAAACATGAATAGCAGTAAGAACAGCTTCACCCTAAGTATGCTCAGAACACGAAAAGGAAATAAGCAATGCATGAACAAAGCCAAGAATGTGACGGTGTTTACATTCAGCTCGGCCATTTTGTTAAGACGTACAGGGGCAAAAAAACTCAGACAAAGTACCCTATTCTGCTAGAAAGTTTAAAAGTTTGAAGTCACGGTATTCCATAGCATTATCGTGTCAGAAAACTTTAATGACCTTGGAAAACTGAGTTTTGATCGTAGTGCCAAAATTAATATAAATCGAAGGTAGCTCATGGCGATTAGTCATCAAATAAAGCCAAGTAAAACAGCAATAATCATCAATGAAAATGACAAAATACCGAGCCATTCCCATAGAAGTGGTGGGAGCGAGGACCCCAAACATCAAAGTGGATAAGATCAAAAGGAGAGCAAGAGATGAATTATTGAAAAAAGATAAAGTAGGCTATTTGCCAGTTTGACAAGAAATACAATAAAAAAAAGACTCATTATTAACCTGATCCAAAACACCCTAAGACACAATTTTCCTAAGGAGCTATGGGCAAGACTGTGATGCCACAAGTGAAGGGTAGATGGAGAAGAAGCAGCACAGAGATTGTCTCAGGAGGAATATGAAGATTCTCAAGTTCAAACAACCTTCCAACCTTATGTCCAGTCCCGATGATTTGTCCCATCCGACGATCTTGTACACGACAACCAGAAATTCAAAAATTGACATCAAACTGAGATCAACAAGTTGACCAACAAAAAGAAGATTAAAGTTTAATTTTGGAATATAATAAGTATTAAGGAGAGTAAGACTTGACTGCGAAATAGAACCCTTGTGTGTCGCATGCAAGAAGGAACCATCAGCAGTATTGACGGGAGGTGCATTTGTAGTGGGAGACAAAGACGAGAAAAGATGACGCAAAGGAAATGTGATTAAAACCACCAAAATCAAAATACCATTTAGAATTACTTGGAAGAGTCGAAAAAGCAGTAGGAGTATTACCAGAAAAGGAGAGAAGATGCTGAAGAAGAGAGGCAATATCAGATAGAGAGACAGGAGACGAATTGAGAGGAGCAGAAGTGGTAGATTTAGTATTAACAGTAATAGTAGAAACAGGCACAATTTTGGAGAAGTTGGGACAAGAATGATACTTGAGTTGATCAGGACGTGACAGGCGAGTAGGCCAGGTAGTAATCAAATGTCCTGAGAGCTTGCAATAGTGGCAGAATAGGTGTAGAAAATTGTAGCTAATGTCACCCTTTTATTGGCATTTGCGACAGTCAATAGAAGGACAGTCTGAGAAGAAGTGTCCAGAACGGTTAAATTTCGACAGAATTTACTCTTTCTGTCTCTAATAGCAAAAACATCTGATTTGTCCATAATAGTAGATACAGAGATCAAAGAGAGGATAAAAAACTGCAAATTTGGACAAAAAATGAGAAAATAGAGGGTAGAATCGGAAAGAGCTCACCCAAAAACTTTAGAGAGGGTCCTACTGTCAGCCACGTCAGCAGAAACAGACATGTGGCATCACATGAGAGGAGGAGAGAATCACGCTGGTGCTGACGAGGCCAAGTGAGGTGACACGCAGGTCAGGGGCTGGCTGGGTCGGAAGAGACGCGAGTCAAGGGAGGCCGTAGGTCCTCTAAACCGTTGAACTTGGATGCAAATCAACGGTTCTGGAGTGTTTTGGGAGGAAGAAAATTTGATGGCGGCAGAGAGTTTTTGGCGGCGCATGGCGGCGCGTGAACAAGTTTCCAGTGACGTGGTTGGATACGTTCGACTCAAAACGACGAAACGAAGAGGATAGTGTGGTTACTGGAAGAAGAAAACATCGGAAATGTGATCGAAAAGAGGAACAAAGAGATCGCTGGAAAAACAAAACATGAAAAGGCTATGAACTATTTTCTTTCCGAAAAAAAAAAACAACTTAAGCTCTTGATACCATGTTAGAAATAAGTGAATAATCTGAAGAAAAATGATTGTGTATTATTTTGTGTGCCTGAAAGTACAATGTACAAGGGGTATATATAGGTGAATCAAAGTAATAAAAGCATACAATCCTATAATTAATATACAAATATGATATATAAAATGATACTAATTGATCTAAATTGATTCTAATTATTCTCTAACAATAGATATTAAATGTTGTGGTAGATGTTTAATAATTTAATTATTAACTATCCAAATAAAATTTATTTTTTAAGTAAATAATTATATAATTTTGTTTTTACCTAAATTAATATATTGAGTACAAGTTTATTAATTAGATTATTAATTACTTTAAAAAAAAATTTACTTTAATTAACGTATTGAGGAGATGTTTATTAGTTAACTTAGTAATTATTAACGTAAAAAGTTTTATTTAAATAAATTCAGTTAGTATATATTTGTAAATTCCTGTTTAATAAATGTATGTAATAGTTAAATCAGTTTGTTATGTCAATTCTCATTGGAAGTTTATTTTTCTAATTGGATTATTTGTTTTTTGTTAGAGATCTCACCTACTTTTTTCTCGACAAATGAGTCACACACTTCTACCACCAAACGTTATCGTCCCATATTTGAGAGAGGATGGCTTCGGCAATATGGTGCCTCTCAAGGACTTCGTCTTTGACAACTCCCTGATCACGATATTCGTGGAGCGCTGGTATCTGGAGACCTACACATTCCACCTACCATGGGGTGAGTGCACCATCCCCCTGCAGAACATTGCTACCACCTTGGGCTACGTTTGCACAGAGATCCATTAGAGGGATGCCTCCGTGATTTCCATAGATGGTATGACATCGAGACTCTAGGGACATCCAGTTGCAGCTTGGCGGCAATGCACATGGTACTTTAATCGTTCCGATTCGATCACTCGATACTCAACACTTCTACAAATGCTGTAGTTTTTCACACCCTATATTACTGCATTTCTGCTTTTGAATCTGTGGCTGATCCGAAACTCCACCCCACCATCTAGGTTGTAATCATATTTCCCGGTGTTGGAAAATAGAGCTTTCACATGCATCGTGTCCAGATCCAATGCATAATAATGACTTGGTACATTTGATAGCGCCAGAATCGAGTGCGGGAGGCAAAATATAGCGCACTGCTGCCTCGGCCGGCGTCTCTGGTTCAGACTCCTCCTCATCATCTTTAGAAAAATCACTATCGTTGCTATCCGCAACATACTTCTCGTCGGAGTTTTCATCATCTACATCCATATTTTTCACTGGACTAGCAACATAAATTGGTGGTGGTGCGAGAGGTGGGTCATTCCGCACAAAGGTTGAGTGGACGAATCCACCGCTACCAACATCACCAACCTCCACGAAAAGCTCCATTACTTGTTCCGCCATGATTCTCCCATGGATGTTAAAACATGAGGCGTACATGCTCGTTGCCATGGAGCCGAAACAAACGAAACCGAGAAACTCTGTTTCCCAACGGTGCTAGCAACCTATACCCCACCCTTTCAATCTTCTTTCTCCCTAAACCACCAAGATTACTCAATATTAGACTCTTTAACTCGGACAATGAACTTACTTGCCGAGTGCGCAACAATAACGAATTATCACACTCAAATATCACCTCATTTCACTGTTTCTCATACGATAATTAGGATGCACACAGACAACCACATATCTGCTACTATGGGATATTTTTGCCTATTTTTTAGAAGAAAAACAGAGAGAAGAAGATATGAAATGTATGTGGAGAATATTAAGGATTGCACATCCTTTTATAAATATTGAAAATTTGTCTTACGGTATCTCATTTACACTGTAAACGAGATAAGTTTGCACGTATTTTATTTGCACTGTAAACGAGATATACACGTGTTATTTAGCCTGTCTTATCTCGTTTAAAGTATAAACGAGATACGTATAACTTATCTCGTTCACACTATAAACGAGATAAGACATACTTCATATTTTTGTAATTATTTTATAAATTATTTATTTTAATAAATAAAATATTTTTTAATTTATAAATAAAAAAGTCGACCAAATTGTACCAATTTAAACTTAAAAATCGAATTGAACTTATCTCAAGGTAAAATTATTTTAAACAAAAAAATGGTGAAATATGACCAAATTATATTTTGGTTGCCCAAAATTTTAAGGATTATTACTATATTTTAAATTCGTTAAACATAAATCATGCAACAACTATATGAATATTTAAGTCAATAATTTGAATATTGGAGTATTATGAAAACTTCATAATAGTCTAACAAAGGACGGATTTTAGTAATATATTATTATGGTGTCATTTTCATTAATCACTTGTAGAATGTAACCCACAATAACTAATCATACACTTAATTGGCACGTGCGTGGCAGCCCACAAAAGACATAGTAGGAAGCTTGGAATTATGATAAGCATGAAAGTAATCCCGGATCATGAACAGTAAACCCCCTAATAATGGAGATATTTGTACTTTATAAATTGTGGTCAATTATTAGGTCTAGGGCTGGCATCCCTTATGTATGCCTCATGGGTCATAGGTGGCCCCCAGGCTCCACCACTAATAAAGGTCCTTTTTCTTAAAAAAATAAAGTATTGCTATTTGAACGATGATAAACGAGTTAATAGTCAAAATCGTCTCTAAAAGATATCTTGATTTTTATTTTGGTCTTCGAAAGATAAAATTAATCGAAATCGTCTCTGAAAGATACACAATTTGGTCACGTTAGTCTTTCCGTCAGTTGGATGATGACGTGTCATATTAAGTGCCACATGACACATGCTGACGTGGTGGGTTAATGCCTCGTGACACAAGATGATTGTTGACATGTCAGATCAGTGACACGTGGCATGCCACGTGTCACTTGACATGTAAAAAAGTTATTTATAATCAAAATAGTCCTTGAAAGTTCAGACGTAAGTCATTTTCGTCCCTAAAATTTTAAAAATTAATCAAATTAGTCCTTATATAATTTTTTTATTTCTTCTTGATAATATTAAATTTGAAATATTTTTTGATACTACTCATTTTAATAGAAATGTAATTGACAAACAAAAAAATTAGTAATTGTATCTTTTTTTCTTAAAAATTTTTCAATAAAATTATCTCTCTCCTTTAATTCTTCTCAAAATCTCTCTTATTTTTTTCTATACTAAAATTTTTTTTTATATTATTACATTTTGTTGGAATATATATATACTCAAAATTAAAATATATGTATTTGTTAACCTAAACAAAGTTATATGCTCAAAATCAAAATTTATGTATGTTAACCTAAACAAAGTTATACCACTTTTTTTTTCTACTATATATTTTTTCTCCATTACGGTATTACTTACATATAGGATGTAATGGTAGTAATATTAAAAGTCAAAAATCAAGAAGATCCACAAATTTTGTTTCAATTTCAAACTTTACAAAATATTAAAAATTTGTTGTTTAATTATTATTATTATTATTATTATTATTATTATTATTATTATTATTATTATATGCTAAACGAATTGCTTTTTAAGCGTACTACATGCAAAGATCATAATAAATTTTTGTGTGTTTCATATGTTTGAGAAAGATTATATAATTTTTCTTTTAATATATATATATATATATATATATATATATATATATATATATTTCTGGAAAATGTAATAATGTAAGAAAAAAATTTTAGAATAGAAAAGAATAAGAGAAATTTTGAGAAGAATTAAAGGAGAGAGATAATTTTATTGAAAAAGTTTTTAAGAAAAGATACAATTACTAATTTTTTGTTTGTTAATTACATTTCTATTAAAATTAGTAGTATCAAAAAAATTTCAAATTTAATATTATTAAGAAAAAATAAAAAATAATATATAAGGACTAATTTGATTAATTTTTAAAATTTTAGGAACGAAAATAACTTACGTCTGAACTTTCAAGGAGTATTTTGATTATAAATAACTTTTTTACATATCAGTGACACCAGGATATGACACGTGGCATTAACCCACCACGTCATCATCCAACTGACGGAAGGACTAACGTAACCAAGTCATGTATCTTTTAAAGACGATTTCAATTAATTTTATTTTTTGAGGACCAAAATAAAAATCGAGATATCTTTCATAGACGATTTTCACTATTAACTCAATGACAAATATTATTAACAGCTACGATCTAGAATCATAAAATCATACTTCTTCAAATTATATTAAACTAACCGGTTCGATTGGGTTAACCAAAAATTAATACAAATACGATCGCTTCATAATAAAAATTAGTTTTTAATGAATCCGTTAAAAAAAACGATCAACAAATCAGTAAATTAGTTGAATCAGCCTAATTTTTAATAATAAATCAATTTAAAATTATAAAAATATTTTTAAAAAATTATATATATAATTAATATATAAAATATTATTTTGTTATATCAAATTTGGATCAACTCTCGTTGAGTTTTGAATTTAGACTTTTAAACTATTAAACTTCTAATTTTATTGATTCGATATTCGATTGAGTTTTTAAAATCTTAGATAAAATACTGAGAAAGAGAAATGAATAATGAGAGTATTTTATAAACTGAAACAAGATTATTAATTTATGCATGCTACACAATGTCAGAACTTTAAGTAAACTATATAATTTTGGCCAGCCAGAGAAAAGAATTTGGATGGGTGTGGGACAAGAAAAAAAATGCAAGTCAAACATTAGATGAAACAAAAAAAGTTATGGAGAAGATGATTTGGGATAACAATTAAAATAAAATAAAAATTGTCCCTCTTTTATAATCAATTTTGTTAACTAATAAGAAATGTAACTAATTTCAATCAACTCTTATTTGGACGTATTTTAAGATTCATGGAGAAAAATTTACAATATATTAAAAAAATATTTAAATTATATAAAAAAATTTAAATTATATTAAATTTATTCTTAATGTTGTGGATGTTTTTTTTAAAAAAAAACATTCACATTCTAAACCTCAATAAACTTTTTATTAAAGGATGAAAAAACATTCATAATATACCAAAAAATCTAAATTATGTCAAAAAATACATCCAAATTTTATAGAAAAAATATTCACTTTACATGAAAAAACATCCACAATATACTAAAAAAACATCCAAATTATACCAAAAAACATTCGAATTACTTGAAAAAACATTCAAATCACATCGAAAAAATCCAAATCACAAAAAACCGACGGTGGTGGAGGGCACAACAGCGACGACGCAATGGAGGACGACGACACGAGGACAAGGGTATGAGCGTAGGTTCGTGAGTGGCAGTGGGGGCGGCGGCTACTGGTTTTGTGACGGAGGAGGGGCTAGTGATCTCTAGAAGACTAAGCGGTGGTGCGACGATGAAGTGACGACGTTGTAGTGTGTTGATTTGCGTCGCAAGGCATGCACCGTGAGTGGAGGCTGTGACGGTATGCAACAACAATGGAGTCGCGCGAACTCTTGTCGATGTTGCGGCAGTGCGGTGGAGGCGCCACGATGAAACCGTGATAGTGTGGGATATTGGAAAAAGAAAAACACAACATTGATTATTGGAAGAGAGCGACTAGAGTTTGTGATTTTATGTGGTGAGTAGGAGTAAATTGAAATTAAGATAATTTGTGTATGAATTTTTCAAAAAAAAATAAAAATTATAGAAAAATTGATTGAGTTGGGTTATAACATAGTTGCTCGGTACTTTCTCTTTTTCAATGGTTACAATAGCAATACCCTTATTTTAATTTATATGTTCTTCATTTTTGCTCATTAGTGTATTCTCTTTGTATGACATGGTGCTTAATAAGGTTAATGTTTTCTCGTCATTCTACTTTTTTTTCCTTTCCATCCTCCTTTCTACAAATAAAGATCTCATTTTACTTTCTTAAAAACTTTTAACCAAAATTATATATAAACAACTCTTATTTATAATACTTTACATATATGAAAAACTCATTTAAACACCTTTTAGAATGGGGACAAAAATAGCTAGTAGAAATGGTAACTTTTTTCGACAGGACGAGTATTTTGATAAATTTATCTATCAAAAAATGAATATGGGGAGATTTTTCCACCCGCAACGGCACGAAAAGAGATCCCATCCCGTGAGTATCTAATACCCATTAATATGCAATTACTAAAATATCACGCATATATATAATTTGAAAACCCCTTATTTTTCTATACTCTCTCTTTTTCTCTCTTTCCCTTTCTCCCTCTCAAACACTGAGTCTCACACACGTTCACTCAATCAGTCAGCTAGTACCTGTATTACATAACACAAGTGTAGACCCAGCCCATAAATTTTTACATGGCGTAGTCTTGTTCTTGGACTCAGTCTTTGCTCCCCATCCAAAATTTATTATTAATTTATCAATTATATCCTTAATTCATTGAATTACTGAATTAATACACTAGTTTTTCTTATTAATTAAGAATTGTTTATTAATATTCAAATTACACTCAATTTCACATTTATCAGTAACTGTTTTGCCAACCTTGTTAACTTAAATAAATCAATGCAAGTCTAAACACTTGATTATATTATGTATTGATTTCTGCTCAATGGTATTTATTAGAAAAGGAGAAAAAAAAATAATGATGCCTTTTTTTCTCTTCGGAGTGTGCAATTGTTTTGTTCAGCTTAGAAAAATGTTATTTAAACAACAAAAATCATTGACATTTAACCACCGCCTTGCCCATTAAATATGATGGTAGGAGTGGTAACCCTACTCTAACAATCATCACCATAATTAAAAACAGCTGTTTAAATTACACAATCCTTGATAGCAGATATGGTCTTATGGATCCGTACATGTGCCATCATATAGTGCTACTAATTGTAATTAATAATTGAAGAAACCCTATCCAGTTGACTTCATAACAGGACGTGTCTTAGATAAGAATAAGAAAGAGTGACATATAAAACACTCTTTCCCCACCTAAACAGTACCATTCCATAGACAATAATGCAGTTAGAATTGATAATTGAGTAACCCTTACAAGGAGCATTCACCCTTCAATTCAAGTTTAGCGTGTTAGTTAGTGCCCTATACAAAATGTTAGCACACTTAATTAGAAAGAAACAAGATTTAACATAATATGTTAACAGCCAGCGGCCTTGAGGAAATTGTCAAAGGGACTAGCAGGAGGCAGCTTCATTGCCAGCCATGGCTCCCTCGGCGACGCTGCCGCTACTTGCCTATTCTCTCCACTCTTCACTTCCTGCACCCAATATACACTTTTAACAAATTATAATATAATCGTAAACTTTAGGTTAAAAAATAGTTTATAAGTACAACAACATTTCGAAATTCCATGATTATATGCAAAAAGTAATTATTTCATATCTGCAGTGATTTTATTAAATTGACAGTAGAACACATTAGAATTAGATACAGAACAAACCTTTTCAAGTGCTGATTTCCAGTTATCACATATTGGAGGAAGATATTTATCAGCAGCTGGACTGCAATGATGATTCTCAAAAGTCAGCCAATTCGAAAGCTTCTTCCTTGCATATGTCCCGAGCTTCTCGCACTGGCTGGCCATGGCGTTGTATGGAAGGGGTGAGGTCGAGACGGTCGACCCTGCCACTTGACCAGCTACCTCTAGTGCCTGAAAAGCAGTGGATGTGCTTATTTATTGAGCTACTATAGGAACATTGGTGAGTCACATTCAACAAATGCATCATTAAGAAAACTAAGTCCACTTATAAATAAATGCAAAACTAAGCGAGTTTACGTGTAGAAGGAGCTTCTTTCATGATAAATACACAAACATGAGAGAGAGTACCGATTCCATAAGCTGTCCAATGCTTATAACATGAGGCATAGAAGGGGATGGAGGCATCTTCGGAACAAATCGAGAAAGGTCTGAGACAGATGCTTCGCTTATTGTGTCATCCTCAACTCCTGAGCCAGAAGGAAAATCCTACCAAGAAAGGACAACTATCACCAACAGATTCATAACTGACTCAGTAGTGTAAAGACCCTAATACCCCTGTGTATCCCCCTAAATATTCTCAAATACTGATCATAATCAGAATAACAATATCCACTATCTCTAGATTCTCCAAATTCTAGTGAACTTGAGGCAAACAGAGATGAGAAAACGTACCCCATCAAACGACAGTGAATCCTGGGGATGAATATTCATCTTATTATGATCAAGAATTGACTGAGGACCATAAACAAATTCCTCATCCGGCTTAAATGCCTCCGAGAGTAGCGTTGTCAGGATATCTCTATGCAGCTTGAGAAACAGAAACCACAGAGATAAAGTAAATACAAAGGGTTATGATTCACGGACAAATAGTGTATCAGGATAAAATAAGAGTACCTCCGTGATATTAGCTAAATTTTGAGCCAAGTGATCCTTTATGATCTCATCACATTTGCATATTCTGCTCCGTAGATCAGATAATACTGACATGGCCACCTGATTATCCGCAGCAGTACCATATTCTCTCAAATCCACATGGACCTTAGCATATACTTGATGATCGTCATTGATACCCAAAAATGGATCAACCTGATTATATAGAAGCAGGAAGTTATTAAGACATTCTGGAGGTAATAAAGTTCGGTGTTTTATGACCAATCTCAATTAGGTTGTGCACTTAAGACAAAAAAGTTGTCTCTGTACTTTGTCCCACTTTTTAGGCTTACAACAAATTGAGTAAATTTTGTTCCAGGACAGTAACATTGTCCATTGCGCTAACTGTATCTATTTCCCCTCCCAAACAAGTTTGTGGCTCAGTTTTCTCTAATCCTATCTTGAGATAGCTACCAAATAATGTGTATGACTGTGTTTGAAGACTATTTCAAGATAGGTATAAGAGACATCCGGACACACGCCTGTTTAGAAATGGAGACAAGTGCAGAAACAGGACGAGCCAAAATATTTTACATGGTCCAGGATAACTACAAGACGAGCCAAACAGAACTATTAAGAGAACACTAGCAAAGTATCAAAATGAGATCAGCCACTCACTTCAGACATTGCTAACGATGTGAACACATCATTCAGATCATGAATCTGGTACACTTTACAGGCAGACATCAACATGCCAGTAGATAATACAAAAACGGACCTCTGATGTGATGGCGGCAACATTCCTGCCACAACATAAGTACATAATTTTAAATTTTTCCTTGAAATCAAAGATCCAGTTCCATTGAAATCAGATATGCATCGTAAACACTCAATAGGTCACACCATTACTGGAGTCCAGCAACATAGTCCAGAGAGACAGAGGAAGCTGGAAGAAGCGGATCAACAGGTTGTCTTTGTCTTTCAGGTTCTGCAACAATAAATTTTAAAAGCCAAGGCAACAAAATAGAATTCATGAAGGTATATATCATGCACTCAAAATTGTTGATCCAGATTCATAACAAATTGAAGGATCAAAGCTTACAAAGTATAAAATCATATATTTGGTAAGCATGCTAGTCAATATGACTGTAACTAAGTCAAATGCAACCAGACCAAAGTCAAACAAAAAATAATTCTTAAGTGTAATTGATGAGATCAGCAAAGTTACATTTTCGCTTCATAGCTAAGCTTACTGTAGAATTTTAGGCAAAATTTCATTTATTTCAGTGAACTGTGGTGTCGTGCTATTTTGAAGATTCAGTTCTATTAATTCGAAATGAATTAAATTGAAATAGCAGGCAGCATGAGACATACAAACCTACCTTTGCACGTAAAACAAGTAGTGTTGATATGAATGAGTGAGATATAGCCTCAAAATTTGCAGGTAAATTATCAGGAAGATTGGCTTGAATCCAAAAGGAAGAAAGCAACTGTCCTATTTGATCCTCATTTAACTTCATAATACCTAATTCCTGAAGGAAAGTTCAATACAAAAACTGGGTAAATAACAGTTTTTCATTGTTTTCTTGACTAAAAAGGCACCAAAATCAATTCAAGTACTTACAGTGTCAGTCAAACTCGGTGATCCCATTGCCCTATCAATGATGGAGCTGAGTTTGCAAAAGTTAGGAGAATTCTTTAAGCCATACCCTGGCTTGTAGTCTTCAGCAGTAATATCTTTTTCCTTGCAACCATCATGAATGGCACTTCCATGACCTTCAGTTTTAATGCCATCTTGATCTTTGCGGAGCTTTTCAAGTAAGGCCGTAATAGAGGCAGATGTAGATGCAGTCTGAAAACTCTTTTTACTGTGTCGATCCGTATATACAGACCGCATAGAGGAATCATCATGTGTTTGGAAGGAACTTGGGAAAAGAAGCCCAGAAAATATTACGTGTGCTCCAACGCGAGCCTCCAAATCTGGATGCAACATTACTTTTAGAAGTTGCACGAGAAGAACTTCAGGAAATCCCTGGGTGGAAGCGTAAAAAGAATTATTAGATGTATCCTCTGAAATGATGGGTATCATTCACTCTTAATTACTGAAAAGAATGAAAAACAAAACATCACCACCAACAACAAAAACCACCACCAAGCCTTAACCTATTAGGTAAGGTTAACTACATGGATCAAACGACACCATAGTGCCTTGTCAAGATCACAAAAAGTAGTTTACTAAGTGCATCACTTAATATTCTAGCTTCTGTTTGCACTATTCATCCTTTACTTTAGACAATGCTGGATGGAAACGTGCTCCTCACCTGCTGCGAATTTAAACGAGACAACGCTAGGGTGACCACACGAGCAAGGACTATCACTGATCCGATTGTTGCCCTAGCAAGAGGACCAGATGGTAAACTTTCCAGGGTTATTGCCATCAAGTCAAATAGCGGTTGGGTTTCAGTGACCTGTAAATGAAGAAAAGGAATGCAGTAATTTAGTAACTAAATAGCTTGCAGCAACTTAGTTATTAGAAAACCATAATGGGGGGGAAGAATGAAAACACAAACCTACCCCGTTGGCGATTTCTAATAAGCAGTCCTCAATAGAATTTTGGAGAGAGATATTCACATTGAACTCTTGCTCGCCGACAAATTCGCTGCCAGAGGATTGAAGGCTTTTCCTTAGATGCCTGCAGAGGTCACCAACAAAACCGATCTCTTTCAACCCTGCCCCTGATCTAATTTGCATAGACAATGATGTGGCAACTTGAACAATATATGTCTTAAGTTTTGGATCATTCATAACATTTTTGTGATCCAAATGATGTACCACACAAGTTAGAATTAACTGTTGATTCCCTGTAGAAAAAGCCGAACAGAAAGGAAAACAATATTATGGGAAAAGAATAAAAATATTTACAGAAGCACCTAACATAGCATTGATCATAGCTGTTTAAAATCCTAAATTTATTACATATTTGAATAAAGAATGATTTATTTATGAAAATTCATAGAACCGGAATGTGTCAGAGATAATAATACCAGAGTTCTCCATGAAGTAGGCCATGCTGGATAAGACTTTTGCTGCTAGCCCTTGCTGAGGAGCCCAATGCTGCCTAGAATCGAAGTAAACAAACATCGGATCCATTACACGGCGCATAGTAGATCTTTCCTTTGCTAACTCAACCATTCTTTGAATGCATATCTGAGCCCATATTTCTGGTGTTTCACTTTCTTCTCTGTACCAATGATTAAAAATAAAAACAAAATACAGTTTTAGAAGCAGCCACTATTAAAGGCAAAATCACCACAGCTACAAAACATTCTTGTAAGTTGTTGAATATCAGGAATACCTGGTCAATCGAGAAGGATCCTTTTTTTCTGGTTCTGGCTGGATGATGGAGCAGCTAGAGTGAATGCCATCACTGACAACTGAACCACCGCGACCTTCACGTCGGACAACCTCATCCACCCAATTATGATGAGGCTCTGCCCTCACTCCACCATCTTCAATTGGTGTACCGCATTTGTAGTTATCTAAAACGGCATCAATGATCTGCATTTTGCTAATGTCAATTTAAAACCAGCTATTGATTAAAGAACATGACAGAATGATGGATAGAAATGTTCACTGTAAATTTGCTCCCTCTCGTTCACAATATTTGTTACTTTAGAGAAACTTTCTTGAGTTAGTTGTCTATCATTCTCACATTTTAATATAAAATAAAATTGATCAAGTATTTTCAACTAATGTTAAGCACAATAAACAATGAAGCATTTACACAATAAAATAGTTCAAAACCCTGACCAACCAGAAACACTCACACCCTAAGCGCATGTTACCACTCACTCTCACTCTCGTGCTCTTCATCTTCTTCATCAAAATGGTTACGCAAAAACTCTGAATCTCACTCTCGTATCCTCTCACTCAGTCTTAATCTTCCGATTTCTTCATGTTCTTCCTCATCACTCACTCTCATTCTCTCAATTTCTCTCTTGCTAAACATAGAAACCTTCCTAGTAATGTGTTGACTCTTAATATTCTTCTCCTTTCTATTTGAGTTTATTGGTAGCAAAACCTGCTTGTTTAGCATAATCTATATAATTTTTCTGTTTTGTCAAGTGTGTTGAAAGAGAATTTGAAGATTGATAATGATGAATAAGAATAAAATCCTACGACAAATTCTGGTTTCAAAAAACTACTAGAATAATGGCATGCAAAAAACATAAGGATATTTTGGTAAAAGTCCTTGATTTTGGGTTTCTTAATTGATATGGAAACAAAGGGAGTATTTCATTACAATGTCACTTCCAACAATGATGAATAACTTACCTCATCAAGATCCACGAAAATGTGTGAAAATTCAGCCATGAACCAAATCTGCCAAGGAAATCAACACGCATATACCATGAAACTTTAAAAGAAAATAGTAGGAATGGAAATAAACCAACCTCCATGCACTGAAACACAACATAATAGCACACAGAATTGGATCGAACACTCTACTTACCATCGCGGAAAGGCATTGCAAGCTTGATGCCCTCAAGCAGCGCTTTTCAAGTGCTCCGACATGCTCCCGCGATAGCATGCATACTTTCCTCACCAACTTCTCCATGTTATGAGTATAAGTTGCATCAACCTGTTCTTTCATTGTGTCAAATATATAAGTAGAGATAATCTAAAAGCAATAGCCAAGGCAAAACCTATAACTACAAAAAAAAAAAAACTGCTTCAGATTATCACTACTATGTACTAGTAGTATTCATTAACTTTTTCCTGTTTCTTGGTAGATACATCCAAGTAAATACTAATTGAATGAAATTACACTTATGCATAAGCAAACATCGAAAGTAGCTTAGGCCTTCTCGATTGCATTTTTCACCTGAGAGTATATGAAAGTTGTTAAGACTTGGCAACCAAGTGTTTGGATGGTCTCATCCTTAGAACAACCCAGGAGCTCCGACATCACATCGAGCACATTAACCGCAAAGTATGCTCTGCAATAAAAAGGACACATCATTATTATTTAACTTTTAATTTGTATTTTAGAAAAATAGACTATCAAGATGAATCGGGCGCTGTGTGGTAGAGACGATTAATAGTTTGATATCAGAGAGCCGTCAACAGAATGTGGAAACAAAAGCTAACTATTAATCAGATAGGAAACTTACATCTGCACCTTACAAACGGAAATCAACTTATTGAAAGTTTCTGCGACAATCTTGACAGGTTTGATTTTGATGTGCTCAGATCTGAGCTCTTTGTAGCACCTTTCCTCAAGATGTTTCGCAATCTATCAGGGGAAGAAAAAGGATATCATCATGAACTTCGAAAATAGACTCGTGTAAACCAAGCATGCCCAATTTTCTTTTACCAGCATTGCCAATAAACATTCAAGACAAAGAATAAATACCTTTGGAATCCGGAAAGGATTTCTTGCTGCATATTCACATAACTTGATAATCTTCCTTTCACTTGGAAACTCATCCTATTAAGTATTTGAAAAGAAAATAAGAGTCTGATAATCTTCCTTTCACATAGATAGCTGCATAATCATTCATATCTTAAGTCCTTTTTCTTAGTATATACAATAGTCACCACTAAAATTTGTCACAATGGTAAAATAAGGGGCATCACCTAAAACTAGCAACAATGTAGCTAAAAAAAAATGAGATCAATGGGGTAACTAATCAAATTTTCAATGGAAAAGAGTTTGATATATAAGAGACTAACAGGGGATTTGGGGAAGATATCAGCAAGAAGCTTCCGGTAACGCTTGACCGGTTGTCGTGATCTCGACCTCAATGCAGGACAGCAAACACACATGCTTCCACATGCAGGAAAGATCTTCCTTGAAATGATTCCCATTTACCTGCATTTCCCAAAATCCAGAGAAATATTCAACAAAATTTAGGGCATACCACCTAGTTAAATTATAACACAACCATAATCTGAAAAGGAAAAAGAAACACAAGCAAAACCAAGACCAAAACACACAAAAAAAGGCTTAACATTAACAAAACCAAAGAACTGAAGAAGGTTGAAAGAATGTCATGATCCAAAGAACATGAACAGATTTCGAAACAACTGAACAAATAGATAAAATGAGGAGGGGGGGTAAGGTTGAATGTTAACACATTGAAACTGGAGGTTATCATAATTTACAAACAGTTACAAGTATGTCATGTTCATTGTTCAGTTTCAAACTGAAAAGCACCAAAAGATAAAAAAAAAATAAAAAGAATAAAAGAGAGAAAACCAGCTACCCAGAAAAGAATATAAAAAGCAGAAACTACATAAAACGGTAAAAGTAGAAACTTGACAAGTAAGTATCGATCAACTGCATCCCAAAACAAAATGTAAATCGTAACACCAACCAAAATTGAAAAAGACCAAATGTTTGGATAACAGAGAAACCAATCCAAAAAATGAAAAATAGGTTTAAAAAAAATGAGCTCACACTACCTAAGCTTGAGGAAGAAGAAGAAGAAGATCCGGGAGTGAAAAATTGAATCCCTTGAGCTTCATACAAAGTAAACGCAAGCAACAACAACAGCAACAGCAACCTCCATTAGAATGCCATAATAACAGTGGAGAGAGGGGGGGAGAGAGAAAGAAGAAAAATGGCGCGTGGGCTAAAGGTACTGTTTGTTTTAAGACAGCACGAAACCAATGTCGTGAGTGCTAGATCACGTGATAGTGTCAGATAACCCAAATCCAGTTACCTTTTTCTAACTCTTTATTATTATTATTATTATTATTATTATTTAAATATTTGATATTATTTTGGGTGTGAAAGGAAAAGGTAAAGCTATGGGAGTAGTGTTCAAACTTTGGTGTCAGGATTCAGAACGTTCAAGACACAACTCAGACTTTGATCGGTTATTTTCAAAGCTCGAGACAACCTCAATCGTTGTCACCAACTTGCACGCTTATTGTTATGGAAACCGATGCTGCAAAAATCCTTTATTTTGAAGTCAATATACCGTATATAGTAGGAGCAGAAAAGACAAGCTTTATTTAAAAATTTAAAAGAAAAAAAAAAAGGTAATGACCGAAGAAAAAGCTTTAAGTTTGAACTCTCGAGTTCAGGTTTAAGAACAGCGAATACCGCATCGTGTACGAGCTTCTCGTATGTTCATTGTTCTTCAATTACTAGATTTATTTCTAATCTACTTAAGAGAAAAATTGACACTAGTTTAGTGAATAACAAGTGTATTAACTTGCGTCAAGCATGAAATGTATAAATTTCAACCATTGATTGTATAAATAAATTAACGGAAATACTGAGGATAATATAGTCTATCATCAAGTACCGTTCATTATTAGGCTAAAAAAATTGATAGAAATCAATAACTTTTTTGAATAATATGAACAACTATCAATTAAATTAAAATCAATCATACTTTTAGATTATTTACCTAAATTTTAAAATTAGAATAATTATTTGCACATCTAGTAAAATGAACATCCGATATATCCATTATTCATATTGTTTAATATTTTCATTGTCTACCTATACTCTTTTTTTATATTTAATATAGACTAGAATGTGTGAATTTCATTGATATTGGTGTTTTTGTATGTTTTTTTCTTCCAAAATACCGAATTATATGACAAATTAAGAAGTTGTTGGGTTCAATTTTCTATTTCCAATTTTTTTTTTTGACAAAAAAAATCAAAAATTATCTTTCTTATAAAAAGTTTGTTGGTGTTTTGGCTGAATATTGGGGAGTGGGGTGTTTTGCCGATCGGTGGAGGTCACAGTCAACACGCAGGAGGAATAGTAACCCGACTCGTCAGAAGCGTGTCAACACCCCAACAACACGGGGTGGCCGTGTTGGAAGCTGTCTGCATGCAGGAGACAACTCTTCCACCCCAGTAAACAGCAAGCGTTGGTCATAGCCTTATATAAAGAGTCTTCCCACTCCCAGTTATATACATTAGTGAGAGTGTGTTAGTGAGATTGGAAGATACACACAACCTCCCCCGCAAGGAGCAAAGGACATTCCACTGGACCAGCATTGCATCGCTCTTCGCGGAGTGCAGTTTCATGACTGGACAATTTTGCATGGAGCATGGATAGCGGAGTGGGGCAACAGGCAAAACACTCGACTGCGGGATCTGCACCTCCTTCCGACCTGGGACTTTATACCGACCATGGAGTATCGGGATTGGTACGTGGGCTCGTTCGGGCATATGCTGAGATTGTTGGAGTGTGTTCCTCAGCATCTACAGTGACCTGCACCTCAGGGCCCACCTCAGCATGCAGTGTTTGAGCCGTTTTCTTATTATGTACCATAGCCACCGAACCACAGTCATAGTAGCTATCACACTCATCACAGTGAGTCCAGCCACCACAGACGTCGTAGTCAGCACAACCAGCACTCTCAGGGCAGCCACCACTCTCAGCACAGCCAGCACCATTAGCACAGCCACCCGGGCCAGTCCGGCTAGTTGCATCAGCCCATACCGATGATTGCAGCCGGTCATGATTGGTTTGACTTTTTTATCGACGGTCACGAAGATCAGCAACTACAGAATTTGGCCAACGCTAGTTTGGGTGCTTGGTCATATTTCAGTGCTATGCATTCACCGTCAAGGTCGGCTAATTCACATGGGACATCAGTAGGTATGGGCCATGGTTTGCGAGGTCCTACTTCTGACCACACGTCAGGGGGTGCGTCGTGTGATAGTGGTTTCCTTCAGCGGGCATACACAGTTATTGACGAGTACAACTCCGGTGCAGCTGCTCTGGCAGAGGCAGGTGGGTCGGCTGCTCCGGCTATGGATGACTCAGTTCCAGGTCACCCATATGACCTACGGACGGAGTGAAATCCGCCTGATAGGTATACTCCGTCACGGTTCGGTCAGGGCATAATGGGTAAAGGACTGAACTGGTTGGCTTGAAAGAAGTAAGCATAGGGTTTAGGGTTTTTAGATTCAATCCTAAAAATTAAGTTAATATACTTCGTATTTAATGTTCTGTATGTTGACCTATGTAATTCGTAGTTAATCTTTTGTATATTTACTTCACGAAGGCAGTAAATGATAATATTCACCTGACATTAAACATCAATAGATAAACTCAATTTTAAAAATACAAACACGACTAACATAAAAAATATCAACTGACAAAATACAAATTTAAAAATACAAATACGACAAAAATAAAAATCATTCACCCGCACCACTCGGTCCAGCATGCTGAAGACATCGACTCCGACTATGACCCTAGCACCACAGAGACGGCATATCCGAGGACCACACATGTCGCGTGAGTCCATCCCATTCAAGTATCATGTCAATTTGGGGCGACCTTTCGACGTTCACCTCAAGGCGGGATTAGCGACCAATGTGGGTCCCTTATATGCAGGCCATGTCTCGGGATCACCTAACGGTGTGAACTCAAATCTATATACCTTACGAACCTCTGTCATCTTGTACACGTCATACACATACAGCTGAATGGACAACATAGAGGAGATAAATATTTATGGTTCTTGTGATTCCTAGTTCCAAACGTTAATGTTAGGGTTCTAACATACGAATTATATGTGGCAGTTTGAGTCGCGGCCGTACGAAGGAATGATCATACCCGGCGAATTACATGGACATCTTGATGTGTGTGATACCATTTCTTTGTTGTTGTCGTTCGAGTGTATCGAATGGCACCCTACGGACCGAGTGATGCGTCAGTTTGGGTATGCACATCCTCCCCCGTGAGAAGCAAGAGACATTTCACTGGACCAGCATTGCATCGCTCTTCGCATAGTGCAGCTTCATGACTGGACAGTTTTGCATGGGACATAGATAGCGGAGTGGGGCAACAGGCGAATTACTCGACTGCGGGATCTGCACCCCCTTTCGACCTGGGACTTTATACCGACCATGGAGTATTGGGATTGGTACGTGGACTCGTTTGGACATATGCTGAGATTGTTGGAGTATGTTCCTTAGTATTTACAACCACCTGCACCTCAAGGCCCACCTCAGCATGCAGTGTTTGAGCCGTTTCTTTATTATGTACCATAGCTACCGGACCACAGTTATGGTAGCTATCACACTCATCACAGTGATTCCAACCACCACAGACGTCGTAGACAGCACAACCAACACTCTTAGGGCAGCCACCACTTTCAACACAGCTAACACCTGTAGCACAGCCACCCGGGTCAGTCTGGCTAGTTGCATCAGCCCATACCGACGATTCCAGCTGGTCATGATTGTTTTGACTTTTCTGTCAGCGGTCACGGAGATCAGCAACTACAGAAATGGGCCAATGCTAGTTTGGGTGGTTGGTCAGATTTCAATGCTATGCATTCACCGTCAAGGTCGACTGATTCACATGGGCATCAGTAGGTGTGGGCCATGGTTTGCGGGGTCCTGCTTCCGACCACACGTCAGGGGGTGCGTTGTGTGATAGTGGTTTCCTTCAGGGGGCATACACAGTTGTTGATGAGTACAACCCCGGTGCATCTGCTCCAGCAGAGGCAGGTGGGTCTGACGCTCCGTCAGATGCAGGTGGGTCGGCTGCTCTGGGTATGGATGACTCAGTTCTAGGTCACCCATATGACCTACGGATGGAGCGAAATCTGCCTGATAGGTATACTTCGTCGTGGTTCGGTCAGGGCATGATGGGTAAGGGACTAAACTGGTTGGCTCGAAAGAAGTAAGCATAGGGTTTAGGGTTTTTAGATTTAATCCTAAGAATTAAGTTAATGTAATTCGTATTTAATGTTCTGTATGTTGACCTCTGTAATTCATAGTTAATCTTTTGTATATTTACTTCATGAAGGCAGTAAATGATAATATAACCTGACATTAAACATCAATGCATAAACTCAAATTTAAAAATACAAACACGACGAAAATAAAAATCATTCACCCGCACCACAGGGTCCAGCATGCTGAAGACATCGACTCCGACTATGACCCTGAGCACCACAGAGACGGCATATCTAAGGACCACTCATGTCGTGTGAGTCCATCTTATTCAAGTATTGGGTCAATTTGGGACGACTTTTCGACGTTCGCCTCAAGGCGGGATTAGTGACCAATAAGGGTCCCTCATATGCAGGCCATGTCTCGGGATCACCTAACGGTGTGAACTCAAATCTATATACCTTACGAACATCTGTCATCTTGTACACCTCATGCACATACAGCTTATTTATACTACATAAAGGAGGTAAATATATATGGTTCTTGTGATTCCTAATTCCAAACGTTAACGTTAAAGTTCTAACATATGAATTATATGTGGCAGTTTGAGTGGCGACCGTACGAAAGAATGATCATATCCGGCGAGTTACATTGTCATCTTGATGTGTGTGATACCATTGCTTTGTTGTTGTCGTTCGAGTGTATCGAATGGCACCCTGCAGACTGCGTGATGCGCCAGTTTGGATACGCACAACCTCCCCCGCAAGGAGCAAGGGACATTCCACTGGACCAGCGTTGCATCGCTCTTCGCGGAGTGCAGCTTCATGACTGGAATGTTTTGCATGGGGCATGGATAGCGGAGTGGGGCAACAGGCGAAACACTCGACTGCGGGATCTGCACCCCCTTCCGACCTAGGACTTTATACCGACCATGGAGTATCAAGATTGGTACGTGGACTCGTTCGGACATATGCTGAGATTGTTGGAGTATGTTCCTCAGCATCTATAGCCTCATGTACCTCAGGGTCCACCTCAGCATGCACTATTTAAGCCTTTTCCTTATTATAAATCACAGCCATCGGACCACAGTCATGGTAGCTATCACACTCATCACAGTGATTCCAGCCACCACAGACGTCGTAGTCAGCACAACCAGCACTCTCAAGGCAGCCACCACTTTTAGCACAGCCAGCACCCTTAGCCCAACCACCTAGGCCGGTCCAGCTAGTTGCATCAGCCCATACCGATGATTCCAGCCGATCATGATTGGTTTGACTTTTTCGTCGGCTATCACAAAGATCAACAACTACAGAATTGGGCCAATGCTAGTTTGGGTGGTTAGTCAGATTTCAGTGCTATGCATTCACCGTCAGGGTCGGCTGACTCACATAAGGCATCAACAGGTATGGGCCATGGTTTGCGGGGTCCTGCTTCCGACCACACGTTAGGGGTTGCGTCGTGTGATAGTGGTTTCCTTCAGCAGGCATACACAGTTGTTGACAAGTACAACCTCGGTGCATCTGCTTCGGCAGAGGCAGGTGGGTCTGACGCTCCAACAGATGCAGATGGGTCCGCTGCTCCGGGTATGGATGATTCAGTTCCATGTCACCCATATGACCTACGAATGGAGCGAAATCCGCCTGATAGGTATACTCCGTCGCGGTTCGGTCAGGGCATGATGGGTTAGGGATTGAACTTGTTGGCTCGAAACAAGTAAGCATATGGTTTAGGGTTTTTAGATTTAATCCTAAGAATTAAGTTAATGTAATTTGTATTTAATGTTCTGTATATTGACCTATGTAATTCGTAGTTAATCTTTTGTATATTTACTTCACGAAGGCAGTAAATGATAATATTAACCTGACATTAAATATCAATGGATAAACTCAAATTTAAAAATACAAATACGACTAACATAAAAAACATCAACTGACAAAATGCAAATTTAAAAATACAATCACGACGAAAATAAAAAAAACATTCACCCGCCCCCACTCGGTCCATCATGCTGAAGACATCGACTCTGACTATGACCGTGAGCACCACAGAGACGGCATATCCGAGGATCACGCATGTCGCGTGAGTCCATCTCATTTAAGTATCGGGTCAATTTGGGGCGACCTTTCGATGTTCGCCTCAAGGCGGGATTAGCGACCAATGTGGGTCCCTCATATGCAGGCCATGTCTCGGGATCACCTAACGGTGTGAACTCAAATCTATATACCTTAGGAACCTCTGTCATCTTGTACGCGTCATGCACATACAGCTGCCAATCGAGACGCTGGTTAGCACAGCAAACAATAACATGACAACATGGTAGTCGTTCCACCTGAAAGTGCCCACAGTCACATGTTCGTCGCGTAAGATCAACAACTGACACCATCCCGCTAGTCATTTTGCGCACCTCAAACACCTCATTTCGTCTGTCAAACTGGTGCACAACTATATTCCCAACCTGTTGCATATTTGCCTCTATCCGCTGTTGTGAAAATACGGAGTAAGTAAATCCAGCACGCTTGTATTCGTGAGTCTCGGGACGCTTCCGCGTAAAAGGTTCATTTAACCTCGATAATATGTTGCTCGAACCAGCGCCAACACAGGTAGATTACAGGCACCCTTCAACATTGAGTTAATGCACTCGACAAGGTTCGTCGTCATATGGCCCCATCGATGTCCCTCGTCGAATGCCAATACCCAATGTATGAGTCCAATGGCATCGCACCACCTGGCAGATGCCTCGCCTCGCTCTTCTAACCTCTTATAGTTGATGTTGTACACCTCCACCGTTCTTGAATACCCAATATTGACAACAAGCTTTTGCAAGGAATGGACTTTGAATGCTCTTAGGAAGTTGTGACGATTGAATTTTTGCCGGTATAGAAATTATCAAGTAATCAATCGTAGTATAGTCTAAACCGACGCAAAATCCATTATCAAACAAATCTACAATCTATAACCGAGAGTATTAGTCCCGAGTCGTTCTTCCCTAGGAATGCTACAAGGATGCATGTATTGGTTAAGTGATCTTTTTGTGGCTTGAAGAATGTGGCATAAAAGCGTGAATAAAAGAAAACAACAATCAATCAATATTAAAAGTCTTGGCCAAGGTTGAACATTGGAAGTTCCATCACTATAATTTCCTTCAATTGTGATAACAAAGGAGTGTTGCTTCACTTAGTCAACCCCTAATTATAGAGGAAAGTCAAGTAAAAGTAACTAACTCAAGTCACAAGTCCTAGTCTTACCCTAGGGAAGTCTAGCTTTAGTGCACTCTAAGTCAATTAGCAATTCTCAATTCTTAATCAACAATTGACATCCATTATTCAAGTGTTTCCAATGACTCAACCACTAGGCCAAGTGAGGGAATACTACTCCATATCTAAAGTTGGCATTTTCTCAAACACTTGGAGAGCAAGGATGAAAGACATAGTAAAAATGGAGAGAAAAGAATAAGAATCAAAACAATTCAACACAAGAGATCAACAACAATCAACAATGAACAACAATGAAAATGAAATCTTCAATGAATCAATAGAATCCAAAACAACAAAGTCAAATCTAAGATTTACAAGAATTGAACAATTACAAAACACTAATGAGATTAGAGAAGAGGATCTACAACATGAGCAAAGTAAATTGAGTGTTGTAATAGATCTCACCAAAGAATGGTTGAGAATTGAGAAGATGAAGATGAATCCTAGAGAGAAGTTGGAGTTTCTCTCTCTACAAATGTAACTAACTAAAAATATCTACCTAATGATCTAAAATTAGTCTATGGATGTGAATGTGTGTGAATGTGTGAATGAATGTCAATCCCCTTCAATCCTTGGCTCTTATATGCATTTTGGCGCCAAAGTTGGTTGCTGAAACCTTCCAAAATCGCCAGGCACGTGTTGTAATAAAAGAATCACGTGCGGACTACGACGCGTGCGCGCACGGTACGCGTGCGCGTCCTCGGCCAATTCTGCGATGTGCGCGCGAGCGCCTTGTGCGCGCGAGCGCCTTGTGCGCGTACGCGTGCTCGGCTGAGATCAACTCTTTGGCTTTTCGTGCTTCTCTCCACTTGCATGCTTCCTTCCTTGCTTCCTTTGATCCATGCCTAGCCTATTTCATCCTGAGATTACTAGCAAACACATTAAGGCATCTTATGGAATCAAAGAGAAATTAGAAGTCATCAAAATAAGGCTTACAAAGCATGTTCTTACACTTAAGCACAAATATGGGAGAGATAACAAAACCATGCTAATTCATAGGCTAAATGTGACAAAAGGTTATCAAGATGCTCTGAATTCAATACAAAACAAACCGTCAAATTGGGGTTTGTCAACCTCCCCACACTTAAACCTTAGCATGTCCTCATGCTAAAATAGGAAGGAACTAAGGGTTATGACATTTATTTGAATGCAACTAAACTATGTGAGTCCTATCTAAATGCAACTACCCTAAAATAAATGCAAATGCTTAATTCAAACACATCAAATTGCCAAGAGAGTATGTGTAAGCACAAGGGCTAGGTAATAGGAATTAATTCCAACCACAATTGTATTGAATTATCAACAAGAATTTAAACTTGCAAGAATATAGATAATATGGGTGAACACATGTGATTGAACTTTTGAACCCTCACCGGATATGTATATCCGCTCTATTCACTCAAGTGTTTAAGGGTCAATTCACTCAATTCTCTTCTAATCAAGCTTTCCAAAATTTGATTTTCTTCTAACAATCAACATTTATTCAATGCATGCATACATTCATCATGAGATCTTTCATTTAGGTTGTAATGGGGTTAGGGTCAAGGTAGGATCATTTATGGTTAAGTGGACTAGGATTTGAATCTTTGATTAGCATAGACTTTCCCACCTAACTATATGATGACCTATACAAATTCAAACTATTCTAACTACCCATTCTTCACTTTTTCTTACATATTCATGCATCCTTATTTGATTTATAACACTTATGCATTGATTCCTTTTTATTGACTTCACTTTGGGGCATTTTGTCCCCTTTTTATTATTTTCCTTCTTTTTCTTCTTTTTCTTTCTTTTTTTTTTCTTTTGTTTTTCTCAAATTCACTTTTATTTCTCTTTTTTTTCTTTTTTTTTTCTTTTCATTTCTTTTTCTTTTGTCAAGCTATATACAAGAACATCAATGCACAAGGTCTATTCATTTAATCAATACAAGAATATGTACCCAATTCCTAAACATGAAGGTGTACTACCCCTTTTATCCCATCCAATGTTCCCAAGCCTCACCAACCTGAATAATAAACACCTCTCACTAGCCTAGGCTAATCAAAGATCCAAACAAGGACTTTTCATTGGTTTTCCGCCTTGGGCTTGTAATGTGCTAAAATGAGAATAAGTTGGTTAAGCATAAGCTCAAAATTGGCTAACAATGGAGAATAAAGGGTTGGCTATTTGGGTAAGTGGCTAATGAAGTAATGGCCTCAATCATATAAATGCATAAATACAAGAAATAAATGGACATATAGAATCAAGCAAATCAAGGATTACAATCATAGAAAGAGAATAAATTCACACAAGAATGGAAAATAAATGGTTATAAAGTGTAACCACATCAATAGGCTCAAGTCTCACAAGCTTGTGTTCTCAATTCAATACATGCTTCACAAAGTATGAAATTCAAGCAAGTTCCATTAAAAACTTTCTTTCAATCAATTGGGTTGATGCCCTATATTTGAACTTCTTGAAAACTTTCAATATTTGAATAAGCATTGTTGTGATTGAAAAATTCAAAAATTTTCTTAGTTCACCCTTTCCCTTTTTCACTTAAAATCAATTTCTTATACAAAAAGGGTGACTAAATATTTACAATTCAAGTATGATTTCTAATCACAACCACGAATTAAAAAGAAAAATATGCAAAAACGTATAAAGAAAGATTCAACTAAAAGTAAAAGTATGAAATCTATCATCTAAAACATCTAAAGATATCCATAAGCATCAAAGTATCTAAAATCCAAAATAAATCTAAAATAAGCAGTAGAAGTATCAAGCAGTAAAAGTATCCAAAATAAACTCAAAATACATCAAATGTATACAAAAAGTGTGCAAAGTAAGATAGCTAGCAAAGTGTTCACCGGTATCTAATGATGCCACCGGCTGCCTCCCCACACTTAAGATTAAGCATCGTCCTCGATGCTAATCCTGAGGATCAGGGATAGGTACACCGGTAGGCTCTGGCTGTGGCTGAGGTGGTGCATCCATATGTGCTGGCTCATCTATTCGAAACGACGCGGGCGCGCACCTTGCGCGTCCGCGTGCATTGAAGAATCTAGGGGCCTACGCGTACGCGTACAGCGCGCTTAGGCGCGGAAGATCGAAATGGGTAAAGACGCGTGCGCGTACCGTGCGCGCACGCGTGAAAGGAGTTGGGCTGTAGGCTTAAGGTTGGCCCATAGGAGGCCTAACTCTCTGGTCAATGGCCTGGTGGTTGCACTACCTATACCTGCGCGTACGCGGCATGTACGCGGCCGCGCGAGCTGAATTGGGCCAGGGGCTTAAGGATGGCCCAGAGCTGGCCTAACTCTCTGGGGCTTGGCGCAAGATTTTGCAGCAGCAATTCGACGCGTACGCGGAAGTTGCGCGCACGCGTGCTACTCCCTATGTTTGTATGGCGCGCACGCACGTAGTGCGCGTAAGCGTGAAGTGAGTTGGGCTCGAGGCACAACGCTGGCCTAGGAGAGGCCCAACTCTCTGGAATATGGGTGGTGATGCATCCGCTCATGGACGCGTGCGCGTGCAGTGTGCGCGCGCGTCCACCCCCCCTTTTTTTTGTGAAAAGGATAATGCCTAAAAGCTCTGCTTGCCCAAAAACTCCCTATGGTGCCTACAACTCCTTATTTAGTCAAAAACCTACACTTTCTAAAATGCAAGTTGGTTTTGAGATTTATTCTATTTCTACTAATCACAACATATATGTCAATATTCTAGCTACTAATATATACAAACAAGCTAATTATGATATGCAGACCTACCTACAATGGCAACTCAAATCACTTATTAAACAAGGTTAGAAGAGAGTGGAAAGAGTTTACCATGGTGGGGTGTCTCCCACCTAGCACTTTTAGTTAAAGTCCTTAAGTTGGACATTTGGTGGAGTCCTTGCTAGGGTGGCTTATGCTTAAACTCTTCCTCGAATCCCCACCAATGTTTGCACTTCCAATAGCCTCCGGGATCCCAATTTAAACGTACAAGGCCTTCAAGGGGGCCTAAGCAAGTAACAAGGCCCTTAAGTTGATAGTGGTCTATGTATGTTCCGGGGTCCCATACTTTATTTGTTAACTCCTTTTCTTCTTGATCTTCATGCTTCCTATAGGGTGACAAACTTATTGAATTCTCCTTGTGACTCATACTCATCATCCTAATCCCATTGAATTTGGCTTCACTCCACCTTTGAGATTTAAAGTTTGATATTCCATCCTTTATGCACCTTGATTCAATTTGTCCACCGACATCTAATCCGTTCTTACTCTCTAGCCCACAAAGAGCTCTAAGTTGGCCGTCCGTTTCTAACAATGCATATTGGCATGGGGCAAGAAAATTAAAGGATGAGATGATTACCCACTCAATTTGTGATTGGGACGGCGACTTAGCAAGGAAGGTGTCCAATGGTCTTGACATTGTAGGTTCCACTTCCTTTGGCTCCTCCATGATGATTTCCATTCTTTGATAACTCATTTTGAATTCTTCTTGTTTGCTAACTTCCTTCAAACCTTTATCATTGATCAAGTCATGTGTCGGAGGTTGCGCACCCTCTTTAACATTGATTTCACATTCGATGGGGGAAGCTTCAACAAGATCACCATTGTAACTTGATGTAGAGTTATTTTCGTTGATGGAACTTCCTTCTTGTTCAACCTCCTCTAGGTCTTCTTCCACTTCTTTATTTTCAACAATCTTCATTTCCTCCGCTTGTTGCAACATACGCTCCATTTCCTTGTACTCAACTTGAGACTTTAAAGTCTCCCTCATACCTCCCTCTTTGGTTGCTTTCTCACAATCATCCGTGAACTCATTTCGGTTGTGATATGAATCCCAAGAATCTATCTTTTGACGGATGGTCGCCTGAAGTCGGTCCATTTCTTCCTTGAAACGATCCCTCAATTCTTATTCCGCTTTACTAACATAAGTAGGATCATTCCTTGAAGAATGATACCAAGTGTATCATTTATGGGGGCTTGGGTGGGAGGGTAAAAATGTTGGAGTGGTGGTGATTCAAGGGTTGCTTGTTCATAATCGTCATAAGGATATGCATAGGGGGAATATAGATTTGGATCATATGTAGGCAATTGGTGGAAATAAGGTGTGGGTTGAGAATATGGTGTATAGAATGGTGGTGGTTGAGAGGTATAACCATGATACGTATCATCATATCCATAGGAATGATATGCATTATAGGAAGGATTACCATCATAGTAACTTGAAGGGGAAGGTTGCCATGGTGATTGCTCATATGGATACGGCTCCCCTCCTGAGAATTCGTCTATCCCATAATGTGAGCCATCATTCAAGTTTTCATCGCCTATAAAGTAGTCATAGTCATATCCAAAACCACAAGGACGAGAGTTCATAGTGGCAAATAGAAACAAAACCAATAGAGATCTAAAACTAACAAAAACTAACAAACAAACAAAAGACAAACATATTCACAATATTCACATATTTACATTAACCAAAAACATGGCACTCATGCGCATTCCCCGGCAACGGCGCCATTTTGACGATTGAATTTTTGCCGGTATAGAAATTATCAAGTAATCAATCGTAGTATAGTCTAAACCGACGCAAAATCCATCATCAAACAAATCTACAATCTATAACCGAGAGTATTAGTCCCGAGTCGTTCTTCCCTAGGAATGCTACAAGGATGCATGTATTGGTTAAGTGATCTTTTTGTGGCTTGAAGAATGTGGCATAAAAGCGTGAATAAAAGAAAACAACAATCAATCAATATTAAAAGTCTTGGCCAAGGTTGAACATTGGAAGTTCCATCACTATAATTTCCTTCAATTGTGATAACAAAGGAGTGTTGCTTCACTTAGTCAACCCCTAATTATAGAGGAAAGTCAAGTAAAAGTAACTAACTCAAGTCACAAGTCCTAGTCTTACCCTAGGGAAGTCTAGCTTTAGTGCACTCTAAGTCAATTAGCAATTCTCAATTCTTAATCAACAATTGACATCCATTATTCAAGTGTTTCCAATGACTCAACCACTAGGCCAAGTGAGGGAATACTACTCCATATCTAAAGTTGGCATTTTCTCAAACACTTGGAGAGCAAGGATGAAAGACATAGTAAAAATGGAGAGAAAAGAATAAGAATCAAAACAATTCAACACAAGAGATCAACAACAATCAACAATGAACAACAATGAAAATGAAATCTTCAATGAATCAATAGAATCCAAAACAACAAAGTCAAATCTAAGATTTACAAGAATTGAACAATTACAAAACACTAATGAGATTAGAGAAGAGGATCTACAACATGAGCAAAGTAAATTGAGTGTTGTAATAGATCTCACCAAAGAATGGTTGAGAATTGAGAAGATGAAGATGAATCCTAGAGAGAAGTTGGAGTTTCTCTCTCTACAAATGTAACTAACTAAAAATATCTACCTAATGATCTAAAATTAGTCTATGGATGTGAATGTGTGTGAATGTGTGAATGAATGTCAATCCCCTTCAATCCTTGGCTCTTATATGCATTTTGGCGCCAAAGTTGGTTGCTGAAACCTTCCAAAATCGCCAGGCACGTGTTGTAATAAAAGAATCACGTGCGGACTACGACGCGTGCGCGCACGGTACGCGTGCGCGTCCTCGGCCAATTCTGCGATGTGCGCGCGAGCGCCTTGTGCGCGCGAGCGCCTTGTGCGCGTACGCGTGCTCGGCTGAGATCAACTCTTTGGCTTTTCGTGCTTCTCTCCACTTGCATGCTTCCTTCCTTGCTTCCTTTGATCCATGCCTAGCCTATTTCATCCTGAGATTACTAGCAAACACATCAAGGCATCTTATGGAATCAAAGAGAAATTAGAAGTCATCAAAATAAGGCTTACAAAGCATGTTTTTACACTTAAGCACAAATATGGGAGAGATAACAAAACCATGCTAATTCATAGGCTAAATGTGACAAAAGGTTATCAAGATGCTCTGAATTCAATACAAAACAAACCGTCAAATTGGGGTTTGTCAAGTTGCTGCCGATGTACCTTATACAAAACATCCATGATGCTCTTGGAGGTTGCCAGTCACCTCCGGAACGATTTACTGCTGCCCAAATTAACTCATGCCGGTCTGAGATTATACCCACACCGTCTTTTCTGACAACATGCATTCGCAGATTCCTGAGAAAGAAATGCCACGGATCAGTTGTCTCCCCTTCCACCGGCACAAAAGCAATAGGCACAATGTTCTGGTTCCCGTCTTGTGCAACAACAACCATAAGTGTATCTTTGTATTTTCCGTATAGGTGTGTGTCGTCAACCTGAACTATGGGCTTGCAATGCCTGAATGCCCTAATACATGGATTGAAACTCCAAAATACGCGATGAAGTATTTTTACACCGTGCACCTCTTCATTCCCGTTGTACAGTGGGCGTGTGTCTATTTGGACAACTGACCCAGGCATCTTCTGAACCATAACCGAGAGCCACCATGGCAAGGTTTGGTAAGAATCCTACCAACCACCAAAAAATTTTGCTATGGACTTCTGCTTTGCCTACCAAGCCTTTCGGTAACTGATGGTATAGTTGAACCTTGACTGGACTTCCGCTATTATAGATTTCACCTTGATGGACGGATCAGTCTCGACCAACGGTGTTATAGCCTCAGCAACGGTATCCGAGTCCAACTTGGAATGATCTTGTGAAATCGTTCCCATTGAGCACGTGTGCCTACCATTCTATCTGCGTATCTCCCAACAACCTTTTTTCCGTATCAAGCTGGCTCAGATAAGCCAGTCGCACCTACACCCATATATTTTACATTTTGCATAGAACGTCTGTGGCTCAGACTCATACACATTGTAGTCAACTCCTCTAGAGATAGTGTAACTTCTAATTGCTGCCACGACTGACTTTCTTGATCTGTATTCCATTCCAATTCGGAACTCTCTGTCCTCAGGATCAGCAACGCCTATAAAAAGCAGAAATCATCATTCATTAATCAATCCAAAGTATAAATTAACAAAAACATATTATCCAGTCATCACATACCTATGTTTGCATATTCCAGAAATTCCGGTGCATGCATGGCGTCGAGATCTAACTCATGCACGAAAGGTAGCACGTTCATCGGTTGACTGATCGAGGGATGAACCACTATATTCTCCGCTGCTGTCTTAACTCCCACATCACATTCCTCATCTTCGTCGCCGGCTTCATAAGTGGCTTTAAAGTCCTCTTCGCTCTCACTATTCATTCCCTCGTACACTGCATCTCTATCATCCTCTATATCTAAATCATTTTGAATCCCTTCTGCCTCTACGGTTTCAAACTCAACATACAGCTCAATCTGTGACTGTCGTATCTGAGTCTGTCGGTGAGTTTGAAACATATTCTGCATACTTTCTTCGTCAGTGATTGGCATGGTATCAAACTGTATTAGACCACCAAAAACTACAATCGAATTCTGGTATAGAATTTCGCTCACTCTCATTAACGTACCGTTCTCCAGGCTTTGACAGAGACCATTCTAAAGCTCCATTAACGTCTTGGTGCATGGAACCACAAACGAAAATGAATTCTGGCACACAAACCTCACTCCCTCATGAGTATTACGTATTATCTCACTGTTACGATACACCACCAAGTTTGTGATACCCTCCATTACACTACCAACACACTCAAAGAACACTCACACACTCTTACTCAGAATGAAAATGGTATCGAGCTCTGCCTTATATAGAGGGGAGCATTCACCACACCCCCCACGTGCTGACTGCCTCAGCCAACCACACTTTGCCACGTGTCAGCACGCCCCCACGTGCTGTTTGAGTGAGCCAACCACGCTTTGCCACGTCGACACTCCCCCTCGTGATGACTCAACACGCCCCCCACGTACTACTTGAGTGAGCCAATCACGCTTTGTCACGTCATCACGCCCCCCGGCGTGTTGAGTAAGCACGCCCCCCACGTGATTCCTACTCCGATCAACCAGATCGTGCCACGTCTCTTCACGCCCCCCACATGTAGCAAGTAATACGTCCCCTGCGTGTTGACCTTCCATCTAACACGTCCACCTAGGAGTAATACACAATGTTCCTCCATTTTCAGCCAAAACATCACCATCTATTCCATATTCAAATTTTTGAGCCAAAAAAATATTGGAGGCGATTTTAATTTTTTTTTTTTACATTTTAAAAATAGAAATTGTTGGATCCGATCTGAATAAATTCAAAAATCACTTACTGCAATTTAACTCGCCTTGAAATTGCTGGGGTGATTTTTCTTTCTCTTCCTAATCTGTGAATGAGTGTATTACACTTTCTTATCTCATATGTGTGTATTTATTTTAACAAAGTCTTTCCCATATAAAAGTTATAAAAGAGTAATTTTGTTATTTTAAAAATTAATAATATTATTTTTGTATTGTGTATTAAAAATAAATTTTAAATATATCAATACACTAATATTTCAATAATTTTTAATTTTTAATTTTAACTTTAAAAATTATATGTAATATATATAATTAAAATTAATAGTTAAAATTAACTAAAATCCAATATACCGATATACTTAAAAGCTTTTCAATATATACTACAATGCTATACATATTGTTGCAAAAGATTTATTTATTCATTTGATCTCAACTTTTATTACGATTTAATGATAATCCTTAAGAGCATTTCTAACAATACTATAGAGAGTGCCAATTAGCTGTTTTGTCAAAAGTAAATGAATTTTTTTTTTTTTTTGGTAACCGGGACTAAACCAAGAAAGGAAAATTACGTTAGAACAACATCATGGAGCATGGTAACTCCCTCACTATCTATAGTCAAAAGCTGTTTCAGCTCTAATGGTGTGACATATCTAAAAGTAAATGAAATTTATCCGTTGGAAAAGAGAGCAATTGGACAGGAGCATCCTCAGAGGGACTTGGTTATGGAGAAAGGTGGCCAATATATGCTCCTCATATATCATGAAATTTGGAGAAAAATTTAAAATAAATGTGAATCGGATAAAGTAAGCATTGGAGCAATCACATGATATTATACTAATTACACATACTTTTAGTCTCACAATTTTCAGAAATTAATTTATGAATGAATTAAAAAATGGTGATATATTGGTATATTGATACATAACGTGTTATACACAAATGTGGAGCTGTTATATTCAGATCTGCAAAACGCAAGCTACATTTTGTAAAAAACGAAAAAAAAATTGTTATAAAAAAAAAACAAAAGCTGCGGGAGAAAGAATCATGTCCCGAAACATGGACCTTTATCTTCTGTATGCAGACATCTTCAGCAGGTTGACCACCTTAAAAAACTCCAAATGCAGACACATACTTTTAGGATAATAATAATAAATAATATTATTTAATAATGTTTTATTTTTTATTATTTTATAATAATTTATTATTATGATAAATAATAATAATATTGTTAGGTAAATGAATTATCATTATCTTGTTCTTATTGAATTTTTAATATAATAATAACCGTTATTATTAATATATTATTAACATAGTATAATTTTTAGAAACTTATTATTAGGGTTAAGTACTGAAATCGTTTTTAAGGTCTGAGGTCAAAATCAAAATCGTCTCCGACCTTTTTTCGTTATTAAAATCATCCTCAACGTTCAAAAACGCTTTAAAATCATTCTTTTTACCAATTTTATTTTTTTATTACCAAACTACCTCTCAACCCCTCATTAAAAAAATTATAAAATAAATAAATAAAAGTAAAGAAAGGGATAGATACAGAGAAGGGGGTGGGGAGAGAAAGAAAAGGGGGGGGGGCGAGAAAAAGGGGGCAGGGGGAGAGAAGGGGACCGCCGCACCACCGCCCGCCGCCTTGCCACCCTGCCACACTGCACCACCACCACCACCTCCATCTTCTTCTTCTTCTTCTTCTTCTCTCCTCACCGCCGCCACCGGTCTTCATTACCGTCGCCGCTCTTCGCTGCCGCTGCCGCTCTTCGCTATCGCCGGTTTTTCGTTTTTGGTTTCTTGTGGTTTCTGGTTTCTTGTGGTTTTTGGTTTCTGGTTTCTTGTGGTTTCTTCTTTTCTTCTTCTTCTGTGAACTGGATTTTTGTTATGGAATATCTATAATTTAATTTTTTGTGATTTGGCTTAAATTTGAAATATTGTTGTTGCTGAATTTGTTAATTATTGTTCAAAGTGAATTTGTTGATTATTCTGAGTTATGATTTTCTGAGGTGGGAGTGGTGGTGGTTTCTGGTGTTGATGATGATAGTGGGGGTGGTGGTGGATTCTGTTTTGAGTTTTGTTATTCTTCTTCTTCTTCTTCTTCTTCTTCTTCTTCTTCTTCTTCTTCTTCTGATGATGATGATGACCATGATGATAATGGTGGTGGTGGTGGTGGGTTCTTGTTCATCTTGTACTTCCTTTTTAAATTTTTTAATTTATGTTGCTAATTTTGGATCTGAAATTATAGTTGATGATTGCTGAATTGTTTAATTTGAAATTTTTGCTGATTTGATTTTGATTGTTGCTGTTGGTGTTGCTGGATTGTTGGTGGTTATGGTGTAGCGATGGTGATGGTGATGATAATGCAGAGGGTTGATGATAATATAGAGGGTAGTGGTGAAGGGGGAGAGACTTTTTAATTTTTGTTTAAGGGCAAAATTGTTGATTTGATTTTGATTGTTGTTGTTGGTGTTGCTGGATTGTTGGTGGTTATGGTGTAGCGATGGTGATGGTGATGATAATGCAGAGGGTTGATGATAATACAGAAGGTAGTGGTGAAGGGGGAGAGACTTTTTAATTTTTGTTTAAGGGCAAAATTGTCCGAAAAATTTTATTTATGGACAAAAGGACGATTTTATAACGTTTTGTAACGTTTGGGAATGATTTTAATAACAAAAAAAGGTCAGGGACGATTTTGATTTTCACCCAAAACCTTAGGGACAATTTCAGTATTTAACCCTTATTATTATTAGTAACCTTATTATAATTATTATTGTGAGTAACGCTATTATTATTGTTATTGTTGTTGTGATAATTATAGTTGTTGCTAGTTATTAAAAAAAATATTAATAATTATGATGTAATATAATTTTTTTTTTGCAGACGATTGGAAATTTGTTGTCTAGAAAATTTGATCCGCCAGAGACCTTTAATGAAAGAGCTACGACGACACTAGCATTTACTAGGTTTCGACACATTTCATGAGTAGGCAAAATGAGAGGCCATTCTACACTCTTGAGTGCCTTGGGGAACAATGGAGGCCAAAACCCACACGTTTCACCTTCGAGTAGGCGAAACGATAGTGACGCTGGAAGACGTGATACATATACTTAGCCTTCCGATTAACGGGTAAATTGGATAGCAGTCACCAGTTTTTTGTGGATAACGGCATCGCTTGTTTTGGTCAGCAGCTGGGTCGAACGATCACGTATTGGGCAAGATAAATCTTGCATGAGTTCAACGATGCAGAGACACTGAACCGTGTAACACACAAAAGTCTATTGAGCGGTACGTCAGGACGCACATTTTCTGCGTGCTTGGTACAGTGGTGTTTCCAGATAAGTCTACCACATCTTTAAACTCAAAGATTTTGTCTCTACTTTGAAATTTTCATCGAATTCCAGTGTACAGTTGGGAGACAGCTAGTCTAGCACATCTATACAGATCATTGTGTCGTGCATCACAGTACAATTGTAAAAAAATGAATGGGCCACTGATTCTGTCTTTTGTTTGGACATGGGAACGTATGCCATCCATGGCCCCAATTCCGCACAATGAAACGCAACCTGCGTTTTTCGCTGTCCAAAAAAATTTAAATAAGCCCATCTCAGAAACGCAACCTGTGTTTTACTTTCAAAAGAGAAAATTTAAAAAATCCCATCTAACAAACGCAACCTGCGTTTCTTGCTTTTCTCAAATACCTAAAAATTTTCAAACGCTGCATGCTGAAAAACGCAAGTTGCGTTTTGTTTACTTCCAAAAACAAAAAATAGAAAGTAGTGGAAAATGAAAAACGTAAGTTGCGTTTTTTGACTGACACCCATTGCAGTTAAAAAACTTGCTACACGTCCATTTCATTACATAACACCATAATGATTTTCATATAAAAAAAATCAGCCCACAATTTCTTCCAATCTTTTCTAATATTTTTCAAATTTCTCCAACAAAAATTTTTCTAATATTTTTGTTCAAAAAATAATCCAAAAAAGATACCCAACATGAGCATCATCAAAATATAATTCATTATTCATGTAATATAAATATACACACAATGTGGCATCTTTTTTTTGGGTAAAGTATATTTTTGATCCGTGAAATTTGGCAAAAGTTTCAAAAATACCCCTAAGTTTTATTTTGTTTCAATTTTGTCTTAAAAGTTTTCGATTTGCATCAAATATATCTCCGACAGCTAAATTTTCAAAAAATTTAAGACCAATCCAACAACAATGCATGACAATTATGTTCAATTTACTTGTGTTGAAAGTTGTTCCTATAAAATTGTTTGGTCCTAAATTTTTTAAAAAAGTAGCCGTCAGGGATATATTTGATACAAATCGAAAACTTGTGGGACAAAATGAAAACAAAATAAAAATTAGAGGTATTTTTAAAATTCTTGCAAAGCTTTAAGGACAAAAAACATATTTTACCTTTTTTTTAGAGTTACCCAAGTTAAATAAATTTATAAAAAAATAGAGAGAAAATAAAAAACAGGCAAGCAAAAAGAAAAGAGAGCCCAACTGCCCAAGCAAGACCATCCAAGGCTCCAACTGCAGCAGAGAGTGCACCTCAGAAGGGAGAGTAACTACTAATTATAGCATTACATGTTAAATAACTCTACATTCTTACCGCAATGTTGAAATTTCTTGGAGAATGAGGTGTTGCTACCATCCTTCCATTCAAAGTCAAAATTGTCATTCAACTAAGACGCTTCTCTTGTCAGACACCACCCTTTCAGCTCTAGAAACCGGATGGCTACTCTTGCTGCTACTACTACTACTACTACTACTACCAGTTGCATCTTTCTTACCGACGGAACGTTGCATGATTCTTATGGGAATTCCACCCAAATCGAAATCTTCCTTCAAGGATTTTGTTAAGAACCTGATGTCTGTGTCTGAGAGCTGAGTCTTCCCACGCACAAATGCAACAAACGTAGGTGGCCGAGCCTTGACCTGAGTGAAATACTTTATCTTTGGCTGTGCTGCCTGGTCTTTCCATGAATGCCGACTCATAACCTGATCAACAAACGAGAGAGGAGAACCAAAGTAAGAAAAAGAAAATTACTGCCAGATTCAAGTGATTTTAGATGAAGTTTATTGCCTTTTGCAACCAACGGTTAAGGCGAGCGGTAGGTAATCTTGAACACCATTTTTCGTATGTGTCAATGACCCGGTTCAAGACAGCAGTTCGGCCCCTTCCCTCCAGAGCTGAAATGAATACGACTGGGATTCCTGTTATCTGTTGACAATTGCCAAAAATCAATGCTGAATCACAGAACAGAGGACAAGTCTTGTTTATTGTTCAGTGTTCATCCTCAATTTTCTTCTGTTTGGAAATCATTGCCAATTATAGCATCATGTCCAAATACCTAATTCTGACATCTAGAACACTTCAAAGCCTGATGTCAAACACAACAATCTAGAATTGATGTCAAGCTTTGTCAAAAAGACAAACCTGGGGTATAACTGTTTGAATTTCTTTAAGAACAGCCTCCATAACCTTCTCATAGGATGATGTTTTGTCTTTGCCTCTAAGAAGGTCCATCTTGTTCACAATCACAACCAAGCCGCGCCCCTCTTCCACTGCCCTTCGGGCTATAACCACTTCAGCATGCGTCATACTTCGCCTAGCATTTACAATCTGATATACAGACATGAGACAACTAAGAAAAATAAGACTCCCTAGTTCTCAATCACAAAAATGTCTTTTTAGCTTAAACTTCTGGTTTGTGAACACTGAACAGAAGCAAATGAAGTAAATTACAACAATAGGGTTTATGAAAAAATGCAGTTGTTCAAAATGTGCAATATGTACACCATACCTCTTCTGCATCTAGCACCAAAGCAATTATATGAGCTCGGAGTAGACTCTTTCTTGATTGCATAATGCTCAAGGATGCTGCTCCTTTCTCCTGTTTTGTCCTGTGCAACCACCCAGCAGTATCAACCTGAATGGCAGAAAACCAAGACAAAATTCAAACATTTTTACAATACTAGATGTTCACTTAGGAGCTATTTATTACCCCTAAGGCAAACCATGTCAGCCTGACTATCAACCATCTTTTGTCAAAATATAGGTACCAATGCTGACAATTTATACTCATTCCAGCTTACAGATTCTGTTATGTTCAATGATTAAACATATAACTGATGTACCAAGAAAATATATGAAAAGAAAATTGAAATTATTGCAAGTTGGGAATGATTTTATCATGAAGGCCAGGCAATATATTACAACCAACATCCTGCTTTTCTCTGTTATTGATCTTCAATTCTATTGATAGTCCTAACATAAGTCCATAACCAAGTATCTAGGGAACGTACCAGATAAATTGTTCTTCCTTGAAATTCAAACTCTGTCCTGATTGAGTCTCTTGTGAGACCAGCTTCAGGACCCACAAGAACACGATCTTCTTGTAACAACGTATTGAGTAAGGTTGATTTCCCAACGTTTGGGCGCCCTACAATTGCCAACTGCAATGGAAGCTTACTTTCTTCAATCTCAGGGGTGCTACCATCCCCAATGCAGCTATTGTCGTGATCACCGTCATCTAGGTCTATATTAACAAGCATGAATGCAAAATTAGATGGCAACAAACAATGATGGAATGCAATGCAGCGAGATTAGCATTGAGTTACCATTGAGGAGACGAAGCATATGTTGGTGGAGCAGAGGTCTAAGACAGTGATAAAGGTCCGGCATACCAAGGCCAGTCTCGGCAGATATAGCAATAGGATCCCCGAATCCTAACCGGTACAATTCATTGGCAGCAGAGGCTAGCGAGCCATCAGAATCAAAGAGTGATTCGGATTTATTCATGGCAACGATGGGTTTGATTTGAGGAGCATGCCTGCGGAGCCACTTGGCAACCTCCAGATCAAGAGGATGAAGTCCAGCTCTTGCATCAGTGATGAAGAGAGCCAAGTGAGAGTTGTGTAAGACATTAGCAGTAATAGAAGCAGTTCGGTGGAGGATGGTGCCGGAACATGCTTGGGCTTCAAGGCCTGCAGAGTCCAACACTCTGAAGCGAAGGTCACCCAACTTGGCAAGTCCCTCTCGGATGTCACGTGTGACATGGTCCTCCGGGGTATTGTATACCAGAGCCTCCCTCCTCCGAATTAAACGGTTAAACAATGCAGACTTTCCTACGTTGGGACATCCTATAATCAGCACCCTTGGGAGGTGCTGCACTTCAATTCGAGTAAAATCCAGAGAAGACTTCTTTTCATGGGTGCAGAAGCACCTGGGAATCACATGAAGGGAGGTGAAGGAAGGTGTAAGGTTGCGGCTGCGAGTGCCAGTCCTAACTCTCAGAAGCACTAGGCGAAGCATTCTATCAACCAGGTGGTGCACGTCACCTAAATAACTCTATCATTCATATATCCATTCTGAGAGCATATGGCAATACTATCTTCCTATCACACAGCCAAAAACATAAATTAGCAAATAATCTTTCAATCTTATACTAAAATATTCAAATTTCAATGATAATCCTAAATTAGTTTAAAGCTTCAATCAGACCAAAACCATAATCGGCAAAATTTATGTTCATTTTCATAGATGGATTCACTTTCAATCCCAAGGAGGCACATATTATAAAGAGAGCCATAAATAAACAAATAAATAATGTAATAAACTCACAAAGTTAATAAACAGAGTGGCAGTATAAATAGATGTAATAAACAGTAGTGGCAGCGAAAGCAAAGCGGCCAGGGAGACGAGAACAAAGAGCACGCAAGTAACGGGATAGGAAGAGAAGGAGAGCAAGGCATTGGGGGAAATTGCGTGGGGAGAACAGAGGCAGTGAAGGTGAGAGCAGAGCAGTGGCAGCGACAGCACAGCAGCGGCGCTGAGACTAGCTGGCGTGGGTGCTGACGCGGACAGTGGGTATTAGAGATAGAAACTTATAAAGTGAGTGAGGCTTATGAGCAAGGTTCTGAAAACCAAATCGGTCATCGAACCGTTCTAACTACTGATTTACTGATTTATTGGTTTGACCGTAATTCAACCGAAATAATCGTTTCATAATAAAATAATAATAAAATATATAAATAAATCCAAAAAACATAATCATAATTTAATGTAAACCTTAAAATGTCATCTAAATTAAAAAGTATTACATCAAACAAAATGTTATAAGCTCATTCAAGTACAAATTCAAAAGTCAAATAACAAAATTATAACAAATGTTTTTTAATTGATACTATCGTTTATAACTAAAACAAATATAAGTTATCAATCAGACACAAATTATACAAGGACAAGAACAATTATAAGTTTATAACACAGCAACCCAAGAAGGCAACAAATTATAGCAAATTATAAGATAGAAACAATTAAAAAGTTATAGCAAATTATAATAAAACAAGAACACGAACATGAACTAAAAATCACAATAACAACAAGAACAATTAAAACACAGTAACATCACACCACCACCAATAGGAACAACTAAAACACAGCAACAAAGTGAGAATAACTTGATAAGTGTATCCTCAAAGAATCAAAGGCTAAGCTTCCATACACATAGTGGTAGCTACTATCACTGGGAAAGTGAATAACACCCAAACGAAGGAACCTTCAATCACAGCTTAAAACAAAATTCACAATTCCCTCAAATTGAAGCAGCAAGCAACTTGAAAAGGAAAGCACCAAAAACCAACTTCCAAGTAAAAGATTCACATCACCCGTCCCAACCAGAAATAAAACCAAATCTCAAGAACAAAGAGATCTAAAACAGTGATCATTGAAGGGGAAAAACCAAGGTTCTGAGAACTGGTTCGGTCATCGAGCCGTTCTAGTCACTGGTTCACTGATCCAACCGGTTCAACCGTGGTTCAACTGAAGAAATCATTTTATAATAAAATAATAAATAAATTATAAACACAACCCTAAAAAGGAAATGCAATGTGATCAACTTTACTCTCGTCATGTTTGCATCACTTTTATCTACTCTTTAGCTGATATATCATGTAAAACTTGCAAATTTTCCTAATCATATCACCATTCCTTACAAGTAGAAAAGTTGCTACAACTATTTTTGTTATAACACACTTCAAGAAAAACCTGGAATACAGTTTAGCAGTCAACTCTTACGTTTTCCATTTGAACATAAGTCCCATGTTCAAGTAGCATTAAACCAGAGCTGTACAGCCATAACCAAGAGCCCTTTAATCTGGAAATTTAGAATTGATTTCCATGAAGATCTATCTATTAATGACTTGCATCTAAAGAGGCTTGAAATTGGGAAGAACACAATTGAGGTAATCCATATCTGAAATCAATAATTCGTCAAGACAATCACCATCTAAACACAATTAAGTCACCAAAACAGTTAAACACAACACAGCAGCAGATCACTACGCAAAAAAATCACAATATACAGAACAGCCAGCACATCATACGCAAAAAAATCACAACATACAGAACAGCAACACAGCCTGAGCTAATCAATAATCAAATAATCATTCAATAAAAAGTTAAACGCAGAAAACATTCAATGATCATCCAAATTTCAATAATCACAATCTAAGTACAATTAAATTTAAATCATAAAACAAAACAGTATAACCCAACACATAAAATCAGTAAAGAATCAGAGCTAATCACTAATCAGTAAAGAACCAATAATCAATGAAGAACCAGAGCTAATCACAAGACATTCACTAATCAATAAAATCACAACACACAAAACCAGAGGTAATCAGAGACCAGAGCTAATTACAGACCAGAGCTAATCACAGAAAGAGAGCATAAAAAAGAAAAAAAAAGAACAACTGAACAAGTGAAGAACAAGCGAGCACTGAGACACTGACCTTCGAAGACGACGCCGACAGACCGTTGATTGACGGACGACGCCAACCAGACGACGGCGAGAAGATGAAGACGAGGGCTGGGCCGAGCTCGCAGAAGAAGAGAGCAGGGGTTACTCCTCATGGGACCAGTGGCTACACAGACGGACGGCGGCCGAGCCCGACGGACGGAGGGCGGCAGCGGCTCGACGGACGGGCGGCGGCAGTGGCTTTAAGAGATGCTAGGGTTGGAGAAGGGGGAGTGACTGTGATTCAGAGTTATGCTTGAGGTTGAGAGGAGAGGAGAGAAGAGAGGAGACGAGAGAGAAGTGAGAGTGAGAGGCATGGTTCTAGGACTCTACATGGATTGAATAATATTTGCACATTTGTTGTAATCGATATTCGATCTGAATTTTGTGGGTATTATTTGATATGTAGAACTATCAGATTGGATGAGTGATATCTACAAATCCGAATATCCGCAAGTCTCATATAAATAACATAGTTTAAGAAAGTAAACATTAATGTGATATGAATTTTAGTGTGTTATTTTATAAATTTTGTGATATCTTGTTTTTAATTTTTTATGTTGTACTTCAACTTAGAATAATTAAACTTAAATCTTGTGTTATTATTTTTTTTGTTATTCAAGAAAACTTTTATTGATAATATTTTAGGAGTAAATGGGCTTAAACAGGTGAAAAATAAATTTTATGCTTTTTTTGTAAAAATAGTCAAATAGAATCTTAAAATAGTTCTTTTTTAAATTATGCGGATATACCCGATATCCGATCTGATCCGCAAGTATGCGGATCGGATCGGATCTGGCCTGAAAAAATGCGGATATCGTATCCGATCCGATCCGATGAGTGCAGTGCGGATCGGATAGAGTTTTAGGCTATATCCGATCCAATCCGATCTTTGTGCAGCCCTACATGGTTCAGTATTTTTGCCAAAATGACGCCGTTTCTTTCAAACTAGCCGGTTCCCGGTCCATTCTAACCTGTCAGGATTGGCCAGTTCAGTGATTCTCCATCGGTGTCTAACTGGATTGTTAATATTGTCAGTCTGGTCTGACTTTTAGAACCATAAAAAAACCTCATAAATCACCTTTCACTATTTCATAAATTCAAACGCAAATGAGGGAGACAGAGTATAGATGAGGAACTCAAACTAGGATACACAGGTGATGGAACTGGAACAGACGACAGTTGGAGCCCGACGGAACAAAAGCGACATAGCGAAAGTGGAACAAAGGTGACGTGGCTGAGACGATTCGAAGAGTTGCGATGGCAAAGGGCGACTGGAGCATATTCGAAGGCGATGCTAGGATGGTGACAGCAACATAGCTTGAAGAAGAGAGAAGAGATTGAGGCTAAGGATTTTTTGGGTCTCGGAGTGAGTATCTCACCAGGAGGAGCTAAGGGGATTTGTTTTTTTTTTTCATTTGAATAAACTTTCATTTCTGCCCTACCTATGAAGTTTCAGATCGCTAACAAATCTAACTAAAAACAAAATAAAACTGACTTCGTACCTATAAAAGATAGGTTTGGATCGATAAAACTACCCAAGTCTTAAATTTTTTTTTCAAAATTCATAAATTATCCCTCGTAATCTAAATTCTCACATTCCAAATTTTCAACCTTTAACCCTTTACCCCCACTATCCTAATTCTTAACCTTTACCAGCCCCATCCAAATTTTTTTATCGTCCAATTCTCAATGCCAACTACTATTATCGTTGTCGTCGTTGTCGTCATCGCCGCTACCGCCACTACCACTACTAATGCCACGTTAAAAATGTGTTCCACAATCTTTAGATCATTTCCCAATAAACCAACTGTTCTTGTGCGTTTTGTTGTCCTTTTAGTATTGGTGTTACTGTGTCATTTTCTAAACAAAAAAAATAAAGGAGGAGGACCTTCGTCACCTATTTTCTTAGTTCTGCTATCACTAATCATCATTCATACCATGAATTCACTTTTTCTCTTTTCCTTGACAATTTCAATGTTAGTTCTGCTTCATCAAGTAAGGAATCCAGGAAGTTTCAAATTCAGATTTTGAATATATGCTTTTGTATTCTCTCAAAAATTTGCTCATTAAATTAATAGTCCGTTCAACCAATTTGTAAAATAAAGTTGAAGGGATTTTCCTATGCTTCGTCGAACATGGCAATGGATCACGAAGAAAATGTTGCCAACAATAAAAATTATGTTTCATCATTTGAAAAATTGTCTCTCTCTTCTCTTGATTTATTAAGGGAAGGTGGATATATGCATGAAGGACTGGGTGAAGAAAGAGGAGGCAGTAGTAATGGTCATGGTGGCGACGACGGTGGCAGTTGCGGTAGTGGTAGTGATAAAGGGTTAGAGATTGTGGTAGTGGTGGATTGAGAATTGAGGGTGAGATAGGATAGGTCAAATAGGTAGTTCAGGAATTTCGGATAATTTGTTAGAATTTGGATAGTTTTATCTAATGAAATCAATCTTTTATAGCTAGAAATGGTAGTTTACTCTTCTTTTTTTTCATAAAATAGCAAAATGACGTCGTTTAGAGGGTATTAGGCAAAAATGGCCAATTCTCGATTTGGTTCAATTGGCCGATTCTGAGCCAGTTTAGTGTTTCGTCATTGATTTTTGAAGCAAGCGATTATGCATATCAACCGAACCGATGCACTCACTGATTCTCGATTTGACTAGTCCAACCGATTGGTTCGAATCGATTTTCAAAATATTGCTTATGAGTGAGATGAGCTAGCTTAATAAACAATAATGCTCAACAACCAAAAAGTGGGATTTTTTAAATAAATATAATAAAAATAAAGTATAATTATGCAATTCCTTGATAATTTTGGTTACATATACATCTATAACATCTATATCATTATATAATGTAGATTCTTAAGTTTGGTATCCAATTTTCACTCTTCCTATATTACTTTACAAATATCTTTTTTTTATAAACAATGGGATAAAAGTGCCCCAAAAAATCAAATTATACAATCATTATTTTAAAAAATATTATTCTAACCAAATTTACAAAGAAAAGAAGAGAAATATAAGAGGTATAAAAAGAAAATATATGACAACTATATTGTAAATCATGCCTATGTAAGACTAGTCTATCAAAGAATTCTCTTTTCTAAACTCATGTTGGAGGCTCCAACTCTCCAATCTGCTGCAATGATTCTTAATGACCAAGATCAAAGGACCCGAGAAATGAAGATCAATTAAATCTTGAAGACATATAGTCACAGCTACTTTTGAGTTAACTTCTATCTCCACATGAGCGAAACTCATATTCAACGCCAAATTTCACCCCTAAAGGATGCTCCAGAGCTCAATAAACGTCACTGTACAGGTGCCCAAGTTGGTAATATATGCTGCTAAGAATTCCTCTTCATGATCCCTGAGGATTCTTCTACATGCTGCCTTCCCATCCTTCATCACAGAACCATCTGAATTAAGTTTAATAGCCGAGGGTTTAAGGAGTAGCTAACATACATGTTTCTCCATGAAGTCATCCACCATCCTCCTTACCTGAGACAATTTAATTTGGACCAAATTATAGTCTTTGGCCAAATAGAGAGCTAATTCACAAATCTTTCCATCATCAAGGACTTTATCTCTTTCAAAAATAAAATTATTCATACAAAACCATGGTGAATTTATAGTGCTAGCAAAAGGAGGAGTTATAGGATCCCTTTAATGTGGGATTGAAGAGATAATTCACTAATAATCAAGGGACTAGAGATAAGGTGAAAAAGTTACTTGAGATCAGCCTTCGGTTTATGTTCTTCCACATCCTATGTGCAACTTTACAATTACATAGAACATGGAGAAAAGACTCAAATGAAGATCCACAAACTGCACAAATTATCTAAAGTCATATGTTTTCTAAAGCGAAACTCATTTGTCAACAGTGCATCCGTAGTAACTAACCAGCAAAAACTCTGAATTCTTCGGGGTGCTTCAAGCCTCCAAATCTTAGAGTAAAGTTCGACCTTATCATCCTCCAGAGGTTTAAGTATAGACTAGAGTTAAATCTCAATTTGGCCCCTGAAATTTGGCTCAAGACTCAAAATGATCCCTACAATTTCATCAGCCTCAATTAGAACCCCCCAAATTTGCAATTGTGGCTCCGGCTTGCCCTTGCTATCATCTTCGTCACCGTAAAGCTAATGTGGCACAGTGTCATGACACGGTGGACTATACTAAAACGACGGTGTATAGCTTCGTGCCCAAATCCTATTGAAACTACGTCGTTTCACTTGTTTTGGTGGTTAAAACTCTTCGTCTTCTCATTACGACGATCATATTCTTCTTCTTCTTCTTCTTCTTCTTCTTCTTCTTCTTCTTCTTCTTCTTCTTCTTCTTCGTTTTTCCTAATGCGTTGCTGTGAAATCCAAAGGAGTTCCTTCTAGTCATTCTGAAAATCTATGCAAACTTGGAGGTTTTGGCAAGAGTGGAGAAACCACAAGCACAAGTTCATACAGAGGTTAGTTACAAAACTCATTGCTACCAATGCGCTATGTTCTACTTCTTTAACTTTGGATGCTGATTTTTCCTGTATTTTGTTAATAAACTGTTGTGGTTAATGTGCACATGCAATGTAGGACTTAGGGTTTGATGCTGCTTTTTTTTTAGTTTGCTACAAAGTTAGTTTTGTTGATGAGTGACATATTAGTTGTTTGTGGGTCTAGGATTAATGTTGTAATGGAAAGATTTGACAGTGGTGCTTTTGGGATGGTTTCCTATGAATGTCGTATGCATAAAAATTAGTCTAAATTTGTTTGAAATTTCTTTGCAGATGGATGATCATATAACCATAGTATTTCATTATGGAGGTAGGTTTGTTACCAAGGAGGATGGTAATGTAGCATATGTTAGAGACAACACTGTGGTGCACAAAATTGTGATCATCAATGGCACCATCAACATGGTACGCTCAATTGCAATCTCAGCTCTTTATCACAACTTCGCACAACTAACCAGCAAGTGCACTGGGTCGTCCAAGTAATAAACCTTACGCGAGTAAGGGTCGATCCCACGGAGATTGTTGGTATGAAGCAAGCTATGGTCATCTTGTAAATCTCAGTCAGGCAGATTTAAATGGTTATAGATGATTTATGAATAAAGCATAAAATAAAGATAGAGATACTTATGTAATTCATTGGTGAGAATTTCAGATAAGCATATGGAGATGCTTTGTCCCTTCCGTCTCTTTGCTTTCCTACTGTCTTCATCCAATCCTTCTTACTCCTTTCCATGGCAAGCTGTATGTTGGGCATCACCGTTGTCAATGGCTACAGTCTCGTCCTCTCAGTGAAAATGTTCAACGCGCTCTGTCACAGCACGGCTATTCAGCTGTCAGTTCTCGATCATGTCGGAATAGAATCCAGTGATTCTTTTGCGTCTGTCACTAACGCCCCACAATCGCGAGTTTGAAGCTCGTCACAGTCATTCAATCCTTGAATCCTACTCAGAATATCACAGACAAGGTTTAGACCTTTCGGATTCTCTTGAATGCCGCCATCAATTCTAGTTTATACCACGAAGATTCCGATTAAGAAATCCAAGAGATAAACATTCAAGCCTTGTTTGCTTGTAGAACGGAAGTGGTTGTCAGGCACGCATTCATAAGTGAGAATGATGATGAGCGTCACATAATCATCACATTTATCATGTTCTTGGGTGCGAATGAATATCTTAGAATAAGAATAAGCTGAATTGAATAGAAGAACAATAGTAATTGCATTAATACTCGAGGTACAGCAGAGCTCCACACCTTAATCTATGGTGTGTAGAAACTCCACCGTTGAAAATACATAAGAACAAGGTCTAGGCATGGCCGAGAGGCCAGCCCCCATGATCTAAGAACTAGACGTCCAAAGATGATCTAAGGATTTCAAGTGATCAAAAGATTTCAAGTGATCAAAAGATGTATAATACAATAGCAAAATGTCCTATTTGTAGAGAACTAGTAGCTTAGGGTTTACAAAGATGAGTAAATGACATAAAAATCCACTTCCGGGCCCACTTGGTGTGTGCTTGGGTTGAGAATTGAAGCTTTTTCATGTAGAGACTTTTCTTGGAGTTAAACGCCAGCTTTTGTGCCAGTTTGGGCGTTTAACTCCCATTCTTGTGCCAGTTCCGGCGTTTTACGCCAAAATTCTTGAGCTGACTTGGAACGCCTGTTTGGGCCATTAAATCTCGGGCAAAGTATGGACTATTATACATTGCTGGAAAGCCCAGGATGTCTACTTTCCAACGCAGTTGAGAGCGCGCCAATTGGGCTTCTGTAGCTTCAGAAAAATCCACTTCGTGTGCAGGGAGGTCAGAATCCAACAGCATCTGCAGTCCTTTTCAGCCTCTGAATCAGATTTTTGCTCAGGTCCCTCAATTTCAGCCAGAAAATACCTGAAATCATAGAAAAACACACAAATTCATAGTAAAGTCCAGAAAAGTGAATTTTAACTAAAAACTAATAAAAATATAATAAAAACTAACTAAAACATACTAAAAACATACTAAAAACAATGTTAAAAAGCGTATAAATTATCCGCTCATCACAACACCAAACTTAAATTGTTACTTGTCCTCAAGCAACTGAAGATCAAATAAGATAAAAAGAAGAGAATATGCAATGAATTCCAAAAACATCTATGAAGATTAGTATTAATTAGATGAGCGGGGCTTTTAGCTTTTTGCCTCTGAACAGTTTTGGCATCTCACTTTATCCTTTGAAATTCAGAATGATGGGCTTCTATAGGAACTCAGAATCCAGATAGTGTTATTGATTCTCCTAGTTAAGTATGATGATTCTTGAACATAGCTACTTTATGAGTCTTGGCTGTGGCCTAAAGCACTCTGTCTTTCAGTATTACCACCGGATACATACATGCCACAGACACATAACTGGGTGAACCTTTTCAGATTGTGACCCAGCTTTGCTAGAGTCCCCAATTAGAGGTGTCCAGGGTTCTTAAGCACACTCTTTTTGCCTTGAATCACAACTTTATTTTTTTCTTTTTCCTTTCCCCTTTTTTCATTTTTTTTTGAATTCAATGCTTTTTCTTGCTTCAAGAATCATTTTTATGATTTTTCAGATCCTCAGTAACATGTCTCCTTTTTCATCATTCTTTCAAGAGCCAACATTCATGAACAACAAATTCAAAAGACATATGCACTGTTCAAGCATACATTCAGAAGTCAAAGTATTGCCACCACATCAAAATAATTAATCTGTTATAAAATTCAAAATTCATGCAATTCTTCTCTTTTTCAATTAAGAACATTTTTCTTTTAAGAAAGGTGATGGATTCATAGGACATTCATAACTTTAAGGCATAGACACTAAGACACTAATGATCATAAGACACAAACATAAATAAAACATAAAGCATAATTTTTGAAAAACAGAAAAATAAGGAACAAGGAGATTAAAGAACGGGTCCACCTTAGTGATGGTGGCTTGTTCTTCCTCTTGAAGATGTTATGGAGTGCTTGAGCTCCTCAATGTCTCTTCCTTGCCTTTGTTGCTCCTCTCTCATGGTTCTTTGATCTTCTCTAATTTCATGGAGGAGAATGGAATGTTCTTGGTGCTCCACCCTTAGTTGTCCCATGTTGGAACTCAATTCTCCTAGGGAGGTGTTGATTTGCTCCCAATAGTTTTGTGGAGGAAAGTGCATCCCTTGAGGCATCTCAGGGATTTCATGATGAGTGGGATCTCTTGTTTGCTCCATCCTTTTCTTAGTGATGGGCTTGTCCTCATCAATGAGGGTGTCTCCCTCTATGTCAATTCCGATTGAATAACAGACGTGACAAATGAGATGAGGGAAGGCTAACCTTGCCAAGGTAGAGGACTTGTCTGCCACCTTATAAAGTTCTTGGGATATAACCTCATGAACTTCTACTTTCTCTCTAATCATGATGCTATGAATCATGATAGCAAGATCTATAGTAACCTTGGACCGGTTGCTAGTGGGAATGATTGAGCGTTGGATAAACTCCAACCATCCTCTAGCCACGGGCTTGAGGTCATGCCTTCTCAGTTGAACCGGCTTTCCTCTTGAATCTCTCTTCCATTGAGCGCCCTCTTCACAAATGTCTATGAGGACTTGGTCCAACCTTTGATCAAAGTTGACCCTTCTAGTGTAAGGGTGTTCATCTCCTTGCATCATGGGCAAGTTGAATGCCAACCTTACATTTTCCGGACTAAAATCCAAGCATTTTCCCCGAACCATTGTAAGCCAATTCTTTGGGTCCGGGTTCACACTTTGATCATGGTTCTTGGTGATCCATGCATTGGCATAGAACTCTTGAACCATTAAGATTCCGACTTGTTGAATGGGGTTGGTAAGAACTTCCCAACCTCTTCTTCGGATCTCATGTCGGATCTCCAGATATTCACTCTTTTTGAGTTTGAAAGGGACCTCGGGAATCACCTTCTTCATGGCCACAACTTCATAGAAGTGGTCTTGATGCACCCTTGAGATGAATCTCTCCATCTCCCATGACTCGAAGGTGGAAGCTTTTGCCTTCCCTTTCCTCTTTTTAGAGGTTTCTCCGGCCTTAGATGCCATAAATGGTTATGGAAAAACAAAAAACAATGCTTTTACCACACCAAACTTAGAAGGTTTGCTCGTTCTCGAGCAAAAGAAGAAAGAAGAGAGTAGAAGAAGAAGAAATAGAGGAGATGGAGGTGGCTTTTTGGTTCGGCCAAGGGGGAGAAGTAGTGTTTTGATTGTGTGAAAATGAAGGAGTGAATATGGGTTTATATAGGGGTGGAGTGAGGGGTAGGGTTCAGTTATGTGAGGGTGGGTTGGGAGGGAAAGTGGTTTGAATTTGAATGGTGAGGTAGGTGAGGTTTTATGAAGGATGGATGTGAGTGGTGAGGAGAATAGTGGGATTTGATAGGTGAGGGGTTTTTGGGGAAGTGGTGTTGAGGTGATTGGTGAATGGTGAAGAAGAGAGAGAGTGGTGGGGTAGGTTGGGATCCTGTGGGATCCACAGATCCTGAGGTGTCAAGAAAAATTCATCCCTGCACCAAGTGGCAAGCAAAATTGCTCTTTATGCCAATTCTGGCGTTAAACCCGGGCTTCTTGCCCTTTCCTGGCGTTTAACGCCAGTCTGGTGCCCCTTTCTGGCGTTAAACGCCCAGAATGGTGCCAGACTGGGCATTAAACGCCCATTTGCTGCCCTTACTTGCGTTTAAACGCCAGCAAGTTTTCCTCTAGAGTGTGCTATTTTTCTTTCTGTTTTTCATACTGTTTTTGCTTTTTCAATTGATTTTGTGACTTTCCATGATCATCAACCTACAGAAAACATAAAATAACAAAGGGAATTAGATAAATATAACATTAGGTTGCCTCCCAACAAGCGCTTCTTTAATATCAGTAGCTTGACAGTAGGCTCTCATGGAGCCTCACAGATACTCAGAGCAATGTTGGAACCTCCCAACACCAAACTTAGAGTTTGAATGTGGCGGTTCAACACCAAACTTAGAATTTGGTTGAGGCCTCCCAACACCAAACTTAGAGTTTGACTGTGGGGGCTCTGTTTGACTCTGTTTTGAGAGAAGCTCTTCATGCTTCCTCTCCATGGTTGCAGAGGGATATCCTTGAGCCTTAAACACAAGGGATTCTTCATTCACTTGAATGATCAATTCTCCTCTGTCAACATCAATCACAGCCTTTGCTGTGGCTAGGAAGGGTCTGCCAAGGATGATGGATTCATCCATGCACTTCCCAGTCTCTAGGACTATGAAATCAGTAGGGATGTAATGGTCTTCAACTTTTACCAGAACATCCTCTACAAGTCCATAAGCTTGTTTTCTTGAATTGTCTGCCATCTCTAGTGAGATTCTTGCAGCTTGTACCTCAAAGATCCCTAGCTTCTCCATTACAGAGAGAGGCATGAGGTTTATGCTTGACCCTAGGTCACACAAAGCCTTCTTGAAGGTCATGGTGCCTACTGTACAAGGTATTGAGAACTTCCCAGGGTCCTGTCTCTTTTGAGGTAATCTCTGCCTAGTCAAGTCATCTTGTTCTTTGGTGAGTAAAGGGGGTTCATCCTCCCAAGTCTCATTACCGAATAACTTGTCATTTAACTTCATGATTGCTCCAAGGTATTTAGCAACTTGCTCTTCAGTGACATCTTCATCCTCTTCAGAGGAAGAATACTCATCAGAGCTCATGAATGGCAGAAGTAAATCCAATGGAATCTCTATGGTCTCAGTGTGAGCCTCAGATTCCCATGGTTGCTCATTAGGGAACTCATTGGAGGCCAGTGGACGTCCATTGAGGTCTTCCTCAGTGGCGATCACTGCCTCTTCCTCCTCTCCAAATTCGGACATGTAGGTCATGTTAATGGCCCTGCACTCTCCTTTTGGATTCTCTTCTGTATTGCTTGGAAGAGTACTAGGAGGGAGTTCAGTAACTTTCTTGCTCAGCTGACCCACTTGTGCCTCCAAGTTTCTAATGGAGGATATTGTTTCAGTCATGAAATTTTGAGTGGTTTTAATTAGATCAGAGACCATGGTTGCTAAGTCAGAGTGGCTCTGCTTAGGATTCTCTGTCTGTTGCTGAGAAGATGATGGAAAAGGCTTGCTATTGCTAAACCTGTTTCTTCCACCATCATTGTTGTTGAAACCTTGTTGAGGTCTCTGTTGATCCTTCCATGAGAGATTTGGATGATTTCTCCATGAAGGATTATAGGTGTTTCCATAGGGTTCTCCCATGTAATTCACCTCTTCCATTGAAGGGTTCTCAGGATCATAAGCTTCTTCTTCAGATGAAGCGTCCTTAGTACTGCTTGGTGCAGCTTGCATTCCTGACAGACTTTGAGAAATCATATTGACTTGCTGAGTCAATATTTTGTTCTGAGCCAATATGGCATTCAGAGTATCAATCTCAAGAACTCCTTTCTTCTGATTCGTCCCATTCTTCACAGGATTCCTTTCAGAAGTGTACATGAATTGGTTATTTGCAACCATTTCAATGAGTTCTTGAGCTTCTGCAGGCGTCTTCTTCAGATGAAGAGATCCTCCAACAGAGTTGTCCAATGACATCTTGGACAGTTTAGACAGACCATCATAGAAGATACCTATGATGCTCCATTCAGAAAGCATGTTAGAAGGACACTTTCTGATCAATTGTTTGTATCTTTTCCAAGCTTCATAGAGGGATTCACCTTTCTTTTGTCTGAAGGTTTGGACTTCCACTCTAAGCTTACTCAATTTTTGAGGTGGAAAGAACTTTGCCAAGAAGGCATTGACTAGCTTTTCCCAAGAGTTCAGGCTTTCTTTAGGTTGTGAGTCCAACCATATCCTAGCTCTGTCTCTTACAGCAAAAGGGAATAGCATAAGTCTGTAGACCTCAGGGTCGACCCCATTGGTCTTGACAGTGTCACAGATTTGCAAGAATTCAGCTAAAAACTGATGAGGATCTTCCAATGGAAGTCTATGGAACTTGCAATTCTGTTGCATTAGAGAAACTAATTGAGGCTTAAGCTGAAAGTTGTTTGCTTCAATGGCAGGGATAGAGATGCTTCTTCCATAGAAGTCGGGAGTAGGTGCAGTAAAGTCACCCAGCACCTTCCTTGCATTATTGGCATTGTTGTTGTTTTCGGCTGCCATGTCTTCTTCTTTGAAGATTTCTATTAGGTCCTCTACAGAGAGTAGTGCTTTAGCTTCTCTTAGCTTTTGCTTCAAGGTCCTTTCAAGTTTAGGGTCAGCCTCAACAAGAATGCTTTTGTCTTTGCTCCTGCTCATATGAAAGAGAAGAGAACAAGAAAATATGGAATCCTCTATGTCACAGTATAGAGATTCCTTGAGGTGTCAGAGGAATAGAAGGAGGAGGTAGAAGAATTAGGATGTGAGAAGAAGGGAAGAATTTTCGAAAAATATGATTGGGAAAGAGATAAAGTGTTTTTTTTTGAAAAAGATTTTGAAATTAGAAGTCAAAAAGATATGATTGAAAACTTATTTTGAAAAAGATGTGATTAAAAAGATATGATTGAAAATATATAGTTTTAAAAAGATATGATTGAAAAACAATTTAAAAAGATTTGATTTTTAAAATCAATGACTTGGCTAACAAGAAAAAGATATGATTCAAACATTAAACCTTTCTCAACAGAAAAGGCAACATACTTAAAATGTTGAATCAAATCATTAATTGTTAGCAAGTATTTTTGAAAATGGAAATAAATTGATTTTGAAAATATATGATTGAAAAGATATGATTTGAAAAAGATTTGATTTTGAAAAATTATGGAAACTTGAAAAAAATTTGCATTAAAAATAAAATCTTCCCTCTTGTGCCATCCTGGCGTTAAACGCCCAGAATGGTATCCATTCTGGCGTTTAATGCCCAAAATGCTACCCTTTTGGGCGTTAAACGCCCAGCCAGGCACCCTGGCTGGCGTTTAAACGCCCAGCCAGGCACCCTGGCTGGCGTTTAAACGCCCAGCCAGGCACCCTGGTTGGCGTTTAAACGCCAGTTTTCCTTCTTCACTGGGCATTTTGAACGCCCAGCTTTTTCTGTGTAATTCCTCTACTGAATGTTCTGAATCTTCAATTCTCTGTATTATTGACTTGAAAAGACACAAATTAAAATTTTTTTGGATTTTTAATGATGAGGAAAAATCAAATGCAACTAAAATCAAATAAACAATGCATGCAAGACACCAAACTTAGAAGTTTGTATACTACTGACACTAACAAATTGAGAATGCATATGAGAAACAACAAAACACATAAAACAAGAGAATTTAAAGATCAGAGCAAGTAAATCATCAAGAACAACTTGAAGATCAACGAAGATACATGAATGAATGCAAGAAGAACAGAAACATGCAATTGAGAAATATTTTTTATTTTTATGATTTTGTAATTTTTTGGTTTTTTTTTCAAAAATTATATGGAGAAGAAAATAAAGAAATTCAAAATTTTTAATAAGAATTCCAGGAATCATGCAATGTTAGTCTAAAGCTTTAGTCTAAAGGAATTAGACATGGCTAGCCAAGCTTCAGCAGGACAGTGCATTCAAGAGCTAAATTGATGAAGATCAATCAGCTTTGGTAATGATAAGAACATCACCTTGAAACACTAGAATTCATTCTTAAAAATTCTGAAAAATACCTAATCTAGGCAACAAGATGAACCGTCAGTTGTCCAAACTCAAACAATCCCCGGCAACGGCACCAAAAACTAAGTGCACGAAATTGTGATCATCAATGGCGCCATCAACATGGTACGCTCAATTGCAATCTCAACTCTTTATCACAACTTTGCACAACTAACCAGCAAGTGCACTGGGTCGTCCAAGTAATAAACCTTACACGAGTAAGGGTCGATCCCACGGAGATTGTTGGTATGAAGCAAGCTATGGTCATCTTGTAAATCTCAGTCAGGCAGTTTCAAATGGTTATAGATGATTTATGAATAAAGCATAAAATAAAGATAGAGATACTTATGTAATTCATTGGTGAGAATTTCAGATAAGCGTATGGAGATGTTTTGTCCCTTCCGTCTCTCTGCTTTCCTACTGTCTTCATCCAATCCTTCTTACTCCTTTCCATGGCAAGCTGTATGTTGGGCATCACCGTTGTCAATGGCTACAGTCCCGTCCTCTCAGTGAAAATGTTCAACGCGCTCTGTCACAGCACGGCTATTCATCTGTCGGTTCTCGATCATGTCGGAATAGAATCCAGTGATTCTTTTGCGTCTGTCACTAACGCCCCACAATCGCGAGTTTGAAGCTCGTCACAGTCATTCAATCCTTGAATCCTACTCAGAATACCACAGATAAGGTTTAGACCTTCCGGATTCTCTTGAATGCCGCCATCAATTCTAGCTTATACCACGAAGATTCCGATTAAGAAATCCAAGAGATAAACATTCAAGCCTTGTTTGCTTGTAGAACGGAAGTGGTTGTCAGGCACGCGTTCATAAGTGAGAATGATGATGAGTGTCACATAATCATCACATTCATCATGTTCTTGGGTGCGAATGAATATCTTAGAACAAGAATAAGCTGAATTGAATAGAAGAACAATAGTAATTGCATTAATACTCGAGGTACAGCAGAGCTCCACACCTTAATCTATGGTGTGTAGAAACTTGGTGGACGAAATTGTGATTCAATTGTTATTCCATTTTGCAAAATTCATTGCTTTTCATTCCCTGGTAATGGTGCCAAAAACATGATGCCAATACTATAATTCACAACTCCGTTCAACTTAACCAGCAAGTGTACTGGGTCATCCAAGTAATACATTACGTGAGTAAGGGTCGATCCCACAGAGATTGTTGGTATGAAGCAAGCTATGGTCACCTCGTAAATCTCAGTTAGGCAGATTAAATTGGTTTATGGGTTTTCGAAAATTAATAATAAAAAGAAAATAAAAAGGGATAGAAATACTTATGTAAATCAATAGTGAGAATTTCAGATAGGTGTATGGAGATGCTGTGCTCCTCTTGAGACTCTGCTTCACTACTCACTCTTCCTTCAATCCTTCTTACTCCTTTCCATGGCAAGCTGTATGTAGGGCATCACCATCATCGGTGGCTACTTTCAATCCTCTCGGGAAAATGATCCTATGCGCTGTCACTGCACGGCTAATCGTCTGGAGGCATCACCCATGGTTGATGGCTACATCCCGTCCTCTCAGTGAAAACGTTCCTATGCTCTGTCACAGCACGGCTAATCATCTGTCGGTTCTCAATCAGGTTGGAGTAGAATCCATTGATTCTTTTGCGTTTGTCACTAACGCCCAGCCTTCAGGAGTTTGAAGCTCGTCACAGTCATTCAATACCGGAATCCTACTCGGAATACCACAGACAAGGTTAGACTTTCTGGATTCCCAGGATCCTACTCGGAATACCACAGACAAGGTTAGACTTTCCGGATCCTCATGAATGCCGCCATCTATCTAGCTTATACCACGAAGATTCTGTTGGGGAACCTAAGAGATATGCGCCCGGCCTAAGGTAGAACGGAAGTGGTTGTCAATCACGCGCGTTCATAAGTGAGAATGATGATGAGTGTCACGGATCATCACATTCATCAAAGTGTTGTGCAACGTATATCTTGGAATAAGAATAAGAGAGAATTGAATAAAAAGTAATAGTAATTGTATTGAAACTTGAGGTACAGCAGAGCTCCACACCTTTAATCTATGGTGTGTAGAAACTCCACTGTTGAAAATACATAAGTAAAAGGTTCAGGCATGGCCGAATGGCCAGCCCCCTTGAGTGATCAAGAGACCGAATAATCAAAGGCTAAACAGTCAAGAGATTAAACTGTCAAAATATGTCTAATACAATAGTAACTTATCCTATTTATACTAGACTAGCTACTAGGGTTTACATGAGTAAGTAATTGATGCATAAATCCACTTCCGGGGCCCACTTGGTGTATGCTTGGGCTGAGCTTGATCTATCCACGAGCTGAGGCTTTTCTTGGAGTTGAACTCCAAGTTATGACATGTTTTGGGCGTTCAACTCCGGATCATGACGTTTTTCTGGCGTTTAACTCCAGACAGCAGCATGTACTTGGCGTTCAACGCCAAGTTACGTCGTCAATTTCCGAATAAAGTATGAACTATTATATATTGCTGGAAAGCTCTGGATGTCTACTTTCCAACGCCGTTGAGAGCGCGCCAATTGGAGTTCTGTAGCTCTAGAAAATCCATTTCGAATGTAGGGAGGTCAGATTCCAACAGCATCAGCAGCCCTTTTGTCAGCCTTTTTCAGAGTTTTGCTCAAGTCCCTCAATTTCAGCCAGAATTTACCTGAAATCACAGAAAAACACACAAACTCATAGTAAAGTCCAGAAATGTGAATTTAACATAAAAACTAATGAAAACATCCCTAAAAGTAGCTTGAACTTACTAAAAACTACCTAAAAACAATGCCAAAAAGCGTATAAATTATTCGCTCATCAAAACTCCACCGTTGAAAATACATAAGAACAAGGTCTAGGCATGGCCGAGAGGCCAGCCCCCATGATCTAAGAACTAGACGTCCAAAGATGATCTAAGGATCTAAAGTGATCAAAAGATTTCAAGTGATCAAAAGATGTATAATACAATAGCAAAAGGTCCTATTTGTAGAGAACTAGTAGCTTAGGGTTTACAAAGATGAGTAAATGACATAAAAATCCACTTCCGGGCCCACTTGGTGTGTGCTTGGGCTGAGCATTGAAGCTTTTTCGTGTAGAGACTTTTCTTGGAGTTAAACGCCAGCTTTTGTGCCAGTTTGGGCGTTTAACTCCCATTCTTGTGCCAGTTCCGGCGTTTTACGCCAGAATTCTTGAGCTGACTTGGAACGCCTATTTGGGCCATCAAATCTCGGACAAAATATAAACTATTATATGTTGCTGGAAAGCCCAGGATGTCTACTTTCCAACGCAGTTGAGAGTGCGCCAATTGGGCTTCTGTAGCTCCAGAAAATCCACTTCGAGTGCAGGGAGGTCAGAATCCAACAGCATCTGCAGTCCTTTTCAGCCTCTGAATCAGATTTTTGCTCAGGTCCCTCAATTTCAGCCAGAAAATACCTGAAATCACAGAAAAACACACAAACTCATAGTAAAGTCCAGAAAAGTGAATTTTAACTAAAAACTAATAAAAATATAATAAAAATTAACTAAAACATACTAAAAATAATGCCAAAAAGCGTACAAATTATCCGCTCATCACACTGATGAGTTGGTTGGATTAGATGAAGACACAATGGATGTGTTTTCAATCAGGGACTACTACAAAGTGTTAGGATATGATAAAATTGTGGAATGTTGGTGGCTGGCTCCTGGAAGACCTCTGAAGACTGGGTTAAGAGCTCTTTCACATGATTCTAAGTTGTTGGATATGTGTTTTCATGCGAAGAATAACCAAGGAATTGTACAAGTTTACTTTGAACATGGAGTATCCCAACCAAAATTTGATGATGAAGAGGAGTGTCCAGACTTGTGTGAGATTTCTCCCAACCCTATTTCCATTCCCATCCCAATCCCAAATACAAGCACCCCCCACACCACCACCAAACAGTCCACTATTGATTCAACACCCACAATCCCCAGTTCTAATGCAGCCACAAAATCAAATATTAAGACTACTTCAATTACCAAACCCCCACCCAATGCATCAGCTAATGCCCCAAGAAAGTCAACAACCACGAATGAAGCTAAACCAACTACATCGAAGCCCAACTCATCCAAGCTCACCACTGCCAAGGCCACTACATCTAAGCCTAACTCATCTAAGTACACCACTGCTGCCCCCTCTACATCCAAGCCCAACCAATCTAAGCCTACCACTACGAAGCCCACTATCTCCAAGCCCAACTTATGTAAACCCACCACTATCAAGCAAACCCAACCAAAGTTCCAGTCATCTAAGCCCGTAACTAAAAAAGTCACACTAAATAATAACAAGCCAAAAACTGCCAAAGTAACCACTGTGAAATCCACTCTCCCTGTGACCAGATCAGCTAGTAGATCAACACCTAAAGTTTAACAAAATGAACATAGCAATGAGGACGACAGCAGCAGTAGCAGTGATTCATACGAGAGTGCTAAAGACTCTCTTTATAAGCCAGGGCCTATTGATAGCTTAACTAAAACTGAGACTGACAGTGGAGAATTTGAAGTGACGAAGAAGAATCATAAGTTGAAACATGCACCTGGATCTGCTTGGAGCAAGGAAAAATGAAAAATGCTATTGGAAGAAGATATCCTAATGGTGAACTCTGATGAGGAGGTTGACTTGGTAGAAGTGTTAGGCAATAAAACTGCTGCCCAAGGTGGAGAATATGATGCCTATGATCCATATTTTGCTGATTCGGATGAAAATGACTCTTGGCACTCTGAAGAGATGAAAACTCCCCCAAACAGCAAAGATGGGGACACAGCAGATAAAAAACAAAAAAGTGCAACTAAGTTGAACAGAAAGTACAAGCAGTTTACTTGTACCTATTGTGGGACAAAAGGCCATACTAAAAGAAGTTGCAGTCATAGAAAGGCTGATGATGAAGCCATTGCTGAAGCTACTACTGCTGCTGAAGCTGCTGCTGTTGCAAATAATGGTGAAGCTGCTATTGCAAATACTGGTGATGCTGCCGATATTGGTGCTGATGGGTATAATGGGAATACTGCTAGCAATGATGGACATGTTGTTGCTAATGATATTGGAAATGATGCCGGTAACAATGTTAATAATGATACTGCAGCTTCAGAGGTTGAAATCACACAACCCAATTATTCACAACCATTGATTAATGAAGTGGTATGACTTTCCAACTCACTTTAAAGCAATAAAACAATAATTATTCTTTACACATTTCTTTAGTAGAACTGACTCATTATCTTGCAGGTTGCTCCACTTGTACCAATTCAACATACAAGGCCAAACAAGTTGCCTTCAAAAAGAAGATCTCAACACTCAACTGCTGCAAATATGGATCCAATGCAGGGAGCAAGTTCTGGGACAGCAGCAAAATTGGCAGGGGTCATGAGGTTTGTCCCTACGCCAGGCTTCATACCTCCAAGGAAGAAGTGATGAGAAGCTTTCTGTTTTGTTGTATTTAACTATGTTAAACTTGGGTTCATTTTGATGATTGTATTTTGGGATTAGTTTATGTACAAATCAAAAACAGTAAAACTGATGTAAAATGTTTAAGTTTGGATTTCAATAGGTGATTCTATTTTGAATGGTTTTAATATTTTGTATAATGATGATACTATATACAAATCAATGTTGATGATTGTTATAATTGTCAGTGCTAGTATCACCATGTTACTATAACCATTTATCTTAAATTAGATGTCTTAATTGTAACTTGATATGTGCACGTTGAAGACTGTGATAATATTTAATATCACCATGTTAGCCAAGTTGAAATTAAAACTTGCATATCAGCTATTATAATAATTTATGTTCAATTAGATGCTATTTTTTACGGCAACTTCATACCACTACATTGCAAAAATTGATAATATTCAACATTATCATATTAGCCAACTTGAAAATAACACTGCCAAAAAGTGATGTTTAATATATCTATTGCATTCAAGTCAATTTCAATTCTACAATCAGGAACAATTTCACATGGTTTATTTTTCTACAACTAAGCCATAACCAATACACAAAACCACAATAAAAAATACAAGCAAACTTAAAACACAGTTCCATATTTTTAAAACCCTAATATCAACTTCCAAATCTCTAATTGTCCATCTTAAATTCATTTTTTAATGGTCAACATCTCTTGCAGAATCAACTCTCCTAACAATAGTTTCATCCTCTTCATCTGCCCATACGAAAAGCCCGCACCATCTCTTTCCTGCAGTCTGCAACGATACCAGGAAAAAAAATTACATAAAATACAATTAATAAGGAGGTTCTAATAAGCTCCCAGGATTCAGCAACTCACATTGTAGTTTGGGCAACCAAAAAAGGTCGCTCGGGATTGGCGTCTGTACCAGACCAACGAAGAACAGGGCGCATCCCGCATCCACACCATTGAGGAAGCTTCCCTGCTCTGATGCGATTGGTGGTCCTCGCCCAGGTTCCATGTGAACGGGACCTATTTGAGCTCCCTGAACCTTGACTGCTGCTCCCAATCATCCCTATGAAGACGATAATGAATTATCAGTTTAGGAGTTTTGAGCCATTGTCTAGGAATTTATTTCAATCGTAGGGGACAAATTGAGACATAAAATTCTATCTCCAAGTCATGTAACTGTTAGCAATCCCATTCAGCACTTAACAGGCCACGTGTAGTCCACTGTGTCATGATATTGTGCCAAATTAGCTTTCCGGTGACAGAGAGGATTGTAGGGGCAAGGCGGAGCTACAATTAAAAATTTGGGGGTTCTAATTGAGGCTAATAAAATTGTAAGGGCCATTTTAAGTCTCGAGCCAAATTTCAGGGGCCAAATTGAGATTTAACTCAACTACATGCCAATTTATTGGTAAATAAATCATTGGGGTTCAAGAGCCACGCAACTATATCCTTTTTCAAACATGGCTCTGAGGCCTTTAAGGTAGTGAAAATGGGTTACCATTTCTCTCCCAGAACATCTACAATGTGTTCCAAGTCCCATTCATTTTCAGTTACATAATTGCAAACTCTCTTATCAAGCATGTCCTCAGTTATATCGCTCTTAGTAAAATAAACTAAATTATGGACACCTAAAACTCAATGGTCTTTCCAAAAGTTGATTAAACATTAAATATATATGTTACTCAGTTACATTTAAACCATTATATCATGACATGATGATACAATTTTTAGATTCACATTGTTTGCCTTTAAGTCATCAAGCCATTATTAAACAATTCTTTGCATACATACTTTCTTCTCAATTCATACATTTGCATTTGATAACACAAGAATTCAATTACCCCTCTCCATTTCTTTGCATTCTTTCATTTTCAGATCTCAATCTTCTTATTTTTACGTAATCTAAAGTTTGTTCCATTTTCTTTATCCTCTTTTTACTGCCTTTTTTACAGAAAAAATTCTTTAAATAGGAAGGCATTATATTATTCATTAAATACTGGAATATGGTTGTGGATTTGATAAACCACTATTTTATGGTTTACAATGTGTTTAATTGTGTGGTTTTATCATGGTCTTTACCCACTTATTCATATAATTAGCATGCATTTATATTTCCTTCCTAAAATTATTACATGATTGAAAACATGCTTCTTTGGTCTTAATTTAGCTAATCTGAATACTCTCTTATTACCATTCGATGCCTTGATCTGTGTGTTAAGTGTTTCAGGCTTTATAGGGCATGAATGAGTGAGAGTTTGGGAAGGAAGCTTGCAAAAATGGAACGAACACAAGAAATTGAGGAGATGACCAGCGAGAAGTGACGCGTACGCGTCAGCGATGCGACCGCGCGGAAGAAAGGAATCTGCAGTGACACGGCCGCATGACTCACGCGACCGCGCAGATTGGAAAAACACAAGTGACGCGGAAGCGTGGACGACGCGAACGCGTGGCAGGGAAAAACGCAAATGACGCGTCCGCATAGATGACTCGATCGCGTGACGTGCGCAATCTGCAGAATTACAAAAGTCGCTGGCAGAGATTTTAGGCCGCATTTCAACCCAGTTTTCAGCCCAGAAACACAGATTAAAGTCCGGGAACTTGCAAAGACTCATCATGCTCTAAATTCATAATTTTAGGATTAGATGTAGTTTTTAGAGAGAGAGGTTCTCTCCTCTCTCTTAGGATTAGGATTAGGATTTTTATTAGGATTATGAATATTTCTTCTGCATCTCAGGTTCAATATTCTTTGCATTTATTTATTTTCAATGTTCCATATTTGGATTGATTTTCTTATTTAAATATAATTTGAGGTATTTTCAGATCTATGATTTGTTTCTTTTATTTATAATATAAATAATTTGGATTTTTCCATTTTGGCTTTGGTTGAGTAATTGGTGACGCTTGAGCTATCAAATAAAGCAGTGGTTGAAATTGGGAGTTGTTGATTAATTTGAGTTCCAATAACTCTAGCCCTTTCCAAAGGAAGGACTAGGACTTTAGGTATCAAATTAATTAGTTCACTTGACCTTCCTTTGTTTAGTAAAGGTTAACTAAGTGGGATTAAAATCCAATTCTCATCACAATTGATAAGGATAGGACTTCCAGTTCTTGTACCTTGCCAAAGGTTTATTTTCCAGTTGTTATTATTTTATTTTACTTGTCATTCAACTAACTTTTTACCTTAATCCAAAACCCCAAAACACACTTTTTCATAACCAATAATAAGAACATACCTCCCTGCAATTCCTTGAGAAGACGACCCGAGGTTTAAATACTCGATTATCAATTTATTTAGGGGTTTGTTACTTGTGACAACTAAAACATTTGTATGAAAGGACTTTTGTTGGTTTAGAAGCTATACTTGCAACGGGAATTTATTCTGAATTCTAGACCACCTAAAAATCCTCTCATCAAAATGGCGCCGTTGCCGGGGAATTGCAAACGTGTGCCTTGTTATTGGTTATTGTAAATATTCTTAAAAAAATTATTTTTCTTTTACTTGTTTATTTGTTTCTCGTTTTTCCCCTTTATTTTCTTCTACTACTATGAACTCTCACCACTTTGGCTATGAGTCTGGTTACAACTATGTTGCAGGAAGAGGAGATTATAATGAGAACAGGCATCAAGGTTAGAACAATCAAAGATGGGAGGAGCCACAAGGATTTAATCAACCCTCATGGCAACAACCACTTCCAATGGACTATCAACAACCGTTCTGTGATGCATATCAAGGCAATGGCTATGGTGAGCATTCTTTTGATTATCAACAACAACCACCATACGCCTATGAGCCCCCTCAACATAGATTTAGACCACCATACTCACGAGCCCCTTACCACCAAACACCCTCATACGATCCTAACCCGTACCCACTATACCAACCATCTTATGAGCCAAATGAACCATATGCAGAACCACCACCTCAATATACACCATCTCCTTATCATTATTAAGATGAACCACCTTCCTACCATGAACCCCTTCTCCCAACAAATAAACCCTCCTATCCACCCCAACCCTCCATGGAGAAAGCATTTACCGATCTAAACTCTACTATACAAGCTCTCGCCGTCCAAATCGGACCACCAAATACCTTCAATATACAACCCTCAAGCTCCAATGCACTTCCATCTCAACCACATAATGATCCATCCATCCCATCACCACCATCCATGGAAGAACACCCACATCTACCAATCCAAGAGCTAGATGATCCCAATTATGCTATTGATATGGAACAAGAGAGAGAGGATCGTCTTCGGGAACCCATACTTCATAAGGAGCTAGAGGAGGCCCTAAAGGTGAAGGTAGAAGAGACTCTTGAAGGTGAATGAGTAATTGAAGGGAGTTGTCATGGAAAGGTAATCATCAAGGAAGAGCAAGAGTCAAGGGATCCTTTCAAGGAAACAGTAGATCAATTTCATGAAACCCTTCATCAATTGGAGCAAGCAATAAGTCAATTACCTTCCAGACGTTCGGACACTCAAGGGACTCCCATGGCTTTATGTGGAGAATCTAATGAAGAACGTAGCATGAAGGAGACACTAGAGACTCCAGTGGACAATAAGGAGCATGACTTTGTGCTGGAACAAGTGGAGAAAGCCATAATAGTTGCAGAGGAAGAAGTGGTTGAAGATTTAGGAGATGCAGAACCTCCACGGGAACCTCAAGTCACAGAACCCTCTTCTAAGGAGTTTGAATTTGTTGTTGAGGAGGGTGTACAACCCTCATGGCATGTTATGGTTGAAGACTTGGAAGAGGTTGATCAAGAGATGGAGATTCAAGAAGAAAAAGCACAACCTCCCATTCTCTTGGTGAACAATAAAGAGGAAATTGAATCAGAAGAAAGCTACCAAGAGGAAGAGGTTGATATTGAAGAAGCTTGCAAAGAGGTGGTAGTTGTCAAAGAAGAGCACAAGGGAGTAGAGCTTGCAATTTCACTAAAAATACCTCCCCCTAAGTTGCCATCATCCTTCATAACATTCAAGTGGGTAAAATTCATATCCCTTAGCTTTCTAATTCCACGTGAATATGGGCTACTGGAGACGGATGGTCAACTTAGAGCTCTTTGTAACATTAAGAGTAAAAGGAAGATGGCCAGTGGTAAGAATTGTCCTGCAAGGTTCATCATGGTTGGAAGCTAAAAGTTTAAATGCAAAGGTTGGTATAGAGCTCAGCTGAATGGGTCTAGGAAGCTGTTTGGTTACTTCAGTGAGAATTCTAAAGCTGAACCACCCGGATGGAATCATGATAATCAACTTGAAGACGGGTGCAGAAACAAGATTTGGGATCCCGGAGGATATTGGAATTGCAAACATTGGTGGAGATTCCTGGATCAGTACAAGCATAAGCCACCATGACAAGGAGCTCACCAAATGTCCAACTTAAGGACTTTAACTAAAAGTGCTAGGTGGGAGACAACTCACCATGGTATGATCGTCCCTTTTCAGTTTTAATTCTAGTATGTTTTGTTTGTTTTTGAAATTTTATTGAACCTGGAATCATGCATAGCATTCATATTAAGCATTACATTCTGCATATTGTATAATAAAAAAAGAAGGAAACCCGCACGCGACGCGGCAGCGTCGCTGACGCGTTCACATCACTAGTGCGTTGGGAAGAAAAGAATTGAACAGAGAGTCACGCGAGAGCGTGGCTGGAGGCGCGCCATTAGCATAATTTGACCCCACGTGACCGCGTCTCTCACGCGACCGCGTCATGTGGAACTTTGGCCTCCCACGCGACCGCGTCACCCACGCGGCCGCGTGCCATGACAATCGACGTAAAAAAGGTGCATGGCTGAAAGTTGTGCTGGAATTGGGCTGGACTCATGCTAGAAGCCCAAGCCCTCCCACGCGAACGCGTCCCCCACGCGGCCACGTCGTCTTTCAAAAATGGCCATCCACGCGATCGCGTCACCCAGATTTTTGGCAAAATGCAATTCCAACAGAGAGTTGTGCGAATGTGAGGCTGCACTCGCGTCACTAGCACAAATCAAGTAACGCGATCGCGTGACTCACGCGTCTGCATCGACTGACCTTACTGCGCACCACGCGGCCGCGTCACCCACGCGACCGCGTCGCCAACGTCGCACACCTTAACCTAATATGCCAAAATATTTTATCTTTTCTTCCCCAATCCTAATTTTTCCTCCCTCTTTTCTTACTTACTTCTTCTTCCCTTATTTCCCTTCTCATTCTTCTTATCTTTCATTTTCTTTTACTTAATTGCATAATTTCATTCATTGCATTATTTTCATTGGTGTTGGAATTTTATTTGGGTCATTGTTTTTTCTATATTTTTGTGGATTATTTGACAATTATATATTACTTTTTAAAGGGTTGCTTGCATGTTCAATTTAATACTTTCAAATAGCTTATTTACCGTGCATGCTATCTGTTTGTGAAAACGCCCGTATGGCATTGTGCACTATTTTTAAGATTTCTTTTAATCTACTATTATAGATGCCTGCTTTTCACAAATTCCCTTTACTACTTTATTAATTAAATATAATTGTTAATACAAACGTTATTGTTAGTTTCTCATGACTAATAATACATCTAGACTTTTGATGCTTAATCTATGCTACTCATGCCCTTGCCGGCATGCTAATAAACATATTGCATCGAATACTCCCCATGCCTTGCTATATTTCTATTGATGAACTGATCACATGGAATCGTGACCATGTCTTTCATTCACTATTTTTCTTACTTGGCATGATTATCACTCGTATCACCCTCCTCTTTGCTCTGTCTCTTTGACTTCATGTCCCTTTCTCTTCTCCCTTTTTTAGGCTGGCCACCGGGAAGAGTAAAGAGAAAGACTCTACAACGAGCATCGGCTGAGGAACCACATCACCCGCCCACCTGTACATCTCAGCATGCACCGAGGACGGTGCAATCTTTAAGTGTGGGGAGGTCGATACCGATCTCCACGGGTCAGTTAGTCCCTTCTTAACACCAATTTTTGTTTTTCATTATTGCATTTGCATGTCTGATTGCATGTTTGTTTTTTGTGCATATTTTACCACTTGGTTAAAGTAATATTTTCTTTTTCAAGAAATTTTTATAGTATTTCACTAATTTGAATAAAACTTTTTGAAAAACTTGTTTGAAGAAATATTATTTTGGAACATAGTTTAAAGCTCGAACACACAAAACCAGTGAGATTTTGAGCCTATTTGATTGTTGCATTTTATCAACCAATATTTTATTTTTGGTGTGTGTTTTTCTCTCTAAAATTGTGATCTTTGTCTTGCTTAATTCTATATTTCCATTGTTTGATGTATGCATGCACTGATATGATTGAGGCCTTTGTTTCACTAAGCTTACATACCCATATAGCCTTACCCTTTCATTATCCTTTGCAAACCAATTTGAGCCTAATATACCCATTTGTTCTTTACTCTAGCTCATTACTGACTCCAAGCGAAAAATAATAATGTCCTTAATTTGAATCCTTGGTTAGCTTAGACTAGTAAAAGTGCTTATGATTTAAGTGTGGGAAAGTTGGGTTTGAAAATATTTGGTTTGAATAATTGGGTGTTGTATATTTTAGTAAAAATGTGCAAAATAATGGTTGAGCACATGTTATTGCATTCAATACTTTAATTATGTGCATTGAAAAAAAAGTGAAAAAGAAAAAAAAAGAGCAATTAATAAAAGGGGACAAAATGCCCCAAAATAAATAAGTGAAATTAATGCATATGAGCTGTACTCAAAACTTAGAATGCATAATATGTAGTAAACACAGTTGATGGGAAGTTAGATTTTGTATTTTAATTAAATGGATTGTCTTGAGTTAGGTGAAAAGTTTATGTTAATTAAGGATTCAGATTTTTAGTCCACTTGGCCAAATACAATCCTACCTTGACCCTAACCCCATTACAACCCTTAAAAGTCCTCTTGATTTATGTAGGTGCATTAAATTTTTGTTGATTGTTAGATGAAAAGCAAGCTATAGAAAGCAAGATTAGCAGAGAATTGAGAGAATTGACCCTAGACACTTGAAAGTTAGAATGATATACACTACTAGTAAGGGTTCAGTGCTTAATTCTATGTTCCCTGCTTTTATGAGCTATCTTCTTCTTGCAAGTTATTTATATTGTATTTTGTGATTTGAATTAGTGAAATCCATATCATATTTATTCTTGAAAGATTTATTTATTTTTTCACCAAGTAGGTAGAATCATTTTAGCATGTAGTTGCATTCACATTCATATGTTGCATTGAATGAGTCTTGCCTTTCCCTACTCATTTATTTGGTCTCCTTGAGTTTAGCATGAGGACATGCTAATGTTTAAGTGTGGGGAGGTTGATAAACCACTATTTTATGGTTTACAATGTGTTTAATTGTGTGGTTTTATCATGGTCTTTACCCACTTATTTATATAATTAGCATGCATTTATATTTCCTTCCTAAAATTATTACATGATTGAAAACATGCTTCTTTAGTCTTAATTTAGCTAATCTTAATTCTCTCTTATTACTATTCGATGCCTTGATCTGTGTGTTAAGTGTTTCAGGCTTTATAGGGCATGAATGAGTGAAGGATTGGGAAGGAAGCTTGCAAAAATGGAAGGAACACAAGAAATTGAGGAGATGACCAGCGAGAAGTGACGCGTACGCGTCAGCGACGCGACCGCGCGGAGAAAGGAATCCGCAGTGACGCGGCCGCATGGCTCACGCGACCACGCGGATTGGAAAAGCACAAGTGACGCGGAAGCGTGGACGACGCGAACGCGTGGCAGGGAAAAACGCAAATGACGCGTCAGCATGGATGACGCGATTGCGTGACGTGCACGATCTGCAGAATTACAAAAGTCACTGACAGAGATTCTGGATTGCATTTCAACCCAGTTCTCGGCCCAAAAACACAAATTAAAGTCAGGGAACTTGCAGAGACTCATCATGCTCTGAATTCATAATTTTAGGATTAGATGTAGTTTTTAGAGAGAGGTTCTCTCCTCTTTCTTAGGATTAGGATTAGGATTTTTATTAGGATTATGAATATTTCTTCTGCATCTCAGGTTCAATATTCTTTGCATTTATTTATTTTCAATGTTTCATGTTTGGATTGATTTTCTTATTTAAATATAATTTGAGGTATTTTCAGATCTATGATTTGTTTCTTTTATTTATAATATAAATAATTTGGATTTTTTCCTTTTGACTTTGGTTGAGTAATTGGTGACGCTTGAGCTATCAAATAAAGCAGTGGTTGAAATTGGGAGTTGCTGATTAATTTGAGTTCCAATAACTCTAGCCCTTTCCAAAGGAAGGACTAGGACTTTAGGTATCAAATTAATTAGTTCACTTGACCTTCCTTTGTTTAGTAAAGGTTAACTAAGTGGGATTAAAATCGAATTCTCATCACAATTGATAAGGATAGGACTTCCAGCTCTTGTACCTTGCCAAAGGTTTATTTTCCAGTTGTTATTATTTTATTTTACTTGTCATTCAACTAAATTTTTACCTTAATCCAAAACCCCCAAACACACTTTTTCATAACCAATAATAAGAACATACCTCCCTGCAATTCCTTGAGAAGACGACCCGAGGTTTAAATACTCGGTTATCAATTTATTTAGGAGTTTGTTACTTGTGACAACCAAAACGTTTGTATGAAAGGACTTTTGTTGGTTTAGAAGCTATACTTGCAACGGGAATTTATTCTGAATTCTAAACCACGCAAAAATCCTCTCATCAGGATTCATAATTTTTTTTATTTTACAAAGTGTCAAATTATTGTTATAATTAATTTGTATGTCTCAATACTAATACTTGAGAATTCAATTAGAATTTTTTAATGGATAATTCAATATTAATTTAACTTAACTTTTCTTTTCTAAAGCAAAATAATATTTAATATATTAGTGACCATACCTCCTATCCTAATCTTCTTCCTTTTGCTGGAGTATAGATTGCGGATTTAGAGTGTGTCAAATAGTTGTTATTATTAATATGTGTAAAACTCTCTAATGATGAGTGAGGATTTGAGTTTGGAGAGAGTGCTACCAGTGAGTTAGGAAGAGAAAAATGAGTTCTGTGTTAGAATGATGAATCGCACCTTACATCAGTAAGTTTGTGAGCTTATATACTATCTCTCTAGTTGTAACTAACAATTAACTATAGATAAACTATCTTCTAGAGTTAACTTAATCACACTATTAACTACTTGTTACCATGATATTTTTAGTGTAACTAACTACAAAATTGTTACTGCAAAACTATTGCTAACTATCAGTGACTATACTAGCCAACATCCCCCCTCAAGCTAGGAGTGTGGATGTCAAACATTCCTAGCTTAGATTCAAAAAACTTGAAGGGATTGGAGCCAGATATTTTGTTAAAATATTTGCAATTTGCCTGGCTGATGGAATCGGGAGAAGCTTTAGTGCACCCTCTTAGACTTTGTCCCAAATTGTGTGGCAATCTATCTCCACATGCTTCGTACGTTCGTGGAAGACAAGGTTGGCGGCAATATGCAAAGCAGACTGATTGTCACAGAAGATCGTCATAGATCGAGACAAAGAGAATCCAATATCGCTTAAGATCTTCACAATCCAGGTTCTTTCACAAGTTTCTAATGCTAAGGTGCGATACTCGGCTTCACAGGATGATCTAGCCACAGTGTGCTATTTACGACTCTTCCAGGAAATTATAGAGCTTCCTAGGAAAAATAAAAACCAGAAACGGACTATCTTGTGTCTGGACAAGTTTCCCAATCAGAATCAGCATAGCCAGTTAAGTGCAGTTCAAAATTGGATGAGAATAAGACCCCTTTAGCTGGTGCATTTTTTAGATACGTTAAGATGTGAAGAGTGGCCTTGAGATGATCAATTGTTGCACAATCAAGGTATTGACTAAGCTTGTTGACTGCAAAACTAATGTCGGGTCTTGTATTAGTTAAGTATAGCAAGCGGCCAATCAATCTTCTAAAGGGTTTCAAGTCCTCAAGTGTTATTCCAGAGGCCTTGGAGAGCTGTGAAGTGTAGTTCATAGGCGTAGAGACAGGTTTGGAGTCTATTAACCCAAATTCTTTTATTAACTCAAAAGCATACTTGCACTGATATAGTAAGATCCCTCTTTTGCTTCTTGCAACTTCTAAATCTAAGAAATATTTTATGTTTTCCATGTCTTTGATCTTGAATCTGTCATCTAACACTTGTTTCATGCACTGAATTTCACCTAGATCATTCTCTGTAAGCACTAAGTCATCAACATACACAAGAATAGATGAAAATTTGCTACCAACTTTCTTAGAAAATAGGGAATAATCAGATTTTGATTGTGTATAGTCATGAGCACGCAGAACACAGCACAACTTAGAATTCCACTGATGGATGGCCTGTTTCAAACCATAAAGGGATTGCTGCAATTTGCATACATGATCTGAGGGTGCTTTCAAACCAAGTGGTACCTTTATAAACACATCTTCAGGTAAGTCTCCATGTAAGAATGCGGTATTAACGTCTAATTGGTGTACGAGCCAATTATTCTTAGCAGCCAAAGCCAGCAAAATCTTCAAGGTAGACATTTTGACAACTGGACTGAAGGTGTAAAAAAAATAAATCCAGGAACTTGAGTAAAGCCTTTGACGACTAAGTGTGCCTTATGCCTCTCGATGGTACCATCTGCCTTGTGTTTAATCTTGAACACCCTTTTGCACCCGATTGCCTTCTTTTCCTTTGGAAGAGGGGTAAAAATCCAGGTCTTGTTATCTTCTAGGGCCTTTAGTTCTGCCTTAATTGCATTCTTCCAACAATCATGTAACATAGCTTGCTCATATGTTTGTGGTTTAGTGTTGGATGAGATGCTGTTGGATAATACTTTATGTGACTCAGACAGGGAGTTGTAACAAACATACTTGGAGATAGGGTATTTTGTTTGAATGAGAGATGATTGGCAATTTGAGGTAGTTGTTTGTAAACATTAAAAGTCTTGTAGGTATTGTGGTTTGTGTCTAATTCTATTAGATCTTTTAAGAGGGGAAGGTATGGTAGTTTATCCTAATTTTAATGATGTATGCACACTAGTACATGGGTTGGAGGTTGTTGCTTTTGGTCTATATGTAGACACATGCAATGACGGTAAATTTGATGCATATAAACTACATGTTGAATCATTAATGGATGCATTATCTATTCTACATGGTTAGTAGTGTTGCCATGATTATGAGTAGTAGGTGTGTTAGCCGAAGCCAAATTAGAAACCTGATTTGAGATTTCATTAATTTTTAGCAATTGATCCAAGTTATCAATGAGTGGTGGAAAATTGTGTAATATGGGAGAAGCTATTGGATGAGTAGAAGATTTAGAATTAATGATATCCTGGTGCATCTGAAAAGGAAAAATATTTTCATAGAACATCACATTTCTTGGAGTTAAAATTTGTTTTGAAGATAAGTCTAAAAGAATGAAACCTTTTGTGCCTATTTTGAAACCCAAAAAGACACATTTATTTGCTCGTTTTCAATTTTAGTCCCATGTGCTGTGAGGGTTGAAGTAAAAGCCAAACAACCAAATACTATCAAGTGATCGATGGTTGGAATTTTATTATGAAAAACATGGTATGGGCTGAGATTATTCAAAGATTAGCTAGGAACCCGATTTAAAATGTGTATAGAATGTGCAACTACATATGTCCAATAGCATTTTAGCAAATTGGATTGAAAAAGTAGGACCCTAGTCATATTTAGAATATCTTGATGGTTTCTCTCCGCTATTCCATTTTGTTGAGGGGTTTCAACACAAGTGGTTTGGTGGAGAATACCTGTTCTTGAATAAAAATTTGACATAGCAAATTCATGTCCATTATTAGATCTGGATTTAATAGCAACATCAAACTGTGTTTTAATAAATTGAACAAAATTTTATAAAAAAACATATGCTTCTCCTTTATTTTTCAAGAAGTACAACCATGTAAATCAACTTTTGTCCTCAACTATAGTAAGAAAATATCTATATCTATAGATGGATGTGGTGGAAAAAAGTCCCCAAATGTCTACATGAATCAAATAAAAAAAATTTTCAGTTTTGCCATTACTTAAATTGTAAGGAAGCCTCTTCTGCTTAGCAAAGTGGCAAAAATCACATGAGTCATTGTTTATTGGAGGTTTCAAAAAACTGTAGATACTCTTCATGGCAATTATTTTATCTTGTGCAATATGTCTTAATCTATGGTGCCATTTGACTGAATTTGACTTGTGGAGATGTGAAATCTGGTGTGAATTGTGTGCTTGTGTTAGACTCGTGTTGACAATCTGTGATGCATGAAACTTTCTTTGCAAAATGTATAATCCATGTTGTACCTTAGCAGTACCAATCATCTTCAGAGTCTGCTGTCCCTGGATCTCACAAGTATCCTCGTTAAACAAAAATTGACAAGAAAGGCTTTTAATGGATCCAGACACTGATATGATGTTGAAAGAAAATACAGGAACATATAGGACATTATTGAGATAGAAACCATTAGAGAAGAAAATAATTCCACTTATGGTAGTAACTGTTTGAGAACTGTTTAGCATTTTTATAAGAATAGGATTGATTTAATGATGAGATACAAAATTTATTAATGAAGATGATACGTGTGCAGTGGCACCCGTATCTAGAATCCAATCTTTGGGATTTAATTCGTATTCAGTGATTGATAATATGTGGAATATACCTGGAGATGGTGTTTGAACAGTATTTGGCAAACTTTCACAATGAAAAGATGCTACATGATTGTTGAGTAATGCAATTATTGCTTGTTGCTACTCTATTCAGAATAAGTTGTCCAAATTATTACCGCCTTCTTTAGAAATCGAAGGTGTGATGCTGTTATCAACAAATTCATCAGTCATCACATTGTTTATGAATTTTAGTGGATCCCGAACCTGCATATGAGCTGAGAATCCATGTTTGAAATTGCAAGTATCCAATAAGTGGCCTGATTTGCCACAATGAGAACATTTCTTGTGTGAAGCCCGTCCACCAAAATTGCTGATTCTTTCACGATCGTATCCTCTGTCTCTATTCTACTGAGATGAGCTAAATGAACCATTTGTTCTATTAGCCCCAACCGAATTAACCAGGATTTTGGCCTCTCCTTAATCTATTGAGTTGGGTTGTCGTTCCTGCTAAAGAAGCAATGAGAACGCACCATTGACGCTAAGGAGGGACTTCACAAGCATGATATGAGAATGAACACCACTGTATTGGTCATTTAATCCACACAAGAATCTAATTAGATGAGTTTGCTGTCTGTAGGTGCGCACAGTGGAACAAGCGCAATAGTTTGAGCACTCACATTATGGAATTGGTTGAAATTCCTCCAATTCTTCTCAAATCCTTTGAGTTTGGTTAAGAAAAATGTAATTGATAACTCACCTTGCTTGAGTGAGAACATTTCTTCCTTTAATTCTACGATGCAAAAGATGTCCCTTTGATAGAATCAGTGCTTCAGATCCGCCCATAGCTCCGCTGCGATGTTGCACCAAAGAACGCTTTGAAGGATCTCAGAGCTTAGCGAGGCGTGAATCCAAGAAACGACGAAGGAGTTGCAGTGATCCCATGCATTGAACAGTTCATTGCCTGGTTATAGTCTTGGTAGGGTTCCATCAACGAAGCTGGTTTTGTTCTTGGATTTTAGTGATAGCCAGAATGAGCGTGACCAGGAGTGATAATTTTGATTGGTTAACAGAACAGAGGTGAGAGCGATTCTAGGGTTTTCGCTCGGATGCAAGAAGAATGGACTTGTTGGATCTTGAAAGGGATTCAATGGAGGCCGTGGAGCGTGATTTTGGAGACTTTAGAATTGTGACATGAATTTTGCAAAGGTTTGGAAGTCCATGGTGGAAAGCGAATCATCCATGGAATCTTCTAGACTCGTCATTCGTGAAAGCTGAATTCGTCAAATTGGACGTGTTCTTCAGCAATATAGAGCCCACGCTTCTTAACTGATGCTGGTGGATACCACTCGGTCCTCACCTTTGTAACACACGCTCACCGCACCATGTAAAACCCTCCAATGATGAGTGAGGATTTAAGTTTGGAGAGAGTGCTACCAGTGAGTTAGGAAGAGCAAAATGAGTTCTGTGTTAGAATGATGAATCACACCTTACATCACTAAGTTTGCAAGCTTATATACTATCTCTCTACAACTAGTTGTAACTAACAATTAACCATAGATAAACTATCTTCTAGAGTTAACTTAATCACACTACTAACTACTTGCTTCCAGGACATTTTTAGTGTAACTAACTACAAAATTGTTACTACAAAACTATTGCTAACTATCAGTAACTATACTAGCCAACAATATGCATATCCCAAAATTAATGCTTCAAGATTTGACATGAAGAAATTTTTTTATTGATAAATAGTTCAAAATTAATACAACTTAATTATTTTTTAAAATTATTTAATCTGCTGGAGACAAACATCTTAACCCAATCTTCTTCCTTTAACATAATCCAAGATTTGTTGTGTCTTTTATTTATCTTATTCTCACCGTCCTTTTATTCAGAAAAATTCTTTAAATAAAGGGTTACATTCTTCACTAGAGACAAAAATTTGGGTTGTAGGTTTAGATATTCTTTTACAAGCGTCGAATCATTGTTATTGTTAATTTATATGTTCCAAAATTAATTTTTTGGGATTGGATAAGAAGGATTTTTCTATTAATGGATACTTTAACGCTAATTCAACCTAACTTTTTTCTAATAAAAAATATTTAATTTGTAAATGAACAAACATCAAAACCCAATCTTCTTCCTTTTATGTAATCCTCGGAAAAAAATCCTTCAAGGGGTAACATTCTCCACTAATAGCTAGAATTTGAGTATTGGGTTCACAATTTACATTCTTTTACAGGATGCCAAACAGTTGTTATTATTAATCCCAAAATTAATGTTTTAGAATTGGACAAGAAGAATTTTTTTTATTAATAGATACTTCGATGTTAATTCAACTTAATAAAATGATAAAAATACATTTCAAACATAAAGAGATATGAAACCAAAAGAGTTTGGATTTAAGTTTGTCTAAAATATGTTCTGTAATACCCGGTCTAACCAAAATCAATTAAATAATGATTTAAGTAGCAGCGAATATGGTTGGAAGATTTGGCGATTGGAATTTGATGATTTCAATGTGATATTTGGATTCAGTGAATTTTTCCGAGTCGGAAGACATAGTTTTCTGCGTAAAAGCGCGCAGTGGGATTTTGACCGGCAGTACCGGCTGAGACCTGTCTGGTACTGCAGCTGAGAAAATTGATTATGAGTAAATAATATTAAGAAATGAGGAATTATGATTAGGGGAGGTAGAAATATTTAAAGTGCGATTTGGAGCGCTAATCTTAAAGGTTTTAGCCCAAAATTGGACCAACGGACAAAGATAAGTGAACTGGGTCTAAGTGGGCCCAAGACCCAACATATATAAACATTAGTTATGAGCATTTCAGCTCATTTTACCCTAAAGAGAAGGGTTGGGGCGCTGAATTGAGAAGAGGGAAGAGAAGAGAGAAAACCTAACTCTCTTTGATCTTCAAACCACCATAACTTGAGCTACGGAGCTCCGATCGACGAGCCGTTTGCGGCCACGCGTCGCTCTTCTCATCCTCTACAATTTTATCTAAGTTTTGTGGTGAGTATTCCATTCATCTCTGCCCAGTTTTCGAATTTTCCTCTGTTACACGTTTTTGGGAAGTTAGTGTTGAAATCTTGTGATTTTGGGTGTTTAGGGATACTCCAACATGGATTCTAAGTGGGTTCTATCCCTACTTCATATGGGCTGAGGTAAGAAGTGCTCAAACCCTTGTGATTTGTCATTTTTATGAGCCCTAGGTTGATGTATGTATGTGATATTGGTTATGTTAGTGTATTTGATGATCTTGGTGCACAATTGGAAGATTGGTGTTGCTTGAGGAGCTTTGGTAAGGCTTGGGACTAAGATTGGTAGAGACTTCTAAAGAAGAGGCTCAATTGATTTGGCTACAAGAGGTACGGTTTAAGTTTCATTTAAGTACCGTGTGGTGTGATGAGAATTCCTAGGCTAGATGCCCCTAGGATTAAGTTTGGATTGTGTAAATGGTTGGTGCTAATATGCATAGTTGGTATGTAATGTGAATTAATGATTGGGTTGAGAATTGTGTGGCCTTGTATGCTTGGTGTATTGAAAATTTGATGTTTTGGGTAATGAGTATTGATTTGTGATTTATGCATTTAAATTGTGAAATTGGGCCGGAGGCCGTATATTTTGGGCCGGAGGCCGGAAAGAGGTAAGGAAGGTAAGTTGATGTGTGCATTGTATGATGACACAAGTGATTGGATGAATTTCATATAATGAATATATGAATGATTGGGTTGGTTATTGAATAATGAGGTTTGAGGAATTGAAGTGTGGAAATTGGTAAATTTTGGGTGAAATAGTATAGATGAGGTATGTTTGATTTTGGTTGAGATATATTATGTGGTCATATATGTGAGTATGATTATTGATGCCTTGATGGTATGATAATGCATGAGAGATATGTATGTTGTGATATATGCTTGAGAAATGATTAAGGTTGATTTGGGGGTGAAACCACGTGATAGTGATTATGATATTGATTATGTATAATGATGGTTGATTGGAGATAGTATTGTTGGAAATTGAGATGAGGAAGGATGTAAGACATGTTGATATGTTTGTAATTTAGCCATTTACTTGGAATGGGTAAAGATGGTTATATGATGGTTTTGTGATTCGTGGTAAAGTGTTAATGTATGAGTTGAGGAGGCTTGATGTTGATTTTGGGTATATTTTGATTGGTTTCAAAAAGGGTTGAAATTGGCATGTTTTGGTTGATTTTGAAAAGAGTTGAAAATGGCTTGTTTTGAAAATGGCACTTTGTGGTTTTATATGAAAACATGGTTTTTGGGCATACTTTGACGGGACATAACTTGGACTACGGATCTTTGTTTTGTGCCAAATATGTTTAGAAATGAAATTAGATCCGGGATGTCCATGCCGTTCGAAGAACGGGTGAAAAACGATTTAAAATGAGGAAGTTATGTCCGTCGGAAGATTGGGGGTTGAAGGTGTGAATTCTGCAGTTTTTAACTTAGAAAATTTTTAGCAGAATAACCCCTTGCGCGTGGGCGCACTTGGCGCGTACGCGCCGATCTTCCAGAAAACGCCATCCACGCGTGCGCGTGATGTGCGCGGGCGCGCCGATAGTGCTGCACCCAAAGCCCAGCCATTTTCCAGAGAGTTATGCCAGAACTGTGCCGGTGTTGTGCCTGGGGCACGAGAACACCCGCGCGTACGCGTGGTTGACGCGTGCGCGTCGATGGGCAAGTTTGGAATCCACGCGTTAGCGTGCATGACGCTTACGCGTCGATGAGTTTTTGAGGCCATCCACGCGTGCGCGTGGAGTGCGCGTACGCTTGGCCCTGTTTTCATCCCAAAGTTGATTTTTGAGTTTTAAAAGCCAAATCTCATACTTTTAAGCCTCCGATCTCACCCCTTATGTATTGAATCATTATGATATGCCTAGCTATTAAAAAAGGGCTAGTGAATGAGGTAACTTGCGAGTGAAGCAAGGGGAAAATGAATAATCAATGAGGATCATTGAGGATTATGTGAGATGTGGAGGATGGTGGTGGAAGTGCTTGTTATGCCATTGGCCGAAGGGCCGTAATTATTTATGAATATTGGCTGGTTCTGGATTGAACCGTGAGCCGGAATAGCTGTGTATGCTATGAATATTGGCTGGTTATGGATTTAACCGTGAGCCGGATGGCTGATATGGATGTTGATCCATGGATGAGAATTCATGCATGTTTATGCTGAATTATTGATAATTGTGAATTTGCACTTCCACTATCTGAGATACGAGTTTCCCTGGGTAGTAGCAGTGGCTAGTCCACTTGCTCCGGGTATGAGACGAAAAATGATGTTTATGATAAATGAGTTAATTATGGAGTTTTGAATGAATGTAACTCAGATACCTGGGTAGTAGCAAGGGTTGTGGTTCGTCCCGCTTGCTCCGGGTCAATGCTTGTGTTTTCTCTCTGGTTGTAAGGGTGACAGGGCACCGATACCCTCTAATGGCGACAGGGCGCAGATACCCTCTAATGGCGACAGGGCGCATATACCCTCTAATGGTGACAGGGCACATATTCCCTCTAATGATATTAATACGCAACAGAGAGACTGTGCCCGGGTTAGCTACCGGACACGTCGGGTTGGCTTGGTAACCGACAGATGATATCATCAGCCATAGGGCAGGCATACATCATTTGCATATGTTTGAATTGTTTGGGTTTGCCTATTTGTTTTGGATTTCTATATCATATATGCTATGTTACCTGATTACATGCTACTTGTTCTACTTGTACCTTATTTGTGTATTACTTGACTGTATTGCTTGTGTTTGTACAACTGAGAGATCCCTCATGATGGTGTTGGTGGATGTTGGGGGCTGTTCTTGATGAGATGAATTGATAATGCGATTGCATAATGATGATGATTTTTAAATGAGATCATTTGAGCCCCCTGGGTGGACGTAGTGATGTGATTTCACTGGCTCCAGGCAAGGGTATGATGTATTGATATAGAGTTGCTGAGGCAGAACAACTGGTAATGGTTTTGCTTATGATTCTGAGTCTGATTCGTGAAAGAATCAGCGGATTGGGAAAACATGTGTAACATGAACTAGATTTAGTATCCCCTTACGACAGATGCCTATTTATGGATTAGTGAGAATCTAGGCTGGATACTTGGTGAAAAGGAGTTTAGGATGCTTAGTGAGTTTTTATTACAGTGCATTGTATTTGTTTGGCACTTTTACCGTACTGGGAACCCATGGGCCCGGGGTTCTCATTCCGTATATATCTCTTGTTTTTCAGATACAGGTCCAGGTGCTCAGAAGTGAGCTGTGGTTCGTCTGAGAGCCGGCGAAGATCTTTATTTTCTCTACTTGTGTTTTGCTTAGAATCTCTCCACCTTTGTTTAGAAGATATTATATTATGTGTTGAACTCTTTTGGAACTTGCCTATAGAGGCTCTTATGTTTCCTTTGGGAGAGATTAGGATGTACTGTTGTCAACTACTTTCATACTGTACCCTAGCCGGCCTAAACTTCGCGGGTCGCGACTAGTGGCTATTTATTTATGTTATATATATCTATCTGTTATCTATCTCTTAATCTCCTTTATGCCTTGTCCGTATATCGCTTTGGCTTCGCGGTTTAACTTTTCGTTGTCGAAACGTGAGTGATACGTCTTCGCGATTTTATTTCTACTCCTTTCAGGCTTCTCGATTAATACTCCTTTTGAAATTACCTATATTTATATATTAAAAATCCACCTGAGAGTCGTACCACCGTAATATCATTGACTTATGACTCGAGCATAAGGATCTGAATATTAGGGTGTTACATGTTCCAAACTTCTATTGCATATTTGACAACCAAAATAAATAAACATTTTTTACATATTAAAGAATAGCATTTAAATAATTTAATAATCATTTTAAATATTAAAAATAATTTGATAATGACATATTCTTTTAATAAACTTGATGGCAAAATAGAGAAAAAACTTGATACACTCTCAAGCCTAATATAATAATAGAGATGGAAAATTTTTGGAAGTGAAATATTAAGGTTTATTTGGTTTGTGTTCTTATTTTCAGTTTTTATTTTTATTTTTTGTTTATAAAATTTGTGAAAAAATAAAAGTAATAAAATTTTACATCATATGTAACACCTTAATATTCAAATCCTTATTCTCGAGTCATAAGTCAATGATAATAAGGTAGTATGACTCTCAAGGTGGATTTTTAATACATAGTTTATAAGTATAATTGAAAGGAGTATTAATCAAAAAGTCTGAAAAGAGTAAAAGTAAAATCGCAAAGTCGTAACACTCGCATATCGATAAAAAGAAGGTAAAGCGTGAACTGAGACGATATAAAGATAATGCCATCAAGAAGAATAAGATAAAAACAAAGTATAGATAGGTAACATTAATAATTAGCCACTAGTCGCGATCCGCGAAGTTTAGGGGCTAGGGTACATTATGAAAATAGTTGACAACAGATTCTCCTAATCACTCCTAAAAGAAACATTGGAAACTTGCTTCCTAGAGACCTTTTAGTTGTATATTTTTATTTTTCTTCGTACCATTCGATGCCGTGATATGTGTGCTAAGTGTTTCAGGCTTCATAGGGCAGGAATGACGTAAGGAATGAAGAGGAAGAGTGCAAAAGTAGAAGGAACACAAGGAATTGAGGAGATGATCAGCGAGAAGTCACACGGTTGCATGGCTCACGCGACCGCGCAAAATGGAAGAAATCACAATGACGCGCTCGCGTGCCTGACGCGACCGCGCGGAATGGAAGCTGCACGAACGACGCGAATACGTGGACGACGCACACGCGTAGTATGAAAAATGCTGAGTGACGCACATGCGTGGACGACGCGGCCGCGTGACTTTCTCAATTTGGCCATCCACACGATCGCGTCAACGACACGACCGCGTCACTCTGAAATTTGGCAAAAACATGTTTCACATAGAGAGTTGTGCGAGCGCGAAGCTGCCCTCGTGCCCCTAGCGCAAATTATGTCACACGTTCGCATGACTGACGCGTCCGCGTCATTTCCTTCAAGGGTTCTCCGCGCGACCGCGTTTACCACGCATCCGCGTTGCTTGCGCCACGCAACTCATTCAAATCTGCCAATTTCCGCTCACGTCAAGCCTCTATAGGCAAGTTCAAAAGTGTTCAATACATAATATAAACTTTTCAAAATAAAGATGGAGAGATTCTAAGCAAAATATAAAGTAAAGAATATAAAGATCTTCATCGTCTCTCAGATGAACCACAGCTCATTTCTGAGCACCTGGACCTGTATCTGAAAAACAAGAGATATATACGGAATGAGAACCCTCGACCCATGGGTTCCTAGTACGGTAAAAGTGCCAAATAAATACAATGCATTGTAATAAAAACTCACTAAGCATCCTAACTTCCTTTCACCAAATATTCATCCTATGTTCTCGCTAATCCATAAACAGGCAACTGTCATAAGGGGATGCTAAATCTAATTCATATTCCTCATGCTTCTCAACTTTCTAACTCTCTAACAAATCAGAATTAGAATCATAAGCCAAACCCGTCACCAGTTATTCCGTCTCAGAAATTCTGTATCAATACTTCATATCCTCACCTGGAGCAAGTGAAATCACTTTATTGTGTCTACCCAGGGAGCTCAAATTATCTCATTCAATAATCATTATCATTATTCAATTACATCATCAACTCATCTCATCAAGAACATCCCTCAGCATCAACCGACACTAGCATGAGGGACCTCTCAGTTGTACAAACACAAGCAATACAAGCAAGTAATACACAATAAGGTACAAGTAGAACAAGTAGCACATAATCAGGTAACATAGCATATATTATATAGCAATCCAAAACAAATAGACAAACCCAAACAATTCAAACATATGCATTATTACTTGTGCCCTGTCACCCTTACAACCAGAGGGTATATGTGCCCTGTTACCATTAAAGGGTATATGTGCCCTATCACCCTTACAACCAGAGAGAAAACACAAGCATACTCACATTCAACATTTCTCATCATTATTCATTTACCACATTCATTTATAATCACTCTTCATTATTACCAATTCTCAAACAATGACCCGGAGCAAGCAGGGCGAACTACGACCCTTGCTACTACCCAGGTATCACAAATACATATTCATTCATAATTCCTCTTCATTTTTACCAATTCTCAAACAATGATCCTGAGCAAGCGAGACGAACCACGACCCTTGCTACTACCCAAGTATCACAAATACATATTCATTCATAATCACTCTTCATTATTACCAATTTTCAAACAATGACCCGGAGCAAGCGGGACGAACCACGACCCTTGCTACTACCCAAGTATCACAAGTACATTCATTCAAAACTCTATAATTAAACTCATTTATCATAATCCTCCTCTCCCATCTCATACCCGAAGCAAGTAGATAACGCCACTGCCTACTACCCAGGGTCACACATCACATTCACATAATTACACTCAACCAAAACCAAGCCTACCTCATCTACACAATTTTACCCAAAACTATCAAATTCCACACCTCAATTCCTCAAACCTTATTATTCAATAACCAAACCAATTATTCACACATTCAATATCTAAAATTCATCCAATCTCTTATATCATCACACAATACACACATCAACTTACCTTCCTTACCTCTTTCCAGCCTCTGACCTAAATTCACAATTTAAATGCATATTCCACAAACCAATACTCATTATCCAATTTATCAAATTCTCAACACACCCAACATACAATTCACACAATTCTCAACCCAATCATTAATTTACATTACATATCAACTATGCATATTAGTACCAACCATTTACACAATCCAAACTTAATCCTAGGGGCATCTAGCCTAGGAATTTTTATTACACCACACGGTACTTAAATGAAACTTAAACCGTACCTCTTGCAGCCAAAATAATTGAGCTTCTTCTTGGAAGTCTCTACCAACCTTTAGCTCCAAGCCTCACCAAAGCCCCACAAGCAATATCAATATTCCAATTACGCACCAAAATCACCTAATACTCTAACATAATTAACTTTCACACTTATAATCAACCTAGAGTTCATAAAAATAATAAATCACAAGGGTTGGAGGGTTTTTTACCTTAACCCACGAAATTGTTGATGGAACTCAACAATGGCTCTTACTAAAGCACTCCTAAACAACCAAAATCACAAGATTTTCTCAAAACCCAAACCAAATTTGAATTTAAAGAGAAAAATGAAAACTGGGTAGAGTACAGTGGAATACTCACCACAAAATTTAGATAGAATTGTAGAGGATGAGAAGAGTGACGCGTGGCTGCAAATGGCTTGTCAATCGGAGTTCCGGAGAGAAAGTTATGGTGATTTAAAGTTGGAACTAGGATTAGGTTTTCTCCTCTCTTCTCTCTTCTCTCAATTTCGGCCCTCACTCATTAAATGGGAGTTGTGGCTGCTGAATGGCCTTAATAAGGCTATATATATGTTGGGTCTTGGGCCCACTTGGGCCCGATTCACTTGTTTTAGTCTGTTGGTCTAATTTTGGGCCAAAACCTTTAAGATTAGAATTTTAAACTATATTTTAAATATTTCTATCTTCCCAAATTATAAATTCTTATTTCTTAAAATTATTCGCTTCTATTTTATTTTCTCAGCTACAGTATCGGATAGATTGCAGCCGGTATTGCCGGTCAAATTTCCAATGCGCATTTTTATTCAAAAAATTATATTTTCTGACTCAGAAAAACTCACTGAGTCCAAATATCACATTTATATTATCAAATTCCGATTGCTAATTTTCTAACCATATTTTCTTCTATTTAATTTATTATTTGATTAATTACGGTTTGACCGGGTTTTACATTCTATCCCCCTAACAGAAATTTTCGCCCTCGAAAATTCCATCCGTCACCATGAGTACGTGAGCGTAGTCTGCCTTTATATCCAACGCATAGTACTCCCAAGGTCTTTTTACCCAGCACGCTTCCATTGCCGCGCTCTGACTCTTTTATTTCCAAGGATCTCGATCATTTGTCCAATGCCGACCAACAACCTCGTTCATTACTTTCATCATCTCATCAACTCACATCTTATTAAATCTCAAATCATGTCATCAATAATATCACAATTATCATTAATCATAGTCATCATCCCACATCACTATAATCAACCAAAAATTGTCACCATACCTTAATTATACTCCATTACTATCCTTTCTCTTTGTCAAGCCAATTACCACTAATCACAGCTCAACTCCAAGCATAACCTCCAGACTTACTTTCTTATTCCCAAACCTTCGAATTTATATATGAATTGCTATTTTAAAGTCTTTGACTAATTAATCAAAACTCTCTTCATTTTTAGAAATCAAATGAGTTTGAAATAACAAGTTAACAAAATCATAAGAATCCAATTTTCTTTAATAATCTATAAAAGCATTCGAAACACATCTCTTTTGTTAAAGTTACTCAAATAAAAAATTATTTTCAAAACCATAACCAACACACTTTCAAATTCTTGAGAAAATTTCGACAGCACCTCCCCTAAAAACTGGGGTCTGCCACCCGTCACGAGTTCCCTTAAACCATTCTCAGTACAACATCAGCATTTTAATTTAATGGTTTTCAAATTCGTCTTTCAAAACCAATCATTATAAATCTCAATCTAAATCCAAGGTCATCATGACCAAATATCATAGTACTCATCCCTCAAACACGACGACTTGCACTCACTCATCATCTAAATTCAAGTATGCATCAACGATCATTTCCTCATCCATTTCATAACCATCAAATCTCATAGCCATAATTTATCCCAATTATCTAGAATCATTATCTGCATTAGTTCACTAACCTTTTAAGTACTCAAAGCATAAAACATTTCTAAGGATACCCTACTGTTCCTTATTATTACCATACTATGTTAACGCTCCAGCAAGCTTCCACTGCGTCACTCTAATTATTAACCACCAAGAATCCAATCATGAATCCATGTCATATTCCCCTATCGAATCACAAAACCTAAGCCCACTTCTAAGCTTTCTCAACCTGACAGAAATAATGCTTACGCTCATCATGAGACTCAATCACATCCTCTTAAAAATTCTTGATCTCCATACTCACATGACCTAATCATTCAAAACCTATAATATCCGCCGCTTAACAATTTGTCATCCTCCAATTTCTACACAAGTGCTCGATTTTCACAAACTTTCATTTCCATTCAAATCCAACTATTCCAACGTCAATTACTAGCCCCTTCTGCTCTAAATCATCAGATTCCAATCAACTCAAGCCTAATTAAACAAATCATTCGAGCAATTATTTGCCTCCAAGTATTTCACTCAACAATCTAAAATTTAACACACCATTCTCACATATACCATTACCAAGATTCCTATCACGGCACTCCCTCACCAGTTCGTTCTTGAGAATTCCTTCCTGGTTACTTCATTCATATCTATGAGACACCATTCGGATCTTGTCCACACTAGACAAGTCATATCGAGGTGATCAGACTCAATATCTTAAGTTAAGTGTTTCAAATTACCAAAGGTATACTCATGAACTTCATGCTAGACATATCAACTAGATACCCTAACTAGCACAGTCACAGACTCAGAGTATGCATTGAAGCATAAGCAGTTCCATCCCTCAGGCTCATGAGGACGAACTGCTCTGATACCATAATGTAACATCCTAATATTCAAATCGTTATGCTCGAGTCATAAGTCAATGATAATAAGGTGGTACGACTCTCAAGATGGCTTTTTAATACATAGTTTATAAGTATAATTGAAAGGAGTATTAATCGAGAAGACTAAAAAGAATAAAAATAAAATTGCGAAGTCGTAACACTCGCGTATCGACAAAAAGAAGGTAAAATAAAGTATAGATAAGTAACATAAATAATTAGCCACTAGTCGCGACCCGCGAAGTTTAGGCCAGCTAGGGTACAGTATGAAAGTAGTTGACAACAAATTCTCCTGATCTCTCCCAAAAGAAACATAAGAGCCTCTATAGGCAAGTTCAAAAGAGTTCAATACATAATATAAGCTTTTCAAAATAAAGGTGGAGAGATTCTAAGCAAAATATAAATTAGAGAATATAAAGATCTTCGCCGTCTCTTAGATGAACCACAGCTCACTTCTGAGCACCTGGATCTGTATTTGAAAAACAAGAGATATATACGGAATGAGAACCCCTAACCCATGGGTTCCTAGTACGGTAAAAGTGCCAAATAAATATAATGCATTGTAATTAAAACTCATAAGCATCCTAACTTCCTTTCACCAAATATTCATCCTATGTTCTAGCTAATCCATAAACAGACAACTATCATAAGGGGATGCTAAATCTAATTCATATTCCTCATGCTTCCCAAATTTCTGACTCTCCAACAAATCAGAATCAAAATCATAAGCCAAACCCATCACCAGTTATTCTGTCTCAATAATTCTGTATCAATACTTTATATCCTCACCTGGAGTAAGTGAAATCACTTCACTACGTCTACCCAAGGAGCTCAAATTATCTCATTCAATAATCATCATCATTATTCAATTACATCATCAACTCATCTCATCAAGAACAGCCCTCAGCGTCAACCGACACCAGCATGAGGGACCCCTCAGTTGTACAAACACAAGCAATACGAGCAAGTAATACACAATAAGGTATAAGTAGAACAAGTAGAACATAATCAGGTAACATAGCATATATGATATAGCAATCCAAAACAAATAGGCAAACCCTAACAATTCAAACATATGTAAATGATGTATGCCTGCCCCATGGCTGATGATATCATCTGTCGGTTATCAAGCCAACCCGACGTGTCCAGTAGCTAACCCGGGCACAGTCTCTCTGTTGCACATTAATATCATTAGAGGGAATACGTGCCCTATCACTATTAGAGGGTTTATGTGTCATGTCACCATTAGAGGGTTTATGTGCCCTGTCACCATTAGAGAGTATATGTGCCCTGCCTCCATTAGAGGGTTTATGTGCCCTGTTACCATTAGAGGGTATATGTGCTTTGTCACCATTAGATGGTATATGTGCCATGTCACCATTAGAGGGTTTATGTGCCCTGTCAACATTAGAGGGTATATGTGCCCTGTCATCCTTACAACCAGAGAGAAAACACAAGCATACTCACATTCAACATTTTCCATCATTATTTATTTACCACATTCATTCATAATCACTCTTCATTATTACCAATTCTCAAACAATAACCCGGAGCAAGCGTGGTGAACCATGACCCTTGCTACTACCCAGGTATCACAAATACATATTCATTCATATTCCCTCTTCATTATTACCAATTCTCAGACTCAAACAATGACCCGGAGCAAGCAGGACGAACCACGACCCTTGCTACTACCCAGGTATCACAAATACATATTCATTCATAATCACTCTTCATTATTACCAATTCTCAAACAATGACCCGGAGCAAGTGGGACGAACCACGACCCTTGCTACTACCCAGGTATCACAAATACATTCATTCAAAACTCCATAATTAAACTCATTCATCATAATCCTCATCTCCCATCTCATACCCGAAGCAAGTGGATAACGCCATTGCCTACTACCCGGGGTCACACATCACATTCACATAATTACACTCAACCAAAACCAAGCCTACCTCATCTATACAATTTCACCCAAAACTATCAAATTTCAAACCTCAATTCCTCAAACCTTATTATTCAATAATCAAACCAATTATTCACACATTCAATATCTAAAATTCATCCAATCTCTTATATCATCACACAATACACACATCAACTTACCTTCCTTACCTCTTTTCGGGCTTCGGCCCAAAATTCACGGCCTTTGGCCCAAATTCACAATTTAAATGCATATTCCACAAACCAATACTCATTATCCAATTCATCAAATTATCAACACACCAAACATATAATTTACATAATTCTATGCATATTAGTACCAACCATTTACGAATCCAAACTTAATCTTCGGGGCATCTAGTCTGAAAATTCTCATCACACCACACGGTACTTAAATGAAACTTAAATCGTACCTCTTGCAGCCAAAATAATTGAGCTTCTTCTTGAAAGTCTCCACCAACCTTTAGCTCCAAGCCTCACCAAAGCCCCATAAGCAATATCAATCTTCCAATTGTACACCAAAATCCCCCCAATACTCTAACATAATCAATTTTCACACTTATAACCAACCTAAGGTTCGTGAAAATGATAAATCACAAGGATTGGAGGGTTTCTTATCTTAACCCATGAAATTGGTTAATGGAACTCACCAATGGCTCATACTAGAGCATTCCTAAACAACCAAAAATACAAGATTTCCTCAAAACCCAAACCAAATTTGAATTTAGAGAGAAAAACAAAAACTTGGCAAAGTACAATGGAATAATCACCACAAATCTTAGATAAAATTATAGAGGATGAGAAGAGTGACGCGTGGCTACAAATGGCTCGACAATCGGAGTTACAGAGAGAAAGTTATGGTGATTTGAAGTTGGAATTAGGATTAGGTTTTCTCCTCTCTTATCTCTTCTCTCAATTTCGGCCCTCACTCATTAAATGGGAGTTGTTGTAAAACCCGGTTAATTAACGGCTAATTAACCCATAAATGAGAACTTATTATAGAAATCCCAAATGTGATTTTTATGGCTAAATGTGATAGAGGAGACTGAGACAAGAATGTCGGTACCAATTTTATAGAAATCGGACCAAGATTGGACCGAACGGGCCAAACTGGGCCAACAGGACCCAAAGTGGGCCCTTGGCCCAACATAACTAGACCAAAACCCTAGTTTTCAGCATTCTCTCTCCTCACTAAACACACTCACATGCTGAAAATGGAGGCCATGGAGGGAAGAACACTCTCTCAAGTTCTTTCTCTCACTTGATCTTCAAACTACCATAACTTTTGATCTAGAGCTCCGATTGCCGCACCGTTTACGGCCACGCGTTCACCGCGGAGAGCTCTACAAAACCCATACAATTAATCTTGAGGCAAGCCACGTTTTGCTCTTCGAAATTCCAGCCTTGTTTTCGAGTTTTATGAGCAAAAATGTTGAGATTTTGGGCTCTTTGATGTTATAGGACCCAACTCTCTTGAAGGAGAAGGTTAATCTTGTCTCCTTGGACCTTGGGTGTGATAAGATTCTCAACCCTAGTGTAATTTTATTGTTCTATGATGTTTGGGTATTGAGATGTTGTGTATGGATATGATGATTGTGGCTTAGGTTGTGTATATGTGAATATTGGAGCTTAATTGGTGATTTTGAAAAGCTTGAAAAAGGGATTTGGTGGTGAAAAATCTGTTCTTGGAGGTATTGAGGCCTTGAGAGCTTGTGGATAAGTGGTTTGGAAGTGCTCCGGTTGAGCTTGGGAAATCGGCTAAGGTATGGTTTCGGTTTCCCGTATCTAATATGTAATGTGGTAGAAAATACTTAGGCTAGAGGCCTTAAGATAGGCATTGAATGGTTGATGTTGTTGAATGATTGAGATATATGATGTGGTCATATATGTGATGTTGATTATTGATGCCTTGGTGGTATGATGTATGAGAAATATGCATGTTGTGATATATGCTTGATGATTGGTTATGGTTGAATTGTGGGTTGAACCATGTTGATGGTGAGTATGATATTGATTGTGTACAATGATGATTTATTGGAATTGGTGTTGTTGAGAATTGGCATGAGGAAGAGTATATGATATGTCAATATGTTTGAGTTTGAGCCACTTGGGTGAAGTGAGTTAAAATGATGAGATGATGATTTTGTAAATTGTGGTAATATGTCAATGTGTGAGTTGAGGAGGCTTGATGTTGAATTTGATATATATTGATTGATTTCAAAGAAAAGGGATGAAATTGGCATGTTTTGATTGGTTTTGAAAATAGTTGAAAATGGCCTGTTTGAAAATGGCACTTTGTGGTTTTTATGAAAAACATGGTTTTTAGGCATACTTTGACGGGACATAACTTGGACTACAGATCTCTGTTCTGTGCCAAATCTATTTAGAAATGAAATTGGATCCGGGATGTCCATGCCGTTCGAAGAACGGGTGAAAAATGATTTAAAATGAGGAAGTTATGTCCGTTGGAAGATTGGGGTTTAAATCTGTGAATTCTGCAGCTTTTAACTTAGAAAATTTTTAGCAGAATGAACCCTCGCGCATAGGCGCACTTGGCGCGTACGCGCCGCTCTTCCAGAAAATGCCATCCACGCGTGCGCGTGATCTGCGCGGGCGCACCGATTGTGCTGCACCCAATGCCCAGCCATCTTCCAGAGAGTTGTGCGAAAACTGTGCCAGCTTTGTGCCTGGGGCACGAGAGTACCCACGCGTACGCGTGGTTGACGCGTGTGCGTCGTTTGGCTATTTTTCAATCCACACGTTAGCGTGCATGACGCTTACGCGTCGATGAGTTTTTGAGGCCATCCACGCGTGCGCGTGGATTGCGCGTATGCGTGGCCCTGTTTTCATCCCAAAGTTGATTTTTGAGTTTTAAAAGCCAAATCTCATACTTCTAAGCCTCCGATCTCACCACTTATATCTTAAATCATTATGATATGTCTAGCTATGAGAAGAAAGGCTAGTGAATGTGGTAACTTGCGAGTGAAGCAAGGGGAAAATGAATGATCAATGAGGATCAAGCATGATTATGTGAGATGCGGAGGATGGTGGTGGAAGTGCTTGTTATGCCATGGGCCGAAAGGCTGTAATGGTTAATGAAACGGCTGGTTATGGATTTAACCGTGAGCCGGATGGCTGGATTATTGCCGTGTTACGGCGGAGCCATGATTATGGTTATGTATAAATGCATATATATGCTGTTGAATGAATTGTGAATGTTGCACTTCCATTATCGGAGATGAGAGTTTCCCTGGGAGAAAGCAGTGGCTAGCCACCATGTGCTCCAGGTCGAGACTTGAAGCTCTTTTGACCCTATGTCGTCAGGGTGGCCGGGCATTGTGAAATTCCTGGACGAGCTCACCCCCAAAAATATTCACCAGTGATGGTGATGGATAAATATTCACCAGTGATGGTGATGGATAAATATTCACCAGTGAGGGTGATGGATATGGATCATGATTATGATCAAGTTATAATGAGCATGACTCAAGTTGGGGAGACACGACAGAGGGACAGTCCAATGGTTAACTGCCAGGACTTGTCGGGTTGGCTCTATAACCGACAGATGATATCATCAGCCACTAGGGACAGGCATTCATCATATGCATACTATATGAATTGTTTGAGATTGCCTATTTGACTGCATATTACTTGCTAATTGTCTAAATGCCTTACTTGTTCCTAATTGTATATTTCTTACTTGATATAACTGTGTTTGCTACATTATACTCCTGCTGGTGGTTGGGAGGTCTGAAGGAATTGGAAAGGGAAGTATTAGTTAGACTGAAGAATCTTTAGTCAGATGCCCTTTATGGTTTAGCCTGTTTATAAGCTTTGATATTATCTGGAGGAAGTTCTAGGATTGCCTTTGGCTTTCCTCCATTATTATGTATTATATATGTGGAAGCTGTTACCATGCTGGGGACCTCTGGTTCTCACCCATGCGGATTTTGTGGTTTTCAGATGCAGGACGTGAGGTTTCCCGCTGAGGCATGCTGGAGACTTCTATAATTGCGAAGATCCTTTGTTCTCGGGGCTATGTTTTGGTTTATATGTTTTGCTTAGATACTTTTATCTCCATTAAATAATACAACTGTGATGACTCTTCTTATGGGAGATTTTGGAGAATAGGTTTTATGTATTTGTGTCCCTTTGGGTTTCCTTTGGGGTTTTCCTTATTTTTATCATATGTATATATTGCTATGCTCGGACCGGTTATCTTCGCAGCCGGATTTTGAGTCTTGATATTCCTGTTTTTGACACTCCTTTGTATATATATAATCACGCGTTGGTTATCCTTGTTCGTTACGTTATCGATCGGAGTGTTGCGCTTTAGAGTTGCGATTTTTGTTTACCCCTTTTTCTACAAAGGCTCCTAGTTATAATCAGTCATTCATACTACTATACGTACTAATTTTTATTTTAGAGGTCGTAATACCGTGCCATCTCTGAATTATGACTTAAGCATAAGACTCTGTATGGTAGGGTGTTACAGTTGTGGCTGCTGAATGGCCTTAATAAGGCTATATATATGTTGGGTCTTGGGCCCACTTGGGTTCGGTTCATTTGTTTTAGTCCGTTGGCCTAATTTTGGGCCAAAACCTTTAAAATTAGAGTTTTAAACCGTATTTTAAATATTTCTATCTTCCCAAATTATAAATTCTTATTTATTAAAATTATTCACTTTTAATTTATTTTCTTAGCCACAGTACCGGACAGATTGCAGTCGGAACTACCGGTCAAATTTTTAGTGTGCATTTTTATTCAATAAACTATGTTTTTCGACTCAGAAAAATTCACTGAGTCCAAATATCATATTTAAATCATTAGATTCCGATTGCTAAATTTTTTAATTATATTCACTCCTATTTAATTTATTATTTAATTAATTATGATTTGACCGAATTTTACATCATATATTAAAATATTTGACCATCTCAAATAGAAAATAATGGACAAATACAAGTAAAAAGAAAATAAAATACATGAGTAAAAAGTTACACAAATTATTATGACTAATTATAAAATAAGAAAAAACTTGAATGCATAACTTGGCTATATATAATAAAAATAAAAATAATATAATCCAAGAAAATAATGTAAACGTGTTTTCAAGTAATAAATAGAGATGCGCGCCTTTTTTTAATATACTGAATGTTATTAAAAATGTCAATATTTTACGTTATTGACAGTCTCTGTATATATTTTGATTTCGTGTTTTATGCTTCTGGATTATTCTATCAATGAAATATATTTCACATTTTATCTAAAGTCAAAAAAATTTAATAACATAGATTGTAAATAATATTTGTAAATCTTCATATTAATTTTGTTATACTTAACAATATAATGAGTTTTAATCATATCTTATTTATTTTAAATTTATTTATTTTATACATTTTATATGTTAAATAACTATTGAAATATTTATTTTTATTTTGAATAATAATTATTTTTAACATTTCAAATTATTGATATCAAATCAACAATTATAGAAATAAAAATTTAAAAATTAATTTCAATAAAAAATAGCCGAATAAACACAGTAGTACCTGTTGATTATTTTTGTCAAATTTTTTAACATTTTTGAGAATTTATTTATCATTCATATCATTTGGTGTTATTTTTATTTGCAATACAAATTTTTAAAAATTATTTTTATAGTTTACTCTATTTAATAAATAATAATATTAAATAAATAAGTTATTTTTCAACCAAATGTACTTGAAAAACATTTCATGTTGGAGGATAGACTTTCAAAAGTAATATTTTAGCTACTTTATATACAAATAAAAATTTATAAATAATTAAACTAAAAAAATATTAGAATAAGGATACTATAAATTGTGCAAGACATTGTTTTTAAAGATTTATTATCGCATTACGCATAGGTAGAATGACTTCAATAGAAATTTTCCAAAATTAGATATGGTTCATCAAAAATACGATTTACACCAATATTCTCGAAACATATGAAAAATCACCACCTCTGTTGAGTTAGAATTGATTTTGGTATATTAATATGATGAAAACCATTATGTTGGGTTAAAAGTCCAAATATAGTTTAATGTGTGTGTTAGTATTGTAGATTTGCAGGCCCAATACTTAATAATATATCTTTCTACTTACCACATATTGCTTCAATAAACTTTCACAATACGAAAATCAACGTATCAATCTAATGTATATGAAGACAAAAAATAGAACCAAGATACAAAGAGAGAATATTCTTATTTGCTAAGAGAGAGAGAGAAGAAAAAGAAAATGGGACATTTGGCAACATTATAATGAACAAGAGATGAAAAGAACACAAGAACAACAACACTAAGAATAGCAAAGGATTAAACACAGTGACGGATCCAGAAAGTTTTGACAGTGGGGGGCAAAATATATGTATAACATAATAATAATAATTTAAGTTTAGCTAATATGTGTTTTAAAGAGATACGACAAATTTACTATTAGTAGAATATTTTAAATTTTTTCATTTGACAATTGTAAAATAAATACATTAAAAATTTAAATTTTTTGTATTTCTAACAAAAATATTTTCAATTTGTAATCTTGTAATATGTTCCTTTAGGACACAAGATAAATAAACTCTAATAATTTTTATAATAAAAATATTATATTGCATAAAAATCAGCTATAAAATTATTCATTAATCATTATGTATTTGTGTATAAATATATTTATTGTTTAATTCATTTTCAATATATATTTTTTATTTCAATATATATTTTATACAAATAGTTACTTTTTATATACATATAACATAATTATTGTTATAATTATATTTTATTATTATAAAATATTATTACTCTTCAAAATATATAATTTACAAATTAAAATATTAAAATAATAATTTAAATAATAATATATAATTTATAATTCTATTTTTTAGGTTTTATATTTTTAAAAAAACTGAATAATTTTTTTTAACAACACAATCGAAATGCCTCTTATATATATATATATATATATATATATATATATATATATATATATATATATATATATATATATATATATATATATATATCATCAAACAGTTATTAGAAATTCACTTCTCATACAATCAAAAGTCAACTCTCACTAATATCTATAGTTAAAATTTTTTCAATTAATGTAGTTGCTACTGAAAAAAATTAAAATTAATTTTAAAAAAAGGATAAATAATATCGTTTGAGTTCATTTCTAAGAAAGAACAACAATCTTATATAAATTGAGAATTGATCATTCTAATAAACATCTAATATAAAATTCTTAACCTGATTATTAAGTACCAAAAGTTAAGTAAAAAATTATTATGGGGTCAAATTCAATAATTTAATGGGGGCAAATAAATATTATTATCATATACTACTCAAAAAATTTTCAAATTGTAGTGGGGGCGCTTGCCCCCACTACCTAATATATAGATCCGTCCCTGATTAAACATCAGAGGATAAAAAATTAGAGGTTCATAGAGCAAAAACAAAATGTATGAACAACAGAGGTAAGTGGAGTAGCTATAAGGACAACAGAAGTGGTGGAGTAAAATAAAAAAATAATGCATGCCAAGAAATTAAAAACAACTACAATAGGCAGAATTAATAAGGAAAATAAAGAGGCAGTAAACCAATTTGATGAAGCAAGCTTCTCACTATATAGCTAACTCTTAACAACATTTGAAGACAAGGAAAATAGAGTGAAAAAATTCAGAGCATCATCTCACACATGCAGAATTAATTTTTTTTCTTTGAGCTTCATTTTAGATTTCATTATTATGAATATTTGATGTTTATTTTTCTGTAATTGAAAAAAAGATAAATCATAGTGAGGTAAAAAATAAAAAAACCATAAGAGAAAAAAGGTAAGAGAGATACATTGAAAAAGCCAAAGATATTTTCTATGTATTTAATTACTGATGAACTAGGATTAGTTTCCATTGCCAAGTTAAAATAGCACTTGGTGGTCATTGAACCAGTTAGGTTCCTGATGAACGGACTTTTGTACGGTCTAGAATTTTACAATAAACTCTCGTTGCAAGTATAGTTTCTAGACCAACAATAATCCCTTCATACAAAAGTTTGGTTGTCACAAGTAACAAACCCCTAAAAATAATAACCGAAGTATTCAAACCTCGATTCGTCTCTAAAGGAATTGCAGGGAAGTGTACTTATAATTGGTTATGGAAAAGTATATTTTTGGGATTTTGAGTGAGAAGCAAGGAAAGTAAATTGCAGTGGAAATTAAATGATAAAAACGGTCCTGGCAGGATTTGGTGGTCAAGTATCTCTATCCTTATCACTAACCACAACATGATAATTGCAAGGATCAATCCCACTAAGTCATCCTCTAACAAGTAAAGGAAAGTCAAGTGAGCTATATCAATCCAAGTCCATAAGTCCTAGCTAATCACTAATTGAAGTAATGGAAGCTAGAGTTAATGGCTATCTATTATCAATCACTTGAACATTAGTAACTCAAGAATTCCTAAGTTACCTTCCCAAGCCAAGAACATAAAGTTCTACTCTAACATCCTTCCAAGCATTTTATCAAACACTTGGTAGGCACAAAATAAAAGCACAGAAAATTTACAAGGAAAATAAATCTAAACAACCAATTGCAAGCATGAAGCATCAATGACTAATAATTAAAGAGAGTAACAATAACCATGGAAAACATAAATTGCATTAATATGGAAATTGAATCTAACATCAATAATTCACAAGCTAAATGGGAAAATAAATAAATCAATAAGAGAAGATAAACTCAGGTGCTAGAGTGATGGAATGTAGAATAGTAGCTAAAATAAAGCAAGATAGAGATCTGAATTGGAGAAGAACTAAACCTAAAAATCTAAAACTTAGAGAGAGAGGAGAGAACCTCTCTCTCTCTCTCTCTCTCTCTCTCTTTCTCTCTCTCTCTCTCTAAAAACTACATCTAAAACCTAACTTGTGAATAATTGTATGATTGAATGAATGATGCCTTCCCATCCAATCCTTAGTTTCTTTGGCCTTTTCCTACTCAAGATTGGCTTCAAAACTGGGCCCGAAGCCCTCCTGAAATCGCCAGGTGCGATTTCATTAAAGGAGTCAGCGTGGGCATTGACGCGTACGCATACAACACACGTGCGCGTCCCTGGAGCATTGCGCGATCCACACGCACGTGTCTTGTGCACGTTCCAAATCTTTGGCTTTTCATGATTTCTCCACTTTGCATGCTTTCTCTTTACTCCTTTGATCCATTCCTAGCCCTTTTCAATTTGAAATCACTAACAAAATATCAAGGCATCTAGTGGAATCAAAGGGGGGATTAAAATCATCAAATTAAGGGTCTAAAAGCATATTTTTACACTTAAGCACAAATTAGGAGACAATCACAAAACTATGCTATTTCATTGAGTAAATGTGAGAAAAGGTTGACAAAATACTCTAGATTCAACACAAGATAAACCCTACAAATGGGATTTATCAATCTCCCCACACTTAAACCTTAGCTTGCCCTCATGCTAAACCAAGGAGGAAACAAGGGGTATGACATTTATTCAATGCAATTAAACTATGTGCACATTGTCTAAATGCAACTACTTATTATGAATGTAAATGCTTAGGCCAAAACAAATCAACCTTCTAAGAGAACATATGTTATATTGAATTATCAAAAGGATTTAGAAACTTGCAAGAATATAGAAGATAGTAGTGAATGCACGTGATTTAGCAATCGACCCCTCACTGGATGTGTATCCGCTCTAGTCACTCAAGTGTTTAGGAGTTGATTCACTTTAGTCTTCTCTAGTCATGCTTTCTAAAACTTTGCTATTCATCTAACCAATCAATAAATATCTAGTGTACAAATGCAGACATCATGAGGTCTTTTCAAGGTTGTAATGGGGGTAAGGTAAGGGTGACGATATATGTATAGTCAAGTGAGCTATAAATCGAATCTTTGACTAATCTAAGTTCTCACCTAACACACACGCACTCTATGTAGTACTTCTAACATTATGCCTAGCTACCCATAATTTCACCTTTGTATTTTTCACAGACTCATATATCTAAATGCTCTTCTATTTCATCTCATATACATTGATCCTTTTTTTAGAAGCATAGTAAATCAGTGCATATGGTTTTCATAATTTCACATGAGTAGCACCCAAATTCTCAATATTTTTCAATAAAACAATACATACTCTCATCAACTAAGGTTCTCACATTTCCCCACACTTAATTGTCACACAATCTCTATCTTCTTAAGCTAGCCAAAGATCCAATTGGGGTGATTACTTGTTTTTCCGCTTAAGGCTAGTGATGTGGTAACATAAAGAACAATTGAGGGTTAAAAGGCTCAAGGTGGCAAACAAGGGCAAATGAAAGGGTAGGCTATTTGGGATAAGTGAGCAAACAACAAATGATGACCTCAATCATATGTATGCATGAATATACACTAAACAATGGACATATAGAATAAAGCAAAGTAGAGATTACAATTGTAGAGAAGAAAACACACAAGAAGAAAAGTTCATAGTTAAATAGTGTAACCATATAATCAAGCTCTAAATCTCACAGGTTGTGTGTTCTTAGCTCAACATATTCTTCACAAACTATAAAATTCAAGCAAGTTCATCAAAATTTTTCCAATCAATTGGGGTGATGCCCTACAGATAGATTCCTTAAAAAATCTTAATGTTTGGCTAAGCTTATTAATGAAATGTTGTGATTGAGAAAGCTAACAATGCCTTAGTTATCCCTTTTTCAATTAAAACCAATTTCATATGCAGAGAGGGTCAACTAAGTCTTAACAATCCAAAATATTTTTCTAATCACAACCAAAAGGTTAAAACAACTATATATAAAGCAAAAGTGCAAATCCAACAAGCTAAACAAGAGTATCCGCACTACTAGTATATACAATAATCCAAAAAGTGCAAAATAAAACAAAATAACATGAAATAAGAGATAAATGTCTGAAAAGAAAAGAAAAAATGTTCACCAAAATAGAGTTATCTACCGACGACGACGACGGTGACCTCCCCACACTTAAGATGAAGCATCGTCCTCGATGCTACTGGTCGGGCCTATAGTGAGGGTCAACGGTCATGTCTGGCTACTGGGTCTCAGGCTGTGGCTCCTCAAGGGGCTGTTGTGCCTCTGGGGTGGCCTGTGGAGTTGCCTCTGGCTGAGCCTGCTCCGCCTCGTGCTCCTCTTCATCAGATGTGGAAGAGTCAGAGAGAGGGGGCAACTCAATGCCCAATGTCATGAACATTTGATCCACTCTGTCAAGGCGTCGCATAATGCGGCGCTTACTGCGCTCCATAAAGCATAACAGACACTGCACCAATAGATATGTCGGTTGGGGTGCTGGCGGTGGTACGGTGCTGCTGGTGCTGAGGGTCCGGCTGCAGCGGAGGAGGAAGAAGGTCCAGCTGCTGGTGCAGCTCTAGCTCGGGCTCTGGAAGCACGCCGGGATGGGGGGCTTCTCGTGCACCCATGTCCCCCACGGAATAACGTCCTCCTCGCCGTCATCTGGAGGAGGTGGTGATATATCATCCTCTCTCCAAGGAGCACCGGCTAACTCAGCCATCTTGGTGACCAAAGTGGGGAATGGGAGTAAGCCATGGATATGCACTCGCCACATGTACCTCCGGATCAATTGGGGGAAGTATACCTTATTCCCTTCCATAACACATCCGATCAGGACGAGCATGTCCATCGGAATCTCTGTAAAATGGGTAGTGGGCATGACATAATGGGCAAATATCTGCTGCCAAGTCTTAGCCTCTCTAGATAAGTGAGCAAACAGCATCCCCTTGGGCTTTTTATTGTCAGAATCCATCACCCAAGGGGCTTCCGGGGTGGCAATAGTGCATCTCAGAGCCTCATAATCAAAAGTCATACAATGTATCGCTAGCTCCGCCTGCTCATAGGCATCTGTGGCACCGGTCCTAGGTAGACAGTGGAGGGCATCCTCAATGGCAGCCTCGGTAACCAATATCTGGCTGCTTCGCAGGTAAACCAAATCAAGGGTCGCTCTGAAAAAATTACAGTAAAATTTCTTGACCCAAGACGAGTTTACCCTTCCCAAATCCTTATCAACAAAGCCTAGGCCCAACCCCTGAATACGGGCCTCCATGGAGCGCCTTAAGTCGGTGGAAAGGGCCAATTTCTTCTCAATGTTCAGTTTCTTCTTCCGATAGGTAGGGAAACAGAGCTCACTGTACAAGTTAGGAAACCTGGCTGGGTCAGTGGGTGGTAGCTGCTGGTTCTCTTTATCCACTTCATTCAGTGGGTTCTTGGCATAGTTGGCATAAGGAGAAAGAGTAGAGGCTTGAGGTGTCTTCTTCTTCCTAGAGGTAACCTTTGCTTTTCCTCTATCAGACATCCTGAAAAGAATAGATATGACAGGATATAAACAATTAAGCCAAGTAGAGGAATGGAAAGCAAGGAATGACATATTCAGAAAATAAGAGGATTGACATGTAATCATGGAGTGAGTTAAGAGAGAAGAATTCTTGGAATGCAAGAAACATAAGTCATAAATCGAACAAAGCCACAAACCAAGAATTCAAGTTACAATTGCGCAATGCTTGTTTATTAAGCCTAATAAGCGTCATACCCAAAATAATGGTGAAAAGGTTAGTTTGAAAACAAAAAGAGAAGTTAGTTGGTTAATCAAGTTAGAGGTTAGAAAACTGGTTCAAAAATTAGTGGTATGACGGTTATTGGCTCAATCAAAAGAAATGCACAAAGTATGGGAACAAGCACACTCACATTCATGAGGACGATGCAGTCATGGATGATGAAATATGAAATTACATAAAAGCATATAATATGGAAAACAAATCATCAATTAATGTCCTGGTCACTAAAATTGTAACAATTGGTGTGGAAAGATTGAAATATGCACTATGTGTGACGACAAGCGAGTTGGAAGCAGTTTTGAATCAACAGGCTCATACTAGTGAAATCCACCAATTATTGCAATGAATGAACCTTATTGGAGAAAATCACAAGTTAAAGTCAAATGATAAATTTAGTATGAGTCAAAAGGCAATTGACTTAACTTGAAAAGTGAAAACACGAAAAGGTTCAAATTGAAGAAATAGGGTTAGGCAAGATATTATTTGTCACATAAATCCGACAAAGAGTTCCTTGGACCAACCCTTTATCCAATGCATATCAAAGGGAATAAAAATAAACACGGAAATGCCAACCGAGTCAACCTAAGAATTGAACTTGGTGAAATCAAGTAATCTTAAATTGAAAAAGTTGCAAGTTCAATTTTAGGTAACAAGTTGAAAATAAAACAGTTTCTTAGAAATTTAGGCAGCATTCCGGCAGTAAATCGGACGTTCCCGGATTGCAAATAGCAAAATACAAGCATATGAACCCAAAATTTGCAACAAGCATGGTAAGAGCATGGATTACATATGTTTAGGCAGCATCAAACACAATCATACAATTGAATTTCAGCATGCAGCAGTAGGTAATAGCATGTAAAACAGAAATCATCATAACAACCATCATTTAGCAAAGCATGCACTATTTGAAAAGTAAACAAGAACGGAGCACTTATCAGGCCTAGAATTCTCTAACCACATTCTAACTACCTAACCACCTAGGATCAACTAAAACATGCATATCTAACTATCTTGAATAAAATTAAGCAACATAACTAAATAAATTAACGAACAGAATTAATGAAAAGAAAAATAAGGGAACAAAGCAATGGAGGCAGTGGAACCTGGAACAGGGCAGAAGAGAGAACTGGAGGGGGGGACTAGGGGAAGATAAGGGGTTGCAATGCCGCCCATGAACAGTGGCTACGGTGGGCTTCGCGGCGGAGTAGAGGGCAGCGCAGGCAGGGGCGCTGAACAGGAAGGCAGGGGCCAGGGGGAGTCCGGGTGGTGCACGAAATTGTGATCATCAATGGTACTATCAACATGGTACGCTCAATTGCAATCTCAAATCTTTATCATAACTTCGCACAACTAACCAGCAAGTGCACTGGGTCGTCCAAGTAATAAACCTTACGCGAGTAAGGGTCAATCCCACGGAGATTGTTGGTATGAAGCAAGCTATGGTCATCTTGTAAATCTCAGTCAGGCGGACTCAAATGGTTATGGAGGATTAATGATTAAAAGATAAACAAAACATAAAATAAAGATAGAGATACTTATGTAATTCATTGGTGAGAATTTCAGATAAGCGTATGGAGATGCTTTGTCCCTTCCGTCTCTCTGCTTTCCTATTGTCTTCATCCAATCCTTCTTACTCCTTTCCATGGCAAGCTGTATGTTGGGCATCACCGTTGTCAATGGCTACAGTCCCGTCCTCTCAGTAAAAATGTTCAACGCGCTCTGTCACAGCACGGCTATTCATCTGTCGGTTCTCGATCACGTCGGAATAGAATCCAGTGATTCTTTTGCGTCTGTCACTAACGCCCCACAATCGCGAGTTTGAAGCTCGTCACAGTCATTCAATTCTTGAATCCTACTCAGAATACCATAGACAAGGTTTAGACCTTCCGGATTCTCAAGAATGCCGCCATCAATTCTAGCTTATACCACGAAGATTCTGATTAAGGAATCCAAGAGATATTCACTCAATCTAAGGTAGAACGGAGGTGGTTGTCATGCACACATTCATAGGTGAGAATGATGATGAGTGTCACGAATCATCACATTCATCAAGTTGAGGAACAAGTGATATCTTAGAACAAGAATAAGCTGAATTGAATAGAAGAACAATAGTAATTGCATTAATACTCGAGGTACAGCAGAGCTCCACACCTTAATCTATGGTGTGTAGAAACTCCACCATTGAAAATACATAAGAACAAGGTCTAGGCATGGCCGTGAGGCCATCCCCATGATCTAAGATAGCATAAGACTACTCGAAGATAGCTACCAAGATGAAAATACAATAATAAAAGTTCATATTTATAGAGAACTAGTAGCTTAGGATTTACAAAAATGAGTAAATGACGTAAAAATCCACTTCCAGGCCCACTTGGTGTGTGCTTGGGCTGAGCATTAAAGCTTTCATGTGTAGAGACTTTTCTTGGAGTTAAACGCCAGCTTTTGTGCCAGTTTGGGCGTTTAACTCCCACTTCTGTGCCAGTTCCGGCGTTAAACGCCGGGCAGTTTTGAGCTGATTTGGAACGCTGGTTTGGGCCATCAAATCTCAGGCAAAGTATGGACTATTATATATTGCTAGAAAGCCCAGGATGTCTACTTTCCAACGCAATTGAGAGTGTGCCAATTGGGCTTCTATAGCTCTAGAAAATTCACTTCGAATGCAGGGAGGTTAGAATCCAACAGCATCTGCAGTCTTTTTTCATCCTCTGGATTAGATTTCTGCTCAGGTCCCTCAATTTCAGCCAAAAAATACCTAAAATCATAGAAAAATACAAAAACTCATAGTAAAGTCCAGAAAAGTGAATTTTAAATAAAAACTAATAAAAAATATAATAAAAACTAACTAAAACATATTAAAAACAATGCCAAAAAGCGTATAAATTATCTGCTCATCACCGGGGTACAGGATGCGGTGAGGGGGAGAGGGAATGAGAGGACGGTGGTGGCGGTGGGGTCGCTGGCGGCAGTGGCAGTGCAGCAGGAACGGCAGAGGCAGAGGGGGAAAGAAAGAGAGAAGGGGAATGGAAGAAGAAGGAAGGAGAGAAGAAGAGAGGGGTTGACGGCGGCGAGGTCGGCGCCGGCGATGGGTGCGCCGGACGGTGGCGAACGCGGGTTACAGAACTGGAGAGGGTGGCAATGGGGGTTTGGAGGGAGAAGAGGAAAGTGAAACGGTGAGGGAGAGTAGGGGTATAGGGCATGCGAATGGAACGGTTCTCGCGTCCTTGTGGGTTGTGGGATTTAAATCCACGCGTACCCATCATGCGCGCGTATGCGTGGGTGGTGAAGGAAGGGAGGGACGCGGAAGCGCAAGGTGCGCCTATGCATGGATGGAGATATATGCATGGACGTGTACGCATAATGTACGCGTCTGCATGGGGTGAATTTGTGCTAAACGCAAGCTTCCATCGCCGTTTTCGCGTAACTCTCTGGTCAGGTTGAAGGGAACAAGATGTACGTGTGATGCGTGCATGCCAAGCACGTGCACACGTGGTGGGCCAAAATTTTAATGGACGCGTGCGCGTGGATTTAATTGTGCCCCTAGCACACCAGCCGCACGATTCCATCACAATTTTCTGTTCGTTGGATGGAAGGAAAGAGATTTCATCGATGCCCACACGTGGCTCCCGCGCACACGTGGGTTGCCTTTTTTTATATGAAATATAAAGCAAAATAAGGGTAAATATGCAGAATAGGAAATTAACACTAACAGAAAAGAGCTAAAACTAATAAAAAGGAAAATCATACCATGGTGGCTTGTGCTTGAACTCATCCTGAAACCTCCACCAACACTTGGACTTCCAATAAGCTTTGACATTTCCCAATGAATTTACCAAGCCTTGATGAAGTTCTTCACAAGCTGTGAGCTCCCAAAGTTGATCCTCTTGTATGCCGGGATCCTAAATCCTGTTTTCACACCCATCTTTAAGTGGATCATCAATATTCCAATCGGGTGGCAAGCAATTCGAATTCTTAATGCAATACCAAATTCTTCTCTTAGATCCTACCAATTGATCACTAGTCCAATCCTTGGACCTAACTCTTGAGGTCGCAGTTATGATGAGTCTTGATTTGTAACTCCAACCCCTAAACATCCTTCTCTTTCGCTTAATGCCACAAAGCTTCCTAAGTTGACCATTGGTTTCAAGAATACCATACTCAAGTGGGGCTGTAAAGCAAATAGAGATAAGTCTTACCCACTCAAATGATGTACTAGGTGGCAACCTAGGTAGAGAAGTTGCTAACGATCTTGACGACGCATGTTCAACTCCTGTCCATCCTTTTTGAGGGACTTCCACTTCCACATCATTCTCAGATTCAATCGAAGAAGGATCTTCATATTCAACGAGTTCATTTGTGGGTGTGGATTCATCACCAGGATGACTTGATTCATGGTTATCTTCACCTAGGGAACTCACTTCTTGATCTATTCCATCCAATTCTTCATAAGGAATATGCCATGGAGGTTGTGCACTAGCCTCCTTGACATCAACATCAAGCTTCTTGGAGGAATACTCTACAATTCCAGATTCCCATGGAGGTTCAGTGTCTCCTAAGTCTTCAACCAATTCCTCCTCTTCAACTATTACGGCTTCCGCCACTTGTTCCAGCACAAAGTCACGTTCCTCATTGTCCACTAGAGTTTCTAGTGTCTCCTTCATGCTACGCTCTTTTATTGATTCTCCATATGTATCTATGGGAGTACTTTGAGTGTCAAAGCACAGGGAGGCTAAATTACCTACTACTCGCTCCAATTGATGAAGGGTTGCATGAAATCGATCCAGTGTTTTCTCGAGACGATCCCTTGACTCTTGTTCCTCTTGGATAACATAATTAGGATCATATGACTCGTGGATTAATGGATATGGGGAAGGTGTATATGGAGATGGTAGTTTTTGGGAGTAGTTACGTTGGAATGGGGGTGGTTCTAAGTATGGCTTGTAGGGCTCATAAGGCTCTTGGTATGGTGGATAAGGGTTAGAATCATATGAGGGTGTTTGGTAGTATGGACCTTGTGAGTATGGTGGTTCAAAATTATATTGAGGAGGGGGCTCATAGGCATAGTGTGGTGGGGATTAATTGTCACAAAAAGGTCCACCATAACCATTGTCTTGATATGCATCATAGAATAGTTGTTGCTCGCAACACATTGGAGGGGGTTGTTGCCAAGAGGGTTGATCAAATCCTTGTGGCGCCTCCCATCTTTGATTATCCCAACCTTGATGCATGTTTTCATTGGAATCTCCATTTCCTGCGACATAATTGTAACCAAACTCACAGCCAAAGGGGTGAGAATTCATAGTAGCTAATAAGAATAAAAAAATAAACAAGCAAAAAGCAAATATTTACAATAACCAATAATAAGGAACACGTTTGCAATTTCCCGACAACGGCGCCATTTTAATGAATGGACTTTTGTGCGGTCTAGAATTTTACAATAAACTCTCGTTGCAAGTATAGTTTCTAGACCAACAATAATCCCTTCATACAAAAGTTTGCTTGTCATAAGTAACAAACCCCTAAAAATAATAACCGAAGTATTCAAACTTCGAGTCGTCTCTCAAGGAATTGCAGGAAAGTGTACTTATAATTGGTTATGGAAAAGTATATTTTTAGGGTTTTGAGTGAGAAGCAAGGAAAGCAAATTGCAGTTGAAATTAAATGATAAAAATGGTCTTGGCAAGGTTTGGTGGTTAAGGATCTCTAACCTTATCACTAACCACAACATGATAATTGCAAGGATCAATCCCACTAAGTCATCCTCTAACAAGTAAAGGAAAGTCAAGTGAGCTATATCAATCCAAGTCCATAAGTCCTAGCTAATCACTAATTGAAGTAATGGAAGCTAGAGTTAATGACTATCAATTATCAATCACTTGGACATTAGTAACTCAAGAATTCTTAAGTTACCTTCCCAAGCCAAGAACATAAAGTTCTACTCTAACATCCTTCCAAGCATTTTATCAAACACTTGGTAGGCACAAAATAAAAGCACAGAAAATTTACAAGGAAAATAAATCTAAACAACCAATTGCAAGCATCAATGACTAACAATTAAAGAGAGTAACAATAACCATGGAAAACATAAATTGCATTAATATGAAAATTGAATCTAACATCAATAGTTCACAAGCTAAATGGGAAAATAAATAAATCAATAAGAGAAGATAAACTCAGGTGCTAGAGTGATAGAATGTAGAATAGAAGCTAAAATAAAGCAAGATAGAGATCTAAATTGGAGAAGAACTAAACATAAAAACCTAAAACCTAGAGAGGGAAGAGAGCTTCTCTCTCTCTAAAAACTACATCTAAAACCTAACTTGTGAATAATTGTATGATTGAATGAATGATGCCTTCCCCTTCAATCCTTGGTCTCTTTGGCCTTTTCCTACTCAAGATTGGCTTCAAAACTGGGCCCGAAGCCCTCCTAAAATCGCCAGGTGTGATTTTATTAAAGGAGTCAGCGTGGGCATTAATGCATATGCGTATAGCACGCGTGCGCGTCCCTGGAGCATTGCGCGATCCACGCGCATGTGTCTTGTACGGGCGCGTCCATGGGCGCGTTCCAAATCTTTGGCTTTTCATGATTTCTCTACTTTGCATGCTTTCTCTTCACTTCTTTGATTCATTCCTAGCCCCTTTCAATATGAAATCACTAACAAACACATCAAGACATCTAGTAGAATCAAAGGGGGGTTAAAATCATCAGATTAAGGGTCTAAAAGCATGTTTTCACACTTAAGCACAAATTAGGAGACAATTACAAAACAATGCTATTTCATTGAGTAAATGTGAGAAAAGGTTGACAAAATACTCGAGATTCAACACAAGATAAATCCTACAAATGGGGTTTATCAGTTCTCCTTTACCAAGTTGGGATAGCACTTTGTGGTTACCAAGGTTGGTTAGAAGCTTAGTGGTAGATATTGGATGAATTAGGTTGTAATTCATTGGTATTGGTGTATATAATCAATTTGATTATAGTAAAAATTCTACCATGGTTATGGTGGAGACTGAATGTAAGTTTCATTGCACAAGAAAATTGAATCAGGATACAAGACTGCATGATTCTCTTCTTCCTTACTTTGTTTTGTTCTGGTTTTAGAGATAAAACAAAAAAATCTCCTGCATACTCAGCTTTCGCAAAATACAGAGCAAAAAACTTAGTTTTTGAAACTAACTTAATTCAACCCTCATATCAAGTTCTAGCATTACCATCAATTGGTATCAAGTGTTCGGTCTCAAGGAGTCAAGTTTCACAACTTGGAGCAAAGATCCATGACCAACAACATGGATATAAACATTATAGCTTATACACTCACCGAAGGTCAGTTCAACAACAGACCTCCTTACTTCAGTGGCAGCAACTATTCATACTAAAAAGAGAAAACGAGAATTTTAGTGCAGTCAATCGACTACAACATTTGGAAGATTATTGCAATGGACCTGCTGTTCCAACAAAGCAAAATATCGATAGAGAGGTGGTGCCAATTGAAGACAACGAGTGGATAGAGGATAAAAAGAAAAAGGTTGAACTCAATCATGGCAATCAACCTAATGCATTATGCTATCAGTTTTGAAGAGTTTAAAATAATTTCAAGGTACAAAACTGTCATAAAAATCTAGGACAAGCAGAAACTTATTCATGAAGGAACAAAACAAGTGAGAGAGACAAGAATAAAGATGCTCATGAAGAAGTATGAGATGTTCTTCATGAAGGAGGATGAAAGCATTGATCAGATGTTCAAAAGGTTCTCAATAGTCATTAACAATCTAGACGCTATGGAAAAAAGTTATTTTGAAGAAACTTTAGAGAGAAAGTTTTTAAGGAGTCTCACTAAAAAATGGGAAGTGAAAGGCACATCCATTCTCGAGAGAAATAATTTGATAAAAATTACCTATAATGAGCTAAGAGGCAAGCTATTGGCCTATGAAGCTATCCACATGTCTCAAGACAGAGATGACAAAAAAAAGTGTAGCATTGAAATCAAGAATCATGGCCAAAGAAGAGGAATCTCATGACAGCATATCAGATGATGCAAAGTTGTTCTTTGCAAAAAAAAATGAGGACATTAATGAGATATAAAGGGAAAGAAAAAGGAGCCACTTCATCCAAAGATTTCAAAAAGAATTAATCCAACTTTACTTGTCAGCATTGCAAGGAGTCCAATCACTTCAAGTTTGATTATCCTCAATTTAAGAAAAGCAAAAAATCAAGGAAGGACAAAAAAAAGGTGATGATGGCAACGTGGGAGGATTTAAAGAATGATTTTGATTTTGAAAATGAAGAAGATTTAGATAATGAAGTTCAAATGTGTTTGATGGCTGATCTCAAGGACATGGATGAAGTAGATTTTTCTGATTTATCTACTGATGAACTTTAAAATATTATTAAATATTTAACTGCAAATTCAAATAAATTTTGTTTGATAAATATGCAAAGTGCAAGAAAGAAAATTGATGCGGAATTCGAACATCCACAAACTAACCGGCAGGTGCACCGGGTCGCACTAAGTAATACCTCAGGTGAGTAAGGGTCAATCCTACGAGGATTGATGGACTAAGCAACAATGATCGAATGAATCACTTAGTCAGATAGGCAAAAAATGGTGTTTTGAGGTTCAAAAGCATTAAAATACTAAAGCAGATAGTAGGACAAGCAAATAGTAAAATTGATGTGAAATGTATGTGAAAAAACAGTTAAGGTTTTAGAGTAATTTATTCTTTTGGATTAAGTTTTCTTAACAACTATTTTAATCATGCAAAATTCATTTCATGACAAATTTTAATTGATTAAACTTAATTTTTTAGTGATTTATTCTCCTCTAACCTAATCAATCGCCAATTCCTTGGTCACTTAATGTAGATTAGAGGGTTAGGTTCAATTCTAGTTTATTAGCCACAAAACCCTAATTACCCAAATATAAGAGGATTATATGTCACGTATCCCATTAAATCCAAGTAATTAGTAGTTTAGGAGGAATTTACTTTCAAGATAGTATTCAAGTGAGATAACTTATTCAAGAATCAACAAGAATTCATATAGAACAAGGGTTGTTCTTTCGATATACCCAGATTCATAAGATGAAGAACGAAAATAATCCTTGAAACTGAATCAATACATTAATTAAAATAGAATGATAATAGTGTTAATCCATAGAAATAAACAGAGCTCCTAACCTTAACCAAGGAGGTTTAATGGCTCATGACTCAGAGAGAAAGCTGGGGTTCAGAAAATGTGAAAGTGCATAAGAGAGAAGATCCCCCCTCCCAAAGGACCAAATATTTTTCCTTTTATATCTAACCTAATTTGATTTAAAACTAAACTGAAATAATAAATTCTAAAGTTAAAAGATTTTTTTTGTAAATAAAAATAACAAAAATAAAATAAAATATAACAATTAAAAGCCAAATCTAACTAACGATGCTCCTTTGGTGAAAGTGGATCCATGTCATTGGTGCTAAACGCCAGATTCGGCGTTTAGCGCCCTAGTGGGCAGAAGCTTCTCCTTTGATTCTGCTTGGCGTTTAGCGCCCCAATGGGCAGAGGGCTTCCACGCATTTTTGACTTGATGGCGCTAAACATCTAGGTCCGTGTTTAGCGCCAGCTTGGCAGATTCCAAACTCTTCTCTTTTTTTGCACACGAACTCTGCCAAACCGATACAAGCTTCACCTGAAATGATTAAAACACCAAAGCAACTCAAAGTAGCATTCAAAGAGGTTTCAGACACTAAAATAAAATTAAAACTTATTAAATTCTAACTTAAAATAAACATAAAATAAAGAAAAGATGCTCACACATCACAACACCAAACTTGAACTGTTGCTTATCCTCAAGCAAATAAAAACAATATAAGACTAAAAAGAGAAATTGCTAAAGACCTGAGTGTTCATTTAAGCTCCTATCCAATTATTGAGCGGGGTTAGTGGCACTGTGACTCTGAATAGGTTTGGCATCCCACTATCTTTTGAAGCTTAGAAATGTTGATGCCCTTCAGAACTAGTGATGAGCGGATATTTTATACGCTTTTTGGGGGTATTTTCATATAGTTTTTAGTAGGATTTAGCCACTTTTTAGTATATTTTTATTAGTTTTTATGCAAAAATCATATTCTTGGACTTTACTATGAGTTTGTGTGTTTTTCTGTGATTTCAGATATTTTCTGGCTGAAATTGAGGGACCTGAGCAAAGATCTGATTCAGAGGCTGAAAAAGGACTGCAGATGTTGTTGGATTCTGACCTCCCTGCACTCGAAGTGGATTTTCTTGAGCTACAGAACTCCAAATGGCACGCTTCTAATTGCGTTGGAAAGTAGACATCCAGGGGTTTTCAGAAATATGTAATAGTTCATACTTTGAGCGCGTTTTGACGACGTAAATTGGCGTCAAAACTCTAGCTCTCTGCCCTTTTCTGGCATCAAAAGGTCAGAACTGCCATAAAAATTGGAGTTAAACGCCCAAACTGGCACTAAAGCTGGCGTTTAACTCTAGAAACAGCCTATGCACGTGAAAACTCCAATGCTCAGCCCAAGCACACACCAAGTGGGCCCAAGAAGTGGATTTCTGCACTACCTATCTTAGTTTACTCATTTTTTGTAAATCTAGGTTACTAGTTGAGTATAAAAACTACCTTTAGAGATTTATTTTGTACCTCATGACATTTTCACGTTTTACATTATATCTTTACGGCATGAGTCTCTAAACTCCATTGTTGGGGGTGAGGAGCTCTGCTGTGTCTCAATAGATTAATGCAATTACCACTGTTTTCTATTCAATCACGCTTGTTTCCGTTCTAAGATATTCATTCGCACTTAAACATGATGAATATGATGATCCGTAACACTCATCACTATTCTCAACTTATGAAGGCATGTCTGACAACCATCTCCGATCTATCTTAGATTGAATGTGTATCTCTTAGCATCCATTCCGAAAGATCGGAGTCTTCGTGGTATAAGCTAGGATTATTGGCGGCCATTCCTGAGATCCGGAAGGTCTAAACATTGTCTGTGGTATTCCGAGTAGGATCTAGGAAGGGATGGCTCTGACGAGCTTCAAACTCGCCAGTGTTGGACGTAGTGACAGACACAAAAGGATTACTGGATTCTATTCCAACATGATCGAGAACCGACAGATGATTAGCCATGCGGTGACAGTGCACATGGACCATTTTCACTTAGATGATGAGATGTAGCCATTGACAACGGTGACACCCTACACACAGCTTGCCATGGAAGGAGCCTTGCGTGCGTGAAGAAGAAGGCAGTAGGAAAGCAGAGATTTAGATGACAGAGCATCTCCAAAACTCCAACCTGTTCTCCATTATTGAATCACAAGTACCTTTTATTTCATGCTCTTTTATTTTATTGCAAACAAAACCCTTTTCATTGATAATCTCCTGAATAAGAGTTACAAGGTAACCATAGCTTGCTTCAAGCTGACAATCTCCATGGGATCGACCCTTACTCACGTAAGGTATTACTTGGACGACCCAGTGCACTTGCTGGTTAGTTGTATGGAATTGCAAGTGTGATTACAATTTCGTGCACCAAGTTTTTGGCGCCGTTGCCGGGAATTGTTCGAGTTTGGACAACTGACGGTCCATCTTGTTGCTTAGATTAGGAAAACTTTGTCTTTTGGGTCAGAGTCTTTTATTTTCTTTTCAAAGTTTTCAAAAAAAATTATTATTTTTCTTTTAGATTATTCTGTTTGAGTCTAGTTGCATGTTTTAAGTTTGGTGTTCTCTTGTTAGTTTTTATTTAAATTCTGAAAATTTATTTTTGGTTTTCTAAAAATTTTAAGTTTGGTGTTCTTTTTATGTTCTTGAATCTTTCTTGTGTTTTGATCTTAAAATTTTTAAGTTTGGTGTTCCTTGGTGTTTTCCTCAAATTTTCTAAAGTTTTGCATTAAATTAGTCATAAATTTTCAAAATCAAATATTTTTAAATTGTTTTTCAATCATATCTTTTCAATCATATCTTTTTTTTATTTTCCAATTTTTTTATTATTATTATTTCGAAAAAAATATATATAAATATAATAAAATAAATAAAATAAATCCACATCATCTCCCTTTCTCCATCATAGAACTAAGTGGAAATGAACAGTCTAGAAGGACTCTGGGGTCATATGCTAACCCCGCTACTGCTTCATATGGGAGTAGTATCTGTATACCCTCCATCAGAGTCAGTAGTTTTGAGTTGAATCCTCAGCTCATTATCATGGTGCAGCAAAATTGCCAGTATTCCGGTCTTCCACAGGAAGAACCTACTGAGTTTCTGGCACAGTCCTTACAAAATGCTGACACAGTACATGATAAGGAAGTAGACCAGGATGTCTACAGATTATTACTGTTTCTATTTGCTGTAAAAGACCAAGCTAAGAGGTGGTTAAATAATCAACCTAAGGCCAGCATAAGGACATGAAAATAGCTGTCAGAAAATTTTTTGAATCAATATTTCCCTCCCAAGAGGATGACACAGCTAAGGCTGGACATCCAAGACTTTAAATAAGAGGATAATGAATCCCTTTACAATGCCTGGGAGAGGTACAGAGAGATGCTGAGAAAATGCCCCTCTGAAATGTTTTCAGAATGAGTGTAGTTAGACATCTTCTACTCTGGGCTTACAAAAAAAGCTCAGATATCTCTAGACCACTCAGCTGGTAGATCTATACACATGAGAAAGACAATTGAAGAGGCTCAAGAGCTTATAGATACTGTTGCTAGAAATCAGCATCTGTACTTGAGCAGTGAGTCCTCCATGAAGGAAGAGGCTAAAGCAGTATCTACTGACCTTAGTCCTCCAGAAAAAGCTGCTGAACTCAACCAGCAATTACTTGCTCTAACAAAACAGTTAGCAGAACTTAAAGAAATATTACAAGATAATCGGGATGCTAATAAGAATATGGAAGCACAACTTGACCAGACAAGACATCAGTTATCTAAACAAATAACAGAAGAATGTCAAGCTGTTCAATTAAGGAGTGGAAAAATATTAAATACATAAGCTCAAAGCAGCATAAGCCAAGGAAAGAACAACTGACAGAGGATGAACAGAATATTACCCAAAATCCCTCTGAGGACAATAAGAACCTAGAGAGGAATGATTCTGGCGTCCAAACGCCAGAAAAGGGTGACAAACTGGCGTTAAACGCCCAGTGGACGTCCAGTTCTGGCATTCAAACGCCAGATAAGGGTGAAAATTAGCGTCAAACGCCACTTCCATGTTCAACTCTGGCATTCAAATGCCAGAACAGGGTAGGAATCTGGCGTTAAACGCCAATCCAGCGCCCAATCTTGGTGTTCAAATGCTAGTGAGAGATCAGACACCCACAAGTGCTGATAATAACTCCCTCAAGAAGGCGTCTCAGCCTGCTTCTGTAGGAAATAAACCTGCAGCAACCAAGGTTGAAGAATATAAAGCCAAAATGCCTTATCCTCAGAAATTCCACCAAGTAGAACAGGATAAGCAATTTGCTCACTTTGCAGACTATCTTAGGACTCTTGAAATAAAGATTCCGTTTGCAGAAGCACTTGAGCAAATACCCCTCTTATGCTAAGTTCATGAAAGAAATCTTAAGACATAAGAAGGATTGGAGAAAAACTAAAAAAGTTTTTCTCACTGAAGAATGCAGTGCAATCATTCTAAAAAGCTTATCGGAGAAGCTTAAGGATCCCGGAAGCTTTATGATACCATGCACATTGGAGGGAATTTGCACCAAGACACCTCTATGTGATCTTGGGGAAGTATCAACCTAATCCCTGCATCCACTATCAGGAAGCTTGGTTTGACCGAATAGAACAAACCAACTCGGATCTGTTTTCAACTAGCTGATGGCTCCATTAAATACCCATCAGGCATAATCGAGGACATGATTGTCAAGGTTGGGCCATTTGCCTTTCCCACTGACTTTGTAGTCCTGGAAATGGAGGAGCACAAGAGTGCAACTCTCATTCTAGGAAGACCTTTCCTAGCAACTGGACGCACCCTCATTGATGTCCAAAAGGGGGAAGTGACCCTGAGAATCAATGAGGATGAGTTTAAGTTGAATGCTGTTAAAGCTATGCAGTATCCAGATACACCAAAAGACTGGATGAAAGTGGATCTTATTGACACTCTGGTAGAAGAAGTCAATATTACTGAAAGTCTCGAATCAGAGCTAGAGGAGATATTTAAAGATGTTCAGCCTGATCTGGAAGGGCCAAAGGAACTAGAAGACAACACTTTTCCTGTGATCATAAGCTCTACCTTAAAGCCACAGGAAGAGAAAGCACTGATTCAAGTGCTAAGGACACACAAGACAGCTCTTGGGTGGTCAATAAGTGATCTTAAGGGCATTAGCCCAGCCAGATGCATGCACAAGATTCTCTTGGAGGATAATGCTAAGCTAGTGGTTTAACCACAAAGGCGGCTGAATCCAGCCATGAAGGAAGTGGTGCAGAAAGAGGTCACTAAATTACTAGAGGCTGGAATTATTTATCCAATTTTTGATAGCCCCTGGGTGAGCTCTATCCAAGTCGTCCCCAAGAAGGGAGGCATGACAGTAGTTCATAATGAGAAAAATGAACTAGTTCCCACAAGAACAGTTACAGGGTGGCGCATGTGTATTGACTACAGAAGACTCAATACAGCTACCAGAAAGGATCATTTTCCTTTACCATTCATAGACCAGATGCTAGAAAGACTAGCAGGTCATGATTATTACTGCTTTTTAGATGGCTATTCAGGCTACAACCAAATTACAGTAGATCCCCAGAATAAAGAGAAAATAGTATTCACATGCCCATCTAGAGTATTTGCCTACAGAAGGATGCCATTTGGACTGTGTAATGCACCTGCAACCTTTCAGAGATGCATGCTCTCTATTTTCTTTGATATGGTGGAGAAATTTCTGGAAGTATTCATGGATGACTTCTCAGTATATGGAGACTCATTCAGCTCCTGTCTTGATCACCTGACACTTGTTCTAAAAAGGTGCTAAGAGACTAACCTGGTTTTGAACTGGAAAAAATGTCACTTTATGGTGACTGAAGGGATCGTCCTTGGGCACAAGATCTCAAACAGAGGAATAGAGGTGGATCAAGCTAAGGTAGAGGTAATTGAAAAATTACCACCACCTACCAATGTTAAAGCAATCAGAAGCTTTTTGGGGCATGTAGGATTCTATAGGAGGTTTATAAAGGATTTTTCAAAAATTTCAAAACCTCTAAGTAATTTGCTAGCTGCTGACATGCCATTTATATTTGACACAGAGTGTCTACAAGCGTTTGAGACCCTAAAAGCCAAGGTGGTTACAGCACCAGTCATTTCTGCACTAAACTGGACATTACCATTCGAACTGATGTGTGATGCCAGTGACCATGCCATTGGTGCAGTATTACGACAGAGGCATGACAAACTTCTGCTTGTCATTTATTATGCTAGCCATGTCCTAAATGATGCACAGAAGAATTACACAACCATAGAAAAGGAGTTGCTTGCAGTGGTTTATGCCATTGACAAGTTTGATGACAAGTCATCATATACCCATTTTTCAAGCTAATTTCACTTGTTTTGTTAGCATTTATGCACTTTCTTGCATCCTAAGTAAGTGATTTGGAGTGAAAATGCATAACTTCTCTAAATCAAGCAACCACCATGAAATTAATGATAATCCATGAGGTTTAAGCTAATTTTAATTGAATTTTAATTGATTTATAAGCCTCTTGAATTTAGTGATACTTGGAGTGGTTGTTTTGGTTTATTATAGGTGAAGAAAAGAAAAGAAAAGGAAAAGCGTGGCCTAAGAAGTGTAGCCCAAGGAAAGGAAAGCGTGGCCAAAGCAATAGGAAGCGTGCCGCATGCAAGGGGGAGGCAAACATTGCCCTCCACAAGGGCAGACTGCCCTCTAGGAGGGCAACATAAGAGAACCAAACAAGGAAGGCAACTCTGCCCTGCCCACTACAAGGGCAGAGCACAAAAGTGTGCCTTGGAACCAAGAAGAAGAGAACCTTGCCCTGCCCTCCACAAGGGCAGTATCGGGCTCACCAAGGAAGAAAATCAAAGGAAAAATGTCACCCATGCATGCCACAAGACTCGAACACGGACCAAGGAAGAAGCCAAGAACTAAGGTTGAGTGCCATGCCAAGAAACCAAGAAAATTAATAGAACGTGTGCCACAGCCGTGTTTCGAACACGGGACAGCAAAGTGGAAACACTGCTCTGCCCTCCGCGAGGGCAGGGCAAAATTTGGATTGGTGCACAAATCTGGCGCACCACACACAAATCTGGCGCACCAATTCTCTCCTGGCAGCACCAGCGTGCATCGAAGCTCGACCCTGGCAGCACCAAAATTTCCTGCCCTGCGCTCCGCGAGGGCAGGGCAGCATCCTATGCACCAAGGAAAAATTCTGGCGCACCAATTCTTGATCCTGGCAGCACCAAGCACGCACCGTGGCACGTTCTGGCGCACCAACTTTTCCTGCCCTGCCCTTGGCGCGGGCAGGGCAGCATTTCACGCACCAAGGCCGCACCAGCCTGCACCACGCCCGCACCAGACCGCACCAAGGCTGCACCAACATGCACCAAATCCTGCCTTGCCCTCCACAAGGGCAGGGCAGCCTCCTGGAAGCAATTTTCCTTCATGGGCTGAAATTGAATTAAAAACCCAATTTAATTCATTTCTTCACCAAATCAAAAGCCCATCCAAACCCCAAAATCCAAGAATAGAAAGTGTATAAATAGGAGCTAGTTTTATGTAATTGAGGACTCGAGACTTTATTTTTGAATTTTCCTTTCCACTTGCATTTTAATTTTGAACTTTGGAATTTCTTAGAGAATTAGGAAGGAGAATTGATCTCTCTTCCTCCTGGTTCCTTCTTGAGCACTCTTTACTTTTCTTGCTTTGGATCTTGGGTGAAGAATTGAAGAACTTCTGTTTCAATCTCACCTTGAGATCTCTTCTTTAATTTTCTGCATAATTGAATTTTACTTTCTGTTCATTTCTTCTTCTGCAATTTCTGCAATTTGCTTTCTTTTACTTCTTCTGCAATTGTTCTTGTTGGATCAAGGAAGGATTTGAGATCTAGACTTGTTATCTAGTCTCCTCCAATCCTGAGATCTTCAACATTCTTTTAAATTGCTGCAAATTAAGCACTGCTTTTCTGTTTAGAATTCTTCAAGCAATTTCCATTTTCTGTTCAGATCTGTTGCATGATTTTGCACCTTTTCCTTCTCTGTTTGATTGCTATTTACACTTTCCTGTTGAATTTTAATTTCCAGCACCCATCCCCCTTTACTTTTCATGCAATTTACATTTCTTGCAATTTAAGTTTCAGTTATTTTACTTTCTTGTTATTTAAGTTACTTGCAATTTTACTTTCTGCAACTTTAAATTCATTGTCATTTACTTTCTGTTAGCTACGATTTCACTCAATTTCACTTCAATGTTAGCTTGACTAAACTAATCACCCACTAAAGTTGCTTGATCCATCAATCCCTGTGGGATCGACCTCACTCATGTGAGTTATTATTACTTGATGCGACCCGGTACACTTGCCGGTGAGTTTTGTGTTGGATCGTTTTCCACACATCAAAGTTCAGATCCTATTTGGTAGGATCAAAGGTGATTGTGTACACTGACCATGCTACTCTTAAATATCTACTCACAAAGCAGGATTCAAAACCCAGGCTCATAAGGTGGGTGCTGCTTCTGCAAGAGTTTGATATAGAAATAAGAGACAAAAAAGGGACAGAAAACCAAGTGGCAGATCACCTATCTCGGATAGAACCAGTAGAGGGGGCGTCCCTCCCCATCACTGAGATCTCTGAAACCTTTCCGGATGAACAACTCTTTGCCATTCAGGAAGTACCAAGGTTTGTAGACATTGCAAACTATAGGCTGCAAGGTTCATACCCAAGGAGTACAGCAGGCAGCAAACGAAAAAATTAATTTCTGATGCAAGTACTATTTGTGGGATGAACCATATCTCTTTAAGAGATGCGTAGACGGATTAATCCGTAGGTGCATACCTAGAGAAGAAACGCAGAGGATCCTTTGGCACTGCCATGGATCATAATATGGAGGACATTTTGGAAGTGAGTGAACAGTCACAAAAGTCCTTCAATGTGGCTTCTATTGGCCTACTTCTATAAAGACTCCCGAGAGTTTGTACGGAACTGTGACAGTTTCCAAAGAGCTGGTAATCTACCTCATGGTTATGCCATGCCTCAACAAGGGATCTTAGAGATTGAATTGTTTGACGTGTGGGGTATTGACTTCATGGGGCCTTTCTCACCTTCAAACTCAAACACTTACATTCTGGTAGCAGTAGACTATGTATCTAAATGGGTAGAGGCAATTGCAACACCCACTAGTGATACAAAAACAGTGATAAAGTTCCTCCAGAAATACATCTTCAGTAGATTTGGTGTCCCCAGAGAAATAATTAGTGATGGAGGCACTCATTTCTGTAATAAACAACTTTACTCTGCTATGGTCCGGTATGGAATTAGCCACAAGGTAGCAACTTCATATCATCCACAGACAAATGAGCAAGCTGAGGTCTTGAATAGAGAACTAAAAAGAATCTTGGAACGGACTGTAATGGCCTGTAGAAAGGATTGGGCAAAAAGCTTGGATGATGCTCTGTGGGCATACAGAACAACATTCAAGACTCCTATAGGAATTTCTCCATACCAACTTGTGTATGGCAAGGCCTGTCATCTGCCCGTGGAACTGGAACACAAAGCCTACTGGGCAACCAGATTCCTAAACCTTGATGCTACATTAGCTGGAGAGAAAAGATTACTCCAGCTGAATGAGCTAGAAGAGTTCAGGCTCAATGCTTTCGAAAATGCAAAAATTTACAAGGAGAAAGCAAAAAAATGGCATGACAAGAAATTGTCATCCAGAGTCTTTGAACCAGGCCAAAAGGTACTGCTATTCAACTCTAGACTCAAATTATTCCCTGGAAAATTAAAATCCTGGTGGAGGGGACCATATGTGATTACAAGTGTGTCACCATATGGATATGTGGAGCTTCAAGATAGTGACTCTGATAAAAGATTCATTGTTAATGGACAAAGAGTCAAACACTATCTTGAAAGCAATATTGAGCAAGAGTGCTCAAAACTGAGACTAGAATAACATTCAATGAGGTCCAGCTAAAGACAATAAAGAAGCGCTTGCTGGGAGGCAACCCAGCTATTGGTTAAGCATATTTTTTTAGTAATTATAAGAGTTTGACACAATTTATCTTCCATTACAGGAGTTCACAGAGTTACAGAAGAATTCAGAGCGGAAAACAAAGAAAAGATGCTCACCAGCAGAAAAACGCCAGTAAGGAGCATTTTTGGGCGTTAAACGCCAGAATGGGTGCCATTCTGGGCGTTTAACGCCAGACCTGCAGCATCCTGGGTGTTTAGAAAAATTTCCAGTGACAAAGGAATTCTGGCATTTAAACGCCAGCCAGGGTACCTGGTTGGGCGTTTAAACGCCCAGTAAGGAAGGAAAACCGGCGTTTAAACGCCAACCAGGGTACCTGGTTAGGCGTTTAAACGCCTAGTAAAGAAGGCAAACTGGCGTTTAAACGCCAGTCAAGATACCTGGCTGGGCATTTAAACGCGCAAAATAGGCAGCAATTGGGCGTTAAACGTCCAAAACATGCTACTCTTGGGCGTTTAATGCCAAGAACATGGAGGAGAGGGGTTCTTGTTCCCAACTCAGATTTTTTTAATTTTCATATTTCTTTCCACATTTCTTGCATGAACATGTTACAAATCCTCATCTTTCAATTTCAATTTCAAAAATTTCTTAATCCAAAAAAAATATTTTTCTATGTCTTTCAAAATCTTTGTCAAAACTCATATATCTTTTTTAAATTATTTTCAAATCTTTTTCAAACCATCACACTATCTTTTCAAAATTAGAATTATTTTTTCAAATCTCCCTCTTATCTTCTCAGTTTTAAAATACATCTTTTGCATATCATAATTATCTTTTTACAAATCATATCTTCTATAATATCTTTTTCAAAATTTTCGAACCCACCCCTCTCCCCTTTGAATTCCCATTCGGTCATCCCCCTTCCTCTATCATTCGAAATTGTCTCTCCCTCCCTTCCTCTCCTTTCCTTTCTTTTGCTTGAGGACAAGCAAACCTCTAAGTTTGGTGTGCTTTTCGTGATCGCTGAGCCAAGACTCACTAAGATCATGGGTCCTAAGGGAAAACAAACCACCTCAAGAGGCAAGAAAGAGAATATTCCAAAACCACTTTGGAATCATGAGAAGTTCTTAACCAAAGAACATGCAGACCATTATTACAAAATAATGGGTCTGAGGTCAGTGATCTCGGAAGTTAAATTTGATCTGAAAGAAGATGAATATCTGGAGATCCAAGAGCAAATTCGAAACAGAGGCTGGGAAATCCTAGCTAATCTTGAGACAAAGGTGGGGAGAAACATGGTTCAGGAATTCTACTTAAATCTGTGGCAAACAGATAAACAGAGAATATCTAGAACCGCCTTCTATACCTTCCGAACTATGGTCAGAGGAAGGATTATCTACTTTCACCATGACATCATAAGAGAGATCTTCAAGCTGCCTCAACTACAAGATGACCCGGAATCCTTTAACAGGAGAATTGTGAATCAAGATAAGCATTTGGACCAAGTTCTAGAGGACATATGCATCCCTGGAGCCAAGTGGGTAACCAACACAAAGAATGTCCCAATTCAACTCAAGAGAGGGGATCTCAAACCAGTTGCTAAAGGCTAGCTGGATTTTATTGGGCGTTCCATACTACCCACCAGCAACCGCTCTGAGGTCACTGTTAAAAGAGCCGTGATGATCCACTGCATGATGATGGGAAACGAAGTGGAAGTTCATCATCTGATTGCTTGTGAGCTTTATACAATTGCAAACAAGAACTCCACTAAAGCCAAATTGGCCTACCCAAGCTTGATTTCTCTGCTATGTAAAAATGTTGGAGTAAGAATGGGAGTAGATGAGTATATCTCTGTTGACCTCCCAATCACAAAGAAGTCAATGGAAGGGCAACAAGTTCAAGACATTCCCATCAAAAGGAGGGCGCAAGAGTTTCTCCCAAAAATCCCACAGATTGACTACTAGAACCGCTTAGAAGCATCTATTACCAAGCTGCAAGAAGCTATGGATCAAATAAAAGAAGAACAGCAAAATAAAAATAGCATGCTCTGCAAGCTGCTTAAGGAATAGAAGAAGCAAGGGCGTGAACTGTAGGAACTGAAGCGTCATAAGCTACCTCTTGAAGGGCCAGAGACCCCACAGAATGAAGGAGCATCCACCTCCGAAAATAAAGGTTGTTGAGTCCTAATCTTAACTTTGTGATAACTCTGCTATTAAAAATCTATTTTTTAGAGTCATAGGAATAGTAGTAATTAGTGTCCTTATCTTTTATTTTTGATTTTATCCCCAAGTAAGCTATAATTTATTTTTCTCATCATCATTAAACATGAATAAAATAGCAGATTTTTAGAATAATGAAGCAATTTTATCTTCGAGTTCTTAATAAGAAAAATTTAAATTATTTATATGTGGTGACAATACTCTTTGCTCTCTGAATGAATTCTTGAACAGTGCATAAATTTTGATAGTGAAGTTTATGAATGTTAATATTATTGGCTCTTGAAAGAATGATGAAAAAAGAGAAATGTTGTTGATAATCTGAAAAATCATAAAATTGATTCTTGAAGCAAGAGAAAGCAGTGAAAAAAAAGAGCAAGTAGAAAAAGCCAATAACCCCTTAAACCAAAAAGGCAAGGGTGAAGAGGATCCAAGGCTATGAGCATCAATGGATAGGAGGGCCTACAAGCATAAAATCCTGGCATAAGCGGCTGAATCAAGCTGTCGCTAACCATGTGCTTGTGGCATGCAGGTCCAAGTGAAAAACTTGAGACTGAGTGGTTAAAGTCATGATCCAACACAAAAAGAGTGTGCTTAAGAGCTCTAGATACCTCTGACTGGGGACTTTAGCAAAGCTGAGTCACAATCTAAAAAGGTTCACTCAGTTATGTGTCTGTGGCATTTATGTATCCGGTGGTAATACTGAAAAACATAATGCTTAGGGCCACGACCAAGACTCATAAAGTAGCTGTGTTCAAGAATCAACATGCTAAACTAGGAGAATCAATAACACTATTTGAATTCGGAGTTCCTATAGATGTCAGTCATTCAGAAATTCAAAGGATAAATGGAGATGCCAAAACTATTCAGAAGCAAAAAGCTACTAGTCCCGCTCATCTAATTAGAATTTGAGCTTCATGTACACTCTGAGATGCTATTGCCTCTTGATTTTCTTTGGCCTATTTCATTCATCTAGTTGCTTGAGGACAAGTAACAATTTAATTTTGGTGTTGTGATGAGCGGATATTTTATACGCTTTTTGGGGGTATTTTCATATAGTTTTTAGTAGGATTTAGCCACTTTTTAGTATATTTTTATTAGTTTTATGCAAAAATCATATTTCTGGACTTTACTATGAGTTTGTGTGTTTTTCTATGATTTTAGGTATTTACTGGCTGAAATTGAGGGACCTGAGCAAAGATCTGATTCAGAGGCTAAAAAAGGACTGCAGATGCTATTGGATTCTGATCTCCCTGCACTCGAAGTGGATTTTCTGGAGCTACAGCACTCCCAATGGCACGCTCCCAGCAATATATAATAGTCCATACTTTAAGCGAGTTTTGACGACATAAATTGGCGTCAAAAGGCCAGCTCTCTGCCCTTTTCTGGCATCAAAACGCCAGAACTGGCACTAAAGCTGGCGTTTAACTCTAGAAACAGCCTATGCACGTGAAAGCTCCAATGCTCAGCCCAAGCACACACCAAGTGGGCCCAAGAAGTGGATTTCTGCACTACCTATCTTAGTTTACTCATTTTCTGTAAACCTAGGTTACTAGTTGAGTATAAAAACTACCTTTAGAGATTTATTTTGTACCCATGACATTTTCATGTTTTACATTGTATCTCTACGGCATGAGTCTCTAAACTCCATTGTTGGGGGTGAGGAGCTCTGCTGTGTCTCGATGGATTAATGCAATTACCACTGTTTTCTATTCAATCACGCTTGTTTCTGTTCTAAGATATTCATTTGCACTTAAACATGATGAATGTGATGATCCGTGACACTCATCACCATTCTCAACTTATGAACGCATGCCTGACAACCACCTCAAATGTGTATCTCTTAGCCTCTATTCCGAAAGATCGGAGTCTTTGTGGTATAAGCTAGGATTATTGGCGGCCATTCCTGAGATCCGGAAGGTCTAAACCTTGTCTGTGGTATTCCAAGTAGGATCTGGGAAGGGATGGCTGTGACAAGCTTCAAACTCGCGAGTGTTGGGCGTAGTGACAGACGCAAAAGGATCATTGGATTCTATTCCAACATGATCGAGAACCGACAGATGATTAGCCGTGCGGTGACAGCGCACATGGACCATTTTCACTGAGAGGATGGGAAGTAGCCATTGACAACGGTGACACCCTACACACAGCTTGCCATGGAAGGAGTCTTGCGTGTGTGAAGAAGAAGACAATAGGAAAGTAGAGATTCAGATGACAGAGCATCTCCAAAACTCCAACCTGTTCTCCATTATTGAATCACAAGTACCTTTTATTTCATGCTCTTTTATTTTATTGCAAACAAAACCCTTTTCATTGATAATCTCCTGACTAAGAGTTACAAGGTAACCATAGCTTGCTTCAAGCCGACAATCTCCGTGGGATCGACCCTTACTCACGTAAGGTATTACTTGGACGACCCAGTGCACTTACTGGTTAGTTGTGCGAAATTACAAGTGTGATTGCAATTTCGTGCACCAACTAGAACTCGGATGATATTATGGATTCTCTTCTTTAAACTCTTATTAATCCTTGAACACAACTTTTTCTTATTTTTTCTTTGTGTGCTTTGCACCTTGAGTCTAGCCGTGACTCTTAGTGTTTTGTCTCAAGCTTTACTTGACACAAGAACACCACAAGCACTTGGCTGGGGAACTCTTTGAGTTCTAATTTTTCTTTTAATTTCTCCCAGTTAGTGGTGCTCAGAGCCTTAGGCATACTCTGTAATTGCACTTGGTCTCGACTCTCAGTGCTATGTCTCAAGGGTTACTTGACACATTTACACTACAAGCATATGGTTAGGAAAAAAACTCTTTGAGCTTTTGATTATAATTGACATTCCTAACCATTGATGCTCAGAGCCTTGGACCTTGCTCTTTATTTTCTTTTTCTTTTTGCTATTTGTTTTGCTTCAAGGATCAATTTCTTACTCAATTTAGAGAATCCATAATACTTCTCTAAGTTTTTGTACCTCAAGAATAAGCATTATTAACTTCAATATCAAATATGCACTACTCAATTCATACATTCAGAATCATAGATAATATCACCATAGCAAAGTATTCAAGACAACTCAGAATATATACTCAAGTCTCATGCATTTTACTACTTCTTTTCTTTTTCTTTTGATTTTTCGAGCTCAGTGAGCAATACATGAGACACTTTTTCAAAATAAATATAAAACATTAATTTAAATAACTAAGCTAGAAAAACAATAAAAAGCTACAAATAATCATGTAAAGGCTACAAATAGATAACAGAAAACAAGATAAAACATTGAAGAACAGAAAATAAAGGAAATGACAGATAAGAAACTCAACCACCTCAGTCCTGGTGGCTGCTCTTCCTGGGAATCTGATAAACCACTATTTTATGGTTTATCTTGTGCTCAATTGAGTGGCTTTTATCAAGTCTTTGCACACTTATTCATACTATTTGCATGGTTTTACAATTCCTTCCTAGAATTTGTTCTATGATTGAAAACTTGCTTCTTTGGTCTTAATTTCACTATGTTTAATTCTTTCTTATTACCATTTGATCCCGTGATATGTGTGTTAAGTGATTTCAGAGATTACAGGGCAGGAATGGCTTAGAGGATGGAAAGGAAGCATGCAAAACTGGAAGGAATACAAGAAACTGAAGGAACTGCTAAAGCTGTCCAGCCTGGCCTCTTGGTACTAAATCGACCATAACTTGAGCTACAGAGGTCCAAATGATGCGGTTCTAGTTGCATTGGAAAGTTAACATCCGGGGCTTTGCAACAATATATAATTTTCTATAGCTTCCCCGAAGTTAGGCAACGCGAACGCGTGGATGACGCGCACGTGTCGCATCTGCGAATTTCAATCCACGCAAACGCATGGACGACGCCTCCGCGTCACTTTGCCGCGACCTGTACGAACCAGATTTCACAATCAGTGAATTCTGGGCTGTTTTTGACCCAGTTTCTGGCCCATAAAACACAGATTAGAAGCTATAAAGTGGGGAAATCCATTCATTCATCATGAATTATTTATTCATAATACACACTTTTCACAATTTAGATGTAGTTTTAGAGAGAGAGGTTCTCTCCTCTCTCTTAGGATTAGGATTTATCTTAGGATTTAGGATTTTTTTAGTCATTAGGATTGTTTCTTCATACCAGGTTCAATAATATATGTTTCTCTTCTACTCTTATTTACTCTGATGCTTTTATGTGTATTTGACTTATGTTGCCCAATTGGCTTATGAACCATTCATGTTAGGATTTTCTTAATTAATATACTTTGAGGTATTTCAGACTCATGATTGTTTTACTCTGTTTATGATTTATTTTCTTCTTTTGTCTTTGGTTAATTAATTAGTAACACTTGAGTTATCAAACTCAGCAGTGGTTGAAATTGGCAATCGCTAATTGATTTAGATCACTCTAAAAGTTGACTAGGACTTGAGGATCAATTTAATTAGTCTGCCTAACTTTCCTTTATTTAATGAGGGATAATTAAGCAGGATTAAAACCCAATTTCAACACACCTGATAAGGATAACTAGGATAGGAATTCCAATTCTCATACCTTACCAAGAGATTTTCTAGTATAAATTTATTTTTCTTTTCAATTAGACTAGTTGCTCAAACCTTTTCAAATCCAAAAATACTATTTTCCATAACCAATAATAAATCATACTTCCCTGCAATTCTTTGAGAAAACGACCCGAGGTTTGAATACTTCGGTTTATAAATTTTATTGGGTTTGTTACTTATGACAACTAAAACGTTTGTAAGAAAGGAATTCTTGTCGGTCTAGAAGCTATACTTACAACGGAAATTTATTTGTGAAAATTCTAGATCGTGTGAGAGTTTCATTCTTCAGAATCCTCTCAAGCACCTCAGCTCGTCCAATTCTTGCCTCTCCACTAGTTGATGAAGGAGGGTAGAGTGATCCTGATGGTCTATCCTTAGCTGGTCAATAGAAGATGCTAGCTGCCTGTTAGATGCTATCAACTGATCCCAGTAATCGTGCGGAGAGAAGTAATATCCCTGAGGCATATCAGGCTGCTCCTGCTGAGGAGGAGGAACTGGCTCCCGAAGGCGGTGCTCGTCCAAGCTCCTTGGCATACCCCATATCCCTTGTAGTGATCGGTTTGTCAACGTCAATGGGAGTGTCTTGGTCAATGCAGATGCGGGCAGCCTCGCACAGGCAGAAGATGAGATGAGGGGAGGCCAATCTAGCAAAAGTGGAGGCCTTCATAGCTATGTTGTACAACTCCAGAGGGATCACATGATGCATCTCCACCTCATTACCGAGCATGATGTAGTGAATCATCACAACTCAGTTAATAGTAACCTCGGACCGGTTATTCGTAGGGATGATAGAGCGCTGAATAAACTCCAACCACCCTCGAACAACGGGCTTCAGATCATGCTTTCCCAATTGGTATGGCTGCCCTCTATCATCCCTTCTCCACTGTGCTCCGGGGAGGCATATATCAGTGAGGATCTGGTCCAACCTCTGATCACGGGTGAGCCTGTGAGAGTAAAAGTGAGGGTCATCTCTGGATGGCGGTAACTGAAGTATATCCCTCAGTCTCTCTAGATCGAACTCTATGATCCTTCCTCGGACCATAGTACGCCAGGTCTTAAACTCAGGGTTCACATCTTTGACATGTTTGTACGTCACTCAAGCATTGGTGTAAAACTCCCGGACCATTAGAACGCCTACATTAGTCACGGGTTGTACAGAACTTCCTATCCCCTCCTCAGAATCTGCTCTTGGATTTTTGGATATTCATCTTGTTGCAAATCAAATCAGACCTTCGGGATCACCTTTTTTTTGCTCACAATCTCATGAAAGTGATCCTTATAAATCTTGGATCTGAATCAGTTGTTATCAAATGGACCGGTTGCGGGAGCCTTTTTCTTTCTCTTCCTAGAAGAGGATTCTCCAGTTTTGGGTGCCATATGAGATATGAGAAAAACAAGAGAAAAGTGGAGCGCCCCAACACTAAACTTAGAGTTGTTGCTCGTTCCCGAGCAAAGAAAAGAGAACAAGAAAAAGAAAGGAAAAAAGGGAAGTGGTAAGATGTGGTGAAAAGAAGAAAGGGAGGGAGAGTAAAGGAAAATAAAGTAGAATGAGGGGGTGGGGTATAGTTCGGCTATGAGGAGGGGGAAGAAAGAAAAAAATAAAAAAGAAGGATGAAGGTAAAAAGAAAGAGAAGGGATAAAAGATGGTGAATTGTGCTGTAGTAAAAAGTGAAAAAAAATAAGTGGGTATTTATAGAGGAGGATAAGGTATGGTTATGAAGGGAGAAGGATTGGGGTTGGGTAAGTTAAATGGGTTGATGGGTGTTATAGAAAAGAGAGATATGGGGAAGATTTGATGAGATTTGATAGGGAATGAGGGGAGGGTATGGAAAAGGTTGGAACGGTCAAAGGGGAGGGGGCTTGGAAGTTACCGTTGCAAAATTTGAATTTCCTTTCTCAATACCCAAATCTGCATTGTTGGCGCTAAACGACAGCTCTAGCGTTTAGTGCCGCAATGCCTCACAATATGTGCCATCTAGGGCGCTAAACGCCCATTTTGGTGTTTAGCACCACCACCTTATTCAAAATATTTTTTTAGGACGAGGCCTGGTGTTAAACACCCAGCTAGCATTTAGCACCCTATGAGGAACGAGTTTGTCTTGGTTTGTGTGCTATTCAGGGCGTTAAACACCTTCTCTGGCGTTTTACGCCAGCATCCATGTGACCAATTTAGGCGTTAAACACCCAGCCTGGCATTTAGAGCCCAAATCGATGTAAATCCACCTCGATTTATGTGTTCCTCGGTGCTAAACACCCAGCCTGGCATTTAACGCCACCCATCAGAGAGCTCCTTGGTAATTGCGCCAGAGTACTCGAGTAAAATGCTCTCCAGGGTGTTGTTCTAAGTCCCTCATGTTCCTGTTCTAAACACTTTGCATGACCACAAACACTATTAAACCAAGGAAAAACTAAGAATAATTATCTAAAATAAACAAAAGGAAATGAAAATCAAACTGAACATGAAATCGAGGATAGTAAGGGTTGGGTTGGCTCTCAACAAGCGTTTTTTTACCGTCATTAACTTGATGGTCAGTTCTACTAAGTTAGTAGATGAGTGGACCTCAGACAATCAATCTCACCTCCAAGATAGTGCTTTACTCTCTGGCCATTGACTGTGAACCTTTTATCTAAGTTTTCCTCTTGAAGTTCTACATAACCAAAAGCTGACACTCCGGTTACCAAAAAAGGTCCTGAACACCGGGACTTTACCTTTCTGGGAAAGAGTTTTAGCCTAGAATTGAATAGTAGAACCTTTTGGCCTAGCTTAAATGCTCTTGTGGCTATCTTCTTGTCATGCTACCTCTTGATCTTTTCCTTGTAGAGCTTGGTATTCTCATAAGTAGAGTTTTTGAACTCGTGAAGCTCATTCAGTTGGAGCAGCCTCTTCTGTCCTGTAGCCTTGAAATCAAAGTTTAGAAACTTTTTTTTCGTAATATGCTTAGCAAGTGACAGGCCTTACCATAAACTAACTGGTATGGGGACATTCCAATAGGAGTCTTAAAAGCAGTCCGGTATGCTCAGATAGCATCATCAAGTTTCCTTGTCCAGCCCTTCCTTAAAGTACTCACAGTCATCTCTGGGATCCTGTTGAGTTCCCTGTTAGAGACTTCAACCTATCCACTTATCTGGGGGTGATAAGGTGTTGCCACTTTATGCCAGACTCAATATCTCTGCAGAAGTCAGTCCAACTATTTGTTGTAAAAGTTACTTCCTCCATCGCTAATCAGTGTCCTTGGGACACCAAACCGGCTAAAAATATATCTCTGCAAAAAGCTCAGCACTACTTTGGCATTATTGGTGGGGAAAACCATGGTTTTCACCCACTTGGACACATAATCCACGGCTACCAAGATGTAAGTGTTTTATGAGGATAAGAAATGTCCCATGAAATCAATACCCCACACATCAAATAACTCAATCTCTAGAATCTCCTGCTGTGGAATCTCATGATTGTTAGGGAGATTCTCGACTTTCTGGCACTTGTCACAGTTTCTTAAAAATTCTCGGGAGTCCTGGAAGAGAGTCAGCCAATAAAAACCCTCTAAATGACCTTGGTGGCTATCTTTTCACCACCAAAGTGGCCTCCATATTCAAAACCGTGACAATGCCAGAGGATCTACTGTGATTCCTCATCTGAGACACAACGCCAAATTATGCGATCTAAGCATCTCTTAAAAAGATAAGGTTCTTCCTACAAATATTACTTAGCATCATTCAAAAGCTTTCTAACTTGCTATTTAGTGTACTCCTTGGGGATGAACCTCATGGCCATGTAGTTTACAATGTCTGCGAACTACGGAGCCCTCTAAATCATGAAGAGTTACTCATCCAAGAAGGTCTCAGTCATAGCAGTGAGGGTGGGCGTTACTTCTTCATGTTTGATCCTAGAAAGATGGTCAGCCACTTGATTCTCTGACCCCTTCCTGTCTCTAATCTCAATGTCAAACTCCTGAAGAAGCAGCACCCACCTAATCAATCTTTGTTTAGAATCCTACTTGGTTAGAAGGTACTTAAGAGCAGCGTGGTCAATATAAATAATAACCTTGGAACCAATTAAACAGGATCTAAACTTATCAAACAATACACTACAACTAGTAATTTTTTTCTGTAGTTGTGTAGTTCTTTTGAGCATCATTTAGTACACGACTAGCATAATAAATGACATGCATAAGCTTGCATTGTCTCTGTCCCAAGACAGATCCTATAGCATAATCATTGGCATCACACATAATTCAAATAGTAAATCCCAATTGGGAGGAGCTATGATGGGTGCAGAGACAAGCCTTGTTTCCAGAGTTTCAAAGGCATGCAAACAATTATTATCAAAGTTAAAAGGAATGTCTGCAACCAAGAGGTTGCTCAAAGGTTTAGCAATTTTAGAAAAACCTTTTATAAATTTCTTGTAAAATCTGGCATGTCCCAAGAAACTCCGAATTGCCTTGGCATTATTAGGTGGTGGTAATTTTTCAATTACCACCACCTTAGCTTTATCCACCTCAATTCAAAAAAGGCATCACATTCAAAAACATAAACTGGCAAACAGATAAGGATAAGACATAAAATATATAAAGGATATAGTATCCAAAATTCAGAATATTGAACTCTAGACTCGACCTGCGAAGGCAAGGCCGGTCCGAGAATATTTACATACATAAGTATAGATATATAGCCCAAAGTATGCCAAAATAGAAGACAGAAAACCTATTTCTCCACATCGACCTCTAAGAGGGACACCACAAGTTACACACACACACACACACACACACACAAACACACACACACATATATATATATATATAATATATATATATATGTACACACACACACACACACACACACACATACATAGGAGACTCTACAAACTTAAATACATAACAACATCCCAAAATATAACAACCCAAAAGCTAGACTTCGCTTGCTTAGAACTCCAGATGCTCAACGAGGTGCCTCTCGACCTGCATATGAAAGCAACAACATTTGTATGGAATGAGAACCAGATATTCCCAGCAGGGTAATGGTGCCCACATAAATAATATATAAGGTCTCGAAAAAGTTAGAGATGATCCTAGAACTCCGACACTCAGAAATTAAACTTAAAGAATAACCTAAATAAAAAATGAGGTAAAACGTCTAAGGTTCTTAGGTTCTAAACCAAATACTACTTAACACTACAATCTCATTCTCCTCTAACCCTCCAAATCACTGGTGGAACCACCCTCGTCCCACCTCCACTTTACGAAGGGTTGGTGCACAAAAATTACAATCATATTATGTAATTCTACACAACTAACCAGCAAGTGTGGTGGACGAAATTGTGATCATCAATGGCGCCATCAACATGGTACGCTCATTGCAATCTCAACTCTGTATCACAACTTCGCACAACTAACCAGCAAGTGTACTGGGTCGTCCAAGTAATAAACCTTACGCGAGTAAGGGTCGATCCCACAGAGATTGTTGGTATGAAGCAAGCTATGGTCACCTTGTAAATCTTAGTCAGGCAGACTCAAATGGGTATAGATTATGAATAAAACATAAAGATAAAGATAGAGATACTTATGCAATTCATTGGTGAGAACTTCAGATAAGCGAATGGAGATGCTTTGTCCCTTTCGTCTCTCTGCTTTCCTACTGTCTTCATCCAATCCTTCTTACTCCTTTCCATGGCAAGCTTATGCAAGGGTTTCACCATTGTCAGTGGCTACCTCCCATCCTCTCAGTGGAAATGTTCAACGCACCCTGTCACGGCACGGCTATCCAGCTGTCGGTTCTCGATCATGTCGGAATAGAATCTAGTGATTCTTTTGCGTCTGTCACTAACGCCCCACAATTGCGAGTTTGAAGCACGTTACAATCATTCAATCATTGAATCCTACTCAAAATACCACAGACAAGGTTAGACCTTCCGGATTCTCTTGAATGCCGCCATCAGTTCTAGCCTATACCACGAAGACGCCGATCTCACGGAATGGCTGGCTCGGTTGTCAGGCGAGCGCTCGGTTGTCAGGCGATCAACCATGCATCGTGTATCAGTAATCCAAGAGATATTCACCTAATCTAAGGTAGAACGGAGGTGGTTGTCAGTCACACGTTCATAGGTGAGAATGATGATGAGTGTCACGGATCATCACATTCATCAAGTTGAAGAACAAGTGATATCTTGGAACAAGAACAAGCGGAATTGAATAGAAGAACAATAGTAATTGCATTAATACTCGAGGTACAGCAGAGCTCCACACCTTAATCTATGGTGTGTAGAAACTCCACCGTTGAAAATACATAAGAACAAGGGTCTAGGCATGGTCGTGAGGCCAGCCTCCCAATGATCTAAGAACTAGATGTCCAAAGATGATAAATACAATAGTAAAAGGTCCTATTTATAGGGAACTAGTAGCTTAAGAATTACAAAGATGAGTAAATGACATAAAAATCCACTTCCGGGCCCACCTGGTGTGTGCTTGGGCTGAGCAATGAAGCATTTTCGTGTAGAGACTCTTTTTGGAGTTAAACGCCAGCTTTTGTGCCAGTTTGGGCGTTTAACTCCCACTTTGGTGCCAGTTCCGGCGTTTAACGCTGGGAATTCTGAAGGTGACTTTGAACGCCAGTTTGGGCCCTCAAATCTTGGGCAAAGTATGGAATATCATATATTGCTGGAAAGCCCAGGATGTCTACTTTCTAACGCCGTTAAGAGCGCGCCAATTGGGCTTCTGTAGCTCCATAAAATCCACTTCGAGTGCAGGGAGGTCAGAATCCAACAGCATCTGCAGTCCTTTTCAGTCTCTATTTTTGCTCAGGTCCCTCAATTTCAGCCAGAAAATACCTGAAATCACAGAAAAACACACAAACTCATAGTAAAGTCCAGAAAAGTGAATTTTAACTAAAAACTAATGAAAATATACTAAAAACTAACTAGATCATACTAAAAACATACTAAAAACAATGCCAAAAAGCGTATAAATTATCCGCTCATCAAAGTGCACTGGGTCGTCCAAGTAATACCTTACGTGAGTAAGGGTCGAATCCCACGGAGATTGTTGGCTTGAAGCAAGCTATGGTTATCTTATTATTCTTAGTCAGGATACCAATAGGGTTCTTTAGTTTCAATTGTAAAAAGTAAAAGAGCATAAAATAAGTAATTGTTACGCAGTAATGGAGAATGTGTTAGAGTTTTGGAGATGCTTTGTCTTCTGAATCTCTGCTTTCCCCCTGTCTTCTTCTTCGTGCACGCAAGGTTCCTCCTATGGCAAGCTGTGTGTTGGTGGATCACCGTTGTCAATGGCTACCATCCATCCTCTCAGTGAAAATAGTCCAAATGCGCACGGCTAATCATCTGTCGGTTCTCGATCATGTCGGAATAGGATCCATTGATCCTTTTGCGTATGTTACTACGCCCAACACTCGCGAGTTTGAAGCTCGTCACAGTCATCCGATCCCTGAATCCTACTCAGAATACCATAGACAAGGTTTAGACTTTTCGAATTCTCAAGGATATGCTGCCAATGGATTCTAGCTTATACCACGAAGATTCTAATTAAAGAATCCAAGAGATATTCATTCAATCGAAAGTAGAACGGAGGTGGTTGTCAGGCACACGTTCATAGATTGAGAATGGTGATGAGTGTCACGGATCATCACCTTCATCATGGTTAAGTACGAATGAACATCTTAAAGAGAAGCAAGCGTGTTTGAATAGAAAACAGAAATAATTGCATTAATTCATCGGGACGCTGTAGAGCTCCTCACCCCCAACAATGGAGTTTAGAGACTCATGCCGTCAAAGAGTACAAAGTTCAAATCTAAAATGTCATAAGATACAAAATAAGTCTCTAAAAGTTGTTTAAATACTAAACTAGTAACCTAGATTTACAAAAAATGAGTAAACTAAGATAGATAGTGCAGAAATCCACTTCTGGGGCCTACTTGGTGTGTGCTGGGGCTGATACTTAAGCTTTTCACGTGCCTGGGCTGTTTCTAGAGTTAAATGCCAGGTTGTAACCTATTTCTGGCGTTTAACTCCAACTTGCAACCTGATTCTGGCGTTCAACGCCAGAATGCAACATGGAACTGGCGTTCAACGCCATTTTATGTCATTTATCTTCGCGCAAAGTATAGACTATTATATAATGCTGGAAAGCTCTGGATGTCTACTTTCCAACCTAATTGAGAGCGCGCCAATTGGACTCCTGTAGCTCCAAAAAATCCATTCCAAATGCAAGGGGATCAGAATCCAACAACATCAGCAGTCCTTTTTCAGCCTGAATCAGATTTTTGCTCAACTCCCTCAATTTTAACCAGAAAATACCTGAAATCACAAAAAAATACACAAACTCATAGTAAAGTCCAGAAATATGAATTTTGCCTAAAAACTAATAAAACTATACTAAAAACTAACTAAAACATACTAAAAACTATATGAAATTACCCCCATAAAGCGTATAAAATATCCGCTCATCACAACACCAAACTTAAACTATTACTTGTCCTCAAGCAACTAGATAAATAAAATAGGATAAAAAGAAATCAAGAAGCAATAGTATCTCAGAGTTTTAAGTGAAGCTCAGATTCTAATTAGATGAGCGGGACTAGTAGTTTTTTGCTTCCGAACAATTTTGGCATCTCACTTTATCCTTTGAAATTCAGAATGATTGGCATCCATAGGAACTCAGACTTCAGATAGTATTATTGATTCTCCTAGTTTAGTATGTTGATTCTTGAACGCAACTACTTTATGAGTCTTGGCCGTGGCCCTAAGCACTTTGTTTTCTAGTATTACCACCGGATACATAAATGCCACAGACATATAACTGGGTGAACCTTTTCAAATTGTGACTCAGCTTTGCTAACGTCCCCAATTAGAGGTGTCCAGAGTTCTTAAGTACACTCTTTTGCTTTGGATCACGACTTTAACCACTCAGTCTCAAACTTTTTGCTTGGACCTGCATGCCACAAGCACATGGTTAGGGACAGCTTGATCTAGCCGCTTAGGCCTGGATTTACCTCCTTGGGCCCTCCTATCCATTGATGCTCAAAGCCTTGGATCCTTTTCACCCTTGCCTTTTGGATTAAAGGGCTATTGGCTTTTTATATCTCTTTTGCTTCTCTCCTTTTTTTTCACTGCTTTTTCTTGCTTCAAGAATCAATTTCATGATTTTTCAGATCAGCAATAATATTTCTCTTGTTCATCATTCTTTCAGGAGCCAACAATTTTAACATTCATAAAATTCAATATAAAAAATATGTACTGTTCAAGCATTCATTCAGAAGACAAAAAGTATTGCCACCACATATAAATAATTAGAATTTTCCTTATTAAGAACTTGAAAAAAATATTGTCTCTTTATTCTAAAAATCTACTATTTTATTCATGTTTGATGATGATGAGAAAAATAAATTATAGCTTAATTAGAGATAAAATCAAAATAGAGATACTAATTACTATTACTTCATATATGACTTCTAAGGTAAATTCATAATAAGAACAATTATCACAGAGTTAAAACTAAGATTAGGACTCAACAACCTTTATTTTGGGAGGTGGATGCTCCCTTAGTCTGTGGAATGTGTGGTCCTTCAAGAGATAGCTTCTGACGCTTCAGTTCCCTCAGTTCATGCCTCTGCTCTTCTTGTTCCCCAAGCAGTTTGCAAAGTATGCTATTTTGATTTTTCTGTTCTTCCTTTAGTTGGTCCATAGCTTCTTGCAACTTGATGACAGATGCTTCAAGACGCTCCCAGTATTCAATTTGAGGGATTTCCGGGAGGAACTCCTGTGCTCCCCTCTTGACGGAGTCGTCCTGCACTTGTTGTCCTTCCATTGACTTTTTGGTGATTGGTCAGTCAACTGAGATATACTCAGTTACTCCCATCTTTACCCCAGCATCTTTACATATGATGAGCAGATAATTTATACGCTTTTTGGCATTGTTTTTAGGTAGTTTTTAGTAAGTTCAAGCTACTTTTAGGGATATTTTCATAAGTTTTTATGTTAAATTCACATTTCTGGACTTTACTATGAGTTTGTGTGTTTTTTTGTAATTTCAGGTAATTTTTGGTTGAAATTGAGGGACTTGAGCAAAACTCTGAAAAGGAGGCTGACAAAGGACTGCTGATGCTGTTGGAATCTGACCTTCCTGCACTCAAATTAGATTTTTTGGAGCTAAAGAACTCCAAATGGTGCGATCTTAACGGCATTGGAAAGTAGACATCCAGAGCTTTCCAGCGATATATAATAGTCCATACTTTATTCGGGAATTGACGACGTAAAGTGGCGCTCAACGCCAAGTACATGCTGCTGTCTAGAGTCAAACGCCAGAAACACGTCACAACCCGGAGTTGAACGCCAGAAACACACTATAACTCGGCGTTCAACTCCAATAAAAGTCTCAGCTCGTGGATAGATCAAGCTCAGCCCAAAAATACATCAAGTGGGCCCCGGAAGTGGATTTATGCATCAATTACCTACTCATGTAAACCCTAGTAGCTAGTTTAGTATAAATAAGACTTTTTACTAGTGTATTAGTAATCTTTTGGACATTCGGTCTTTTGATCATTCAGAGGGCTAGCCTCTCGGCCATGCCTGAACCTTTCACTTATGTATTTTCAACGGTGGAGTTTCTACACACCATAGATTAAGGGTGTGGAGCTCTGCTGTACCTCAAGTTTCAATACAATTACTAGTATTTTCTATTCAATTCTCTTTTATTCTTATTCCAAGATATACGTTACACTTCAACTTGATGAATGTGATGATCCATGACACTCATCATCATTCTCTCCTATGAACGCGCGTGACTGACAACCACTTCCGTTCTACCTTAGGCCGGGCGCATATCTCTTAGATTCCCCAACAGAATCTTCGTGGTATAAGCTAGATAGATGGCAGCATTCATGGGAATCCGGAAAGTCTAACCTTGTCTGTGGTATTCCGAGTAGGATTCTGGTATTGAATGACTGTGACGAGCTTCAAACTCCTGAAGGCTAGGCATTAGTGACAGACGCAAAAGAATCAAGGGATTCTATTCCAACCTGATTGAGAACCGACAGATGATTAGCCGTGCTGTGACAGAGCATAGGACCATTTTCACTGAGAGGATGGGATGTAGCCATTGACAACGGTGATGCCCTACATACAGCTTGCCATGGAAAGGAGTAAGAAGGATGGGATGAATGTAATAAGAAAGTAGAGATACAAGAGGAGCACAGCATCTCCATACACCTATCTGAAATTTCCACTATTGATTTACATAAGTATTTCTATCCTATTTTATTTTCTGTTTATTATTTATTTTCGAACCTATCATAGATCAATTTAATCCGCCTAACTGAGATTTACAAGGTGATCATAGCTTGCTTCATACCAACAATCTCTGTGGGATCGACCCTTACTCACGTAAAGTATTACTTGGATGACCCAGTACACTTGCTGGTTAAGTTGAACGGAGTTGTGATCACACATGCCATTACCAGGGAATATTAAGATCCCAATTCATCATACCATGATCTCTTTGGGGTATTTTTGATAGAGCCAATATTTAAATTTCATACAAGTACAAAGAGACCAACTTTGAGGATCACAATTTTGTCCACCAACATAGTATAGAGATTAAGCTTGGATAAGCCAATTTGGCATCTTTGGAGTTCTTGTTTGCAATTGTGTAAAGTTCACAAGAAATCAGCTGATGAACTTCCACTTCTTTTCCCAACGTAATGCAATGGATCATTACTACTCTTTTGATGGTGACTTCAGAGCGGTTGCTAGTGGGCAGTATAGAACACCCAATGAAGTCCAGCCAGCCTCTGGCGACTGGTTTGAGATTTTCTCTCTTGAGTTGATTTGGGACACCTTTGGTGCTGGTTATCCACTTGGTTTCAGGGAGGCATATGTCCTCTAGAATTTCGTCCAAGCCCTTATTTGTTCTCATCATTCTCCTATTAAAGGAGTCTGGGTCATCTTTCAGCTGAGGTAGCTTAAAGATTTCCCTGATTTTGTCAGGGTGAAGTTGAACAATCTTCCCTCTGACCAAGGTCTGATAATCATAGAAGGCGGCTCCAGCTATTCTCTGCCTGTCTGTTTGCCACAGATTAGAGTAGAATTCCTGAACCATGTTTCTTCCCACCTTTATTTCAGGATTAGCTAGGATTTTCCAACTCTTGTTTCAAATTTGCTCTTTGATCTCCAGATATTCGTCTTCTTTCAGATCGAATTTAACTTCTGGCATCACTGACCTTAGACCCATTATTTTGTAGTAATGGTCTGAATGTTCTTTGGTTAAGAACTTCCCTTGATTCCAAAGTTGTTTTGGAATATTCTCTTTCTTGCCTCTTGGAGTGGTTTGTTTTTCCTTAGGATCCATGATCTTAGTAGGTATTGGTTTAGTGATCATGGATAAACACACCAAACTTAGAGGTTTGCTTGCCCTCAAGCAAAAGAAAGGAAAGGAGAGGAATAGAAAGAGAGCTAATTTTTCAAATTGTGGGGGACAGGAGGGAGGCCGAACTAGGATTTAAAGCGAAGGGGTGGATTTTTCGAAAATTTTGAAGGAGATATGACAGAAGATATGATTTGTAAAAGATAAGTATGATAGGAAAAAGATGCAATTTAAAATTGAAAAGATATGAAAGATATTAAAAAAAATAAATCTGAATTTTGAAAAGAAGATATGATGAATTTAAAAGACAAGATTTGAGAAGAATTTAAAAAGATAATTGAGTTTTGAAAAAGATTTGAAAAGAAGTTGGAGAGGATTTGAAAAGGATTTGTGTTTATGAATTAAGATACATTTGATATCTTTAAAAAAGGATTTGAAAAATTAGGATTAAAAATTTTTGGAATTGAAGTTTGGAATATGAGAGTTTGTAACATGTTTATGCAAGAAATCATGAATTGAAACATAAAAAATAGAAAAAGTTTGAATTGAAAACGAATTTACCTCCTCCCCACAATCCTGGCGTTAAACACCCAAACGCTGCATGTTTTGGGCGTTTAACGCCCATTTGTAGCTTCTCCTGGGCATTTAACGCCCAGCTGTTGCTTCCAGCTGGCGTTAAACGCCAGAAACTCCTTTGTCACTGGGCATTTTTCTGAACACCCGGGACGCTGTAAATCTAGCATTAAACGCCCAGAAGATGCTTCTTTCTGGCGTTTAACGCCCAGATGGCTATCTCTACTGGCGTTGAACGCCCAGTAGATGCTTCTTTTGGGCGTTTAACACCCAAAATAGCTCTTACTGGCTTTTTCGCACCAGTGACCTTCTTTTTGCTGTTTTATCCTCTGAATCCTTCTGTGACTCTGTGAACTCATGCAATTGCCATTTTACCTTGAAGAAAATTAATATGAACCAATAAAAATCAATTAATTGAAAAATAAGCTTTGTTAATGGCTGGGTTACCTCCCAGCAAGCGCTTCTTTATTGTCATTAGCTGGACTATTACTGAGCTTTAATCAAGTCTCAATTTTGAGCATTCTTGCTCAAAATTGCCTTCAAGATAATGTTTGACTCTCTGTCCATTGACAATGAACTTTTTGTTAGAATCATTATCCTGAAGCTCTATGTATCCATATGGTGACACACTTGTAATCACATATGGTCCTCTCCACCGGGATTTCAATTTTTCGGGGAATAATCTGAGCCTAGAATTAAACAGCAAAACTTTCTGCCATGGCTCAAAGACTCTGGATGACAACATCTTATCATGCCATCTTTTTGCTTTCTCTTTGTAAATTTTCGCATTTTCGAAAGCATTGAGTCTGAATTCCTCTAGCTCATTTAACTGGAGCAATCGTTTTGCTCCAGCTAACTTGACATCAAGGTTTAGGAATCTGGTTGCCCCAAAGGCCTTATGCTCCAGTTCCACTGGCAAGTGACAAGTTTTTCCATACACAAGCTGATATGGAGAAGTTCCTATAGGAGTCTTGAATGCTGTTTTGTATGCCCACAGAGCATCATCCAAGCTTCTAGCCCAATCCCTTCTACGGTTAATCACAGTCTATTCCAGGATTCTTTTAAGTTCTCTATTAGAGACTTCAGCTTGCCTATTTGTCTGTGGATGATATGGAGTAGCTACCCTGTGGCTAACTCTATATCGAACCAAAGCAGAGTAAAGCTGTTTATTGCAGAAATGAGTACCCCCATCACTGATTAGTACTCTAGGGATACCAAATCTGTTGAAGATGTGTTTTTAGAGGAATTTCAACACTGTCTTAGTGTCATTAGTAGGTGTTGCAATAGCTTCCACCCATTTGGATACATAATCCACTGCCAACAGAATATAAGTGTTTGAGTATGATGGTGGGAAAGGCCCCATGAAGTCAATACCTCATACATCAAACAACTCAATCTCCAAGATCCCTTGTTGAGGTATGGCATAACTGTGAGGCAGATTGCCAGATCTTTGGCAACTGTCACAATTAAGTACAAACACTCGGGAGTCTTTATAGAGAGTAGGCCAGTAGAAGCCACATTGGAGGACTCTTGTGGCTGTTCGCTCACTTTCAAAATGTCCTCCATACTGTGATCCATGGCAGTGCTAGAGGATCTTTTGTGCTTCTGCTTTAGGCACACATCTATGGATTACTCCGTCTCCACATCTCTTGAAGAGATATGGTTCGTCCCAAAGATAGTATTTTGCATCCGTGATCAATTTCTTTGATTGCTGTCTACTGTACTCTTTGGGTATGAATCACACTGCCTTGTAGTTTGCAATGTCTGCAAACCATGGCACTTCCTGGATGGCCAAGAGTTGCTCATCCGGAAAGTTTTCAGAGATCTCAGTAAGAAGGAGGGACGTCCCTTCTACTGGTTCTATTCGGGACAGGTGATCTGCTACTTGGTTCTCTGTCCCTTTTCTGTCTCTTATTTCTATATCAAACTCTTGCAGAAGTAACACCCATCTTATGAGTTTGGGTTTTGAATCTTGCTTTGTGAGTAGATATTTAAGAGCAGCATGGTTAGTGTACACAATCACTTTTGATCCTACTAAATAAGATCTGAATTTGTCAATGGCGTAAACCACTGCATGTAGCTCTTTTTCCGTGGTTGTGTAATTCTTCTGTGTGTCATTCAAAACACGACTGGCATAATAAATGACGTGCAGAAGCTTGTCATGCCTTTGTCCCAACACTGCACCAATGGCATGGTCGCTGGCATCACACATTGGTTCAAATGGTAATGTCCAGTCTGGTGCAGAGATGACTGGTGCTGTGACCAGTTTAGCTTTCAGAGTCTCAAACGCCTGCAGACATTTCTTATCTAAGATAAATGGCATGTCAGCAGCTAGCAGATTACTCAGAGATTTGGAAATTTTTGAAAAATCTTTTATAAACCTCCTATAGAATCCTGTATGTCCCAGAAAGCTTCTGATTGCCTTAACATTGGCAGGTGGTGGTAATTTTTCAATTACCTCTACCTTAGCTTGATCCACCTTTATTCCCTTGTTCGAAATTTTGTGCCTAAGGACAATTCCTTCAATCACCATAAAGTGACATTTCTCCCAATTTAAAACTAGGTTAGTCTCTTGGCACCTCTTTAAAACAAGTGCTAGATGGTCAAGACAGGAGCTAAATGATTCTGCAAATACTGAAAAGTCATCCATGAAGACTTCTAGAAAATTTTCTACCATATCAGAGAAAATAAAGAGCATGCACCTTTGAAAGGTTGCAGGTGCATTGCACAGACCAAATGGCATACTTTTGTATGCAAATACTCTGGATGGATATGTGAATGCTGTTTTCTCTTGATCCTGGGGATCTACTGCAATTTGATTATAACTTGAATATCCATCCAGGAAGCAGTAGTATTCATGACATGCTAGTCTTTCTAGTATCTGGTCTATGAATGGTAAAGGAAAATGATCATTTCTGGTAGCTGTATTGAGCTGTCTATAATCAATACACATACGCCACCCTGTAACTATTCTTGTAGGAATCAGTTCATTTTTTTCATTATGAACCACTGTCATGCCACTCTTCTTAGGGATGACTTGGACAGGGCTTACCCAGCGGCTATCAGAAATAGGATAAATAATCCCAGCCTCTAGTAATTTAGTGACCTCCTTCTGCACCACCTTCTTCATGGCTGGACTCAACCGCCTCTATGGTTGAACCACTGGCTTAGCGCCACCCTCTAATAGGATCTTGTGCATGCATCTGACTGGGCTAATGTCCTTAAGATCACTGATGGACCACCCAAGAGCTGTTGTGTGTGTCCTTAGCACTTGAATTAGTGCTTCCTCTTCCTGTGGCTCTAAGGTAGAGCTTATGATTACAGGAAAGGTATCACCTTCTCCCAGAAATGCATATTTCAGGGATGGTGGTAATGGTTTGAGCTCGAGCTTGGGAGGTTTTTCCTCTTTCTGTGGTATTTTCAGAGGTTCTATTATTCTCTCTAGTTCCTCCAGATCAGCCTGAACATCTTTAAAGATATCATCTAGCTCTGATTCGATATTCTCAGTCATATTGACCTCTTTTACCAGAGAGTCAATAATATCAATGCTCATGCAGTCATTTGGGTGTCTGGATGCTGCATAGCTTTGACAGCATTCAACTTAAACTCATCCTCATTGACTCTCAGGGTTACTTCCCCTTTTTGGACGTCAATGAGGGTTCATCCAGTTGCTAAGAAAGGTATTCCTAGAATGAGAGTTGCACTCTTGTGCTCCTCCATTTCTAGCACCACAAAGTCAGTGGGAAAGGCAAATAGCCTAACCTTGACAATCATGTCTTCAATCACGCCTGATGGGTATTTAATGGAGCCATCAGCAAGTTGGAGACATATTCGGGTTGGTTTGACTTCTTCAGTCAAACCAAGCTTTCTGATAGTAGATGCAGGTATTAGGTTGATACTTGCCCCAAGATCACATAGAGCTTGCTTGGTACAAGTACCCTCTAATGTGCATGGTATCATAAAGCTTTCGAGATCTTTAAGCTTTTCTGGTAAGCTTTTCAGAATGACTGCACTGCATTCTTCAGTGAGGTAAACTTTTCAGTTTCTCTCCAATCCTTCTTATGACTTAAGATCTCTTTCATGAACTTAGCATAAGAGGGTATTTGCTCAAGTGCCTCTACAAACAGAATCTTTATTTCAAGAGTCCTGAGATAGTCTGCAAAGCGGGCAAATTGCTTATCCTGTTTCGCTTGGTGGAGTTTCTGAGGATAAGGCATTTTGGCTTTGTATTCCTCAACCTTAATTGATGCAGGTTTATTGCCTACAGATGTGGGTTGAGACGCCTTTTTAGAGGTGTTGCTATCAGCACTTGTATGTGTCTGAACCCCCACTGGCATTTGAATACCAGGGGTGGAAGTTGGTGTGGCATTAGACGCCAACTCCTTACCTGTTTCTGGCGTCTGAACGCCAGAATTGAGCTTCCTTTGGGCGTTCAACGCCAACTTCTTGCCTGTTTTTGGCGTTTGAACGCCAGAACTGAACATGGGTTGGGCGTTTAACGCTAGCCCTTCACTATTTTCTGGTGTTTGAATGCCATAATTATTCCTCTCTGGGCTCTTACTGTCCTCAGAGGGATTTTGGGTAGCAGTTTGTTCATTTCTTGGCTTCCTGCTGCCTTGAAGTGAGGTATTTAATGTTCTCCCACTTCTTAATTGAACTGCTTGGTACTCTTCTGTTATTTGTTTTGATGACTGCTGTTCTGTTTGCTTCAACTGCACTTCCATATTCATATTAGCCATTCTTGTTTCTTGCAATATCTCCTTGAATTCGGCTAGTTGTTTTGTTGGAAAATCTAATTGCTTATTGAATTCAGTAACTTGTTCTGCAAGATTGAGTTCAGCAGTTACTGTTTTAGCCTCTTTTTTCTTGGAAGATTTATTGCTTAGATATAGATGCTGATTTCTGGCAACTGTATCAATGAGCTCTTGAGCTTCTTCAATTGTCTTTCTCATGTGGATAGATCCACCAGCTGAGTGGTCTATAGAAATCTGAGCTTTCTCTGTAAGCCCATAATAGAAGATGTCTGACTGCACCCACTCTGAAAACATTTCAGAGGGGCATTTTCTTAGCATCTCTCTATATCTCTCTCAGGCATCATAAAAGGATTCATTATCTCCTTGTTTAAAGCCTTGGATGCTCAGCCTTAGCTGTGTCATCCGTTTTGGAGGGAAATATTGATTCAGGAATTTTTCTGACAGCTGTTTCCATGTCCTTATGCTAGCCTTAGGTTTGTTATTTAACCACCTCTTAGCTTGGTCTTTTACAGCAAATGGAAACAGTAGCAATCTGTAGACATCCTGATCTACTTCCTTATCATGTACTGTGTCAGCAATTTGTAAAAACTGTGCCAGAAACTCTGTAGGTTCTTCCTGTGGAAGACCGGAATACTGGCAACTTTATTGCACCATGATAATGAGCTGAGGATTCAGCTCCAAACTACTAACTCCGATGGAGGGTATACATATACTACTCCCATATGAAGCAGTAGTAGGGTTAGCATATGACCCCAGAGTCCTTTTGGACTGTTCATTTCCACTTAGATCCATGATGGAGAAAGGGAGATGAGGTGGATTTATTTTATTTATTTTATTATATAAGAAAAATAATTTTTGAAATAATAAAATAAAATAAAATTAAAAACTAAAATAAAAGATGAAAATAAAATTTAAAAAATATTTTAAAATTTTTTTGTTTGAAAAAGTGAAGAGAGAGAGTGGTTAGGATATTTTTTTTGAAAAAGATATGATTTAAAAAAAATTAAAAGGATAAGATTTGAAAAATTTTGAAATTGAAATCTGAACTTTTATGAAAACAAATTCGAAATAGTTGCTTAAAAATAGTTAGAAAAGATATTTTTATTTTATTATGAAAGAGGAAAACACACAAAAGCCACAATACTTAAAATTTTCAAATCCAATGCTCCTTGTTTTCGAAAATTTTGGAGGAAAAACACCAAGAGACACCAAACTTAAAAGTTTTAAGATCAAAACACAAGGAAGACTCAAGAACACTTTGAAGACTCACAAGAACGACAAGAACAAAAGATAGAACACCAAACTTAAAATTTTTAGAAAACCAAAATAAATTTTCGAAAATTAAAGAAAATTAACAAGAGAACACCAAACTTAAGGTTTGGCACAAGATTTAATCAAAGAAAAATTATTTTTGAAAAAAGTTTTAAAAGGAAGATACCCAATTGCCAAGAACATAAGCCAACGATCTAGCCAACTGAGCTATAAATTTAACGTGTTTTAACAACGTATTTAATAAATAAAATTTTTTGAAAACTAAAAATTTGAAAATACACAAGAAAAACAAGAAAAGACACAAAACAAGACAAACCAAAGATCAAACAAGAAAAATTGACAAGAACAACTTGGAGATCAAGGAAGAACAAGAACATGAAATTCAAAAATTGAAAGACAAAGAAAAACATGCAATTGACACCAAACTTAGAACATGACACTAAACTCACAAAAAAGAATGAAAATTCAATAAAGAAAAATAATATTTTTGAAAAATTTTTGAAACGAAAATAAAAGACTCTGACCCAAAAGACAAAAATTTCCTAATCTAAGCAACAAGATAAACCGTCAGTTGTTCAAACTCAAACAATCCCCGGCAACGGCGCCAAAAACTTGGTGCCTGAAAATTACACTCACACTATGTAATTCCGCACAACTAACCAGCAAGTGCACTGGGTCGTCCAAGTAATACTTTACGTGAGAAAGGGTCGAATCCCACGGAGATTGTTGGCTTGAAGCAAGATATGGTTATCTTATTATTCTTAGTCAGGATACCAATAGGGTTCTTTAGTTTCAATTGTAAAAAGTAAAAGAGCATAAAATAAGTAATTGTTACGCAGTAATGGAGAATGTGTTGGAGTTTTGGAGATGCTTTGTCTTCTGAATCTCTGCTTTCCCCCTGTCTTCTTCTTCACGCGCGCAAGGTTCCTCCTATTGCAAGCTGTGTGTTGGTGGATCACCGTTGTCAATGGCTACCATCCGTCCTCTCAGTGAAAATGGTCCAAATGCGCACGGCTAATCATCTGTCGGTTCTCGATCATATCAGAATAGGATCCATTGATCCTTTTGTGTCTGTAACTACGCCTAACACTTGCGAGTTTGAAGCTCGTCACAGTCATCCAATCCCTGAATCCTACTCGGAATACCACAGACAAGGTTTAGACTTTCCAGATTCTCAAGGATGCTGCCAATGAATTTTAGCTTATACCACAAAGATTCTGATTAAGGAATCCAAGAGATAGTCATTCAATCGAAAGTAGAATGGAGGTGGTTGTCAGGCACGCGTTCATAGATTGAGAATGGTGATGAGTGTCACGGATCATCACCTTCATCATGGTTAAGTACGAATGAACATCTTAAAGAGAAGCAAGCGTGTTTGAATAGAAAACAGAAATAATTACATTAATTCATCAAGACGCTGCAGAGCTCCTCACCCCCAACAATGGAGTTTAGAGACTCATGCCGTCAAAGAATACAAAGTTCAGATATAAAATGTCATGAGATACAAAATAAGTCTCTAAAAGTTGTTTAAATACTAAACTAGCAACCTAGGTTTACAGAAAATGAGTAAACTAAGATAGATAGTGCAGAAATCCACTTCTGGGGTCCACTTGGTGTGTGCTGGGGCTGAGACTTAAGCTTCTCACGTGCCTGGGCTGTTTCTGGAGTTAAACGTCAGGTTGTATGATAAACCCATATTTTATGATATATATTGTGCTTAAATTGAATGATTTATTTAACCTTTCACCTACTTATTCATATAAATTGCATGGTTTTACTTTTTCTTCCCTATTATATGATATATGTGAATTACATGTTTCCTATGCTTTAAAAATAATTATTTTAATTACCCTTTATTACCATTCGATGCCGTAATTTGTGTGTTGAGTAGTTGCAGAACTTCAAGGGCAGGAATGACTTAAAGGATGGAAAAGAAACATACAAATATGGAAGGAAAGCATAAATTGGAGTTTTGGAGAAACTGGCAGTGACGCGTCCGCATGGACGATGCGAACGCGTGGTTTGCGCAAAAGAGATTCGACGCGAGCGCATGGATGAGGCGAACGCGTGACCTGCAAAACACAACTGACGCGGGCGCATGACTGACGCGACCTCGTGGAAAAGCAGAACTCAGATGACGCGACCGCGTGACTCACGCAGACGCGTGACGTGCGCGATCTGCAGAATTTGCAAAAGTTATCCTCAGCGATGTCTGGGCCCTTTTTGGCCCAGATCCAAACCTAGAGAACACAGATTGAAGGATTATAAATGGAGGAATCCACCCATTCAAAAAGCATATAGGAAATCTCCAATTAGTTACTATTGATGAATTAGATGTAGTTTGGAGGGAGATGTTCTTTCCTCTCTCTTCTAGGATTTAGAATTAGGATTTCTTTTGCTTTCAGGATTATCTCTTTTCATCAGGTTCCATATTCCTTTTTATTTATCTTCTCAATTTAATTTATGAATTCTTCTACGTTACAGATTATCCTTTGAATTAATGTTATTTGAGGTATTTCAGTTTATTATTACTCTCTTTTATTTATGTTACTGTTGCTTCCAATCCGAAGGCATTTTTATTCCAGTAGATTTACTTCTCTCCTTTTGGTCTTGGTTAAGAAATCAGTAACTCAGGAGTTATTAGACTTAACGTGATCGATAATTGCTATCTTTACTAATTAGCTTGAACTTCAATAATCCCAATCTTTTTCTAGGAATTAACTAGGATTTGAAGATCAAACTAATTAGTCACTTGACCTTCCTTGCACTAGCAAAGGTTAACTAAGTAGAATTAAGATTCAATTTTCATCATCATTGATAAGGATAACTAGGATAGGACTTCTAATTTCTCATACTTTGCCAAAAGTTTATTTTACAGTTATTTATTTATTTTACAGTCTTTTATTTATTTTAATTGCAATTTAAATGTCTTGTTCCTCATTTTTAAAATCCCGATTTATAATCTTCATAACCAATAATAAGAACATACCTTCCTGTAATTCCTTGAGAAGACGACCCGAGGTTTAAATACTCGGTTATCAATTTATTTAGGGGTTTGTTACTTGTGACAACCAAAACGTTTGTACGAAGGGATTTTCTGTTGGTTTAGAATCTATACTCACAACGCGACTATATTTTATAAAATTTTTTAGTAGCAAAAATCCTAACGTCAAAATGGCGCCGTTGCTGGGGAATTGCAAACGTGTGCCTTATTATTGGTTATTGTAAATATTTTTTTCTTTTAACTTGTTTATTTGTTTCTTCTCTTCCCTCCTCATTTCTGATAACTACTATGAATTCTCACCCCTCTTGCTTTGAGTTTGGTTCTAATTTTGTTGCAAGGAATGGAAGCTATAACAGGACTATGCATCAAGGTCTAAGCAATCAAGGATGGATGGAGCCACGAGGATCTGATCACCCCTTTAGGCAACAACAACCTCCTAGATATCATGGACAAAGACCATTCTACAACGCATACCCAACTAATAGATTTGGTGGACCCCCTTGTAGCTACCAACAAGCCCCACCCTATGCTCAGAGACCATTCTTTCAATATAACCTTAACCCACCATACTCACAAGCTTCTTTTTGGCATTCGCCACCACATAATCCTTACCTGCCCCAACATCAATCCAATTACTCCCAATAATCACCACTCCCCTATGCACCATGTCCATACCCATCAAGCCAAGAATCACATGTTCACTTCGAAGAATCAGTAAACCAATTTAATGTAACCCTTCATCAACTGGAGCAAGCAATAAATCAATTATCTTCCAGACATTCAGCCCCTCAACAAACTCCCGTGGCTTCATGTGGAGAATCCAATGAAGAACGCAGCACAAAGAAGACGACACAAGAAGTTCCAGTGGACAGCATAGAGCATAACTTCGTACTAAAACAAGTAGAGGACGCTATCATTGTAGAAGAAGAAGAGTTGGTTGAAGATTTAGGAGATGCGGAACCGCCACCTAAATCTAGAGTTGTGGAGAATTCCGTCAAGGACGCTACAATTGATGCTAAGGAGGATAGTGCACAACTCCCAAAGCAGGTATCTTATGGAGAACTAGACGGAACTACCCGAGACATATGTTTCCTTGATGATGATGATCACAAGTCAAGTTCTCTTGGTATTGAACTTGCATCCGCAAGTGAATTCCTGGAGACAGAAGAATCTTCCCCAAGTGAATACAAGGATGATGCAGAGGTCGACTTTTCCCAACCTCCCAATTATGACTCAAGTGATGAGGAAGATATCAGTGACTTTGATCAAGATATGGTTGAATTGGAAGAAAATTAACAAGAAGTGGAGGAATTCACAGAAGACCACAAGGGAGTAGAGCTTGCAGAACCACTGAAAACACTGATCTCATGGCCACTACCACCCAACACAAACTTCAAGTGGGTAAAATCCTTGACCTTTATCTTCAATTTTTCACTTGAATATGGTTTGCTTGAGACAGATGGCCAGCTTAGAGCTCTTTGCGGCTTTAAGAGAAAAAGGGAAATGACTCGCACTCAGCGTTGGTATGCAAGATTCAATGAGGTTTCGCACTTTAATTTGAGGTGCAGGAATTGGTGTCAAGCTCAATTGGAAGGATCTCGGAAGCTGTTTAGTCACTGCAATGAGAATTCAGATCAAGACAAAGACAGGTGTATAAGTAGACTTTGGGATCCTAGAATCTATTCTACCATTCAACACTCTGGGAGCCTGCAAGCCTGTTTGAACTCACACAAGGGCTTTACGTACTTTGTTTGGGACCCCGGAGGATGCTGGCATTCCAAACACTGGTGGAGATTTCTGGACGAATTCAAGCACAAGCCACCATAGCAGGAAGCTCATCAAATGTCCAACTTAAGGACTTTAACTAAAAGTGCTAGGTGGGAGACAACCCACCATGGTATGATCGTTCCCCTTCTATTTTTCTCTGTTTTTGAATTTTGTTTGAACCTGAATTTTTGCATGACATTCATTGCATTTTTGCATTTTGCATACTGCATCAAAAAAAAGGGAGAGAGCAAATGACGCGACAGCGTCGCTGACGCGTCCGCGTCACAAGTGCATTAAAAGAAAAGGAAAGTGAACAGAGAGTCACGCTGAAGGAAGGCTGGAGGCGTGCCTTTAGCACAATTGTTCCACGCGACCGCGTGCCCCACGCGATCGCGTCAGTTGCAAAAAAGGCCCCCCACACGTCCGCGTCACCCACGCGAAAGCGTGATCTGGATATCGACGTAAAGATCCAATGCCCAGAAAGTTGCGCTGAAATCGTGCGGCTATTGTGCGTGTAGCACCAAACAACCCACGCGTACGCGTCCCTGACGCGAACGCGTCACCTACATAACACCCACACCACGCGAAAGCGTGAGCGATGCGATCGCGTCGCGCAGAGACTTTAAACCCCCAAAACCAAACAGAGAGTTGCACTGAAACGACGCTGGAATCATGCGTCTAGCACAAATATCAGCGGCGTGTTCGCGTGCTTCACGCGTCTGCGTCACCTATCTTACACCCAACCCACGCGATTGCGTCAACCAGGCATCCGCGTCAACCCTATTCCACCCTACTTACGCGATCGCATCATCCACGCATTCGTGTGGATTCACGATCACTAAGCCTATGTCACGCAAACCATTTCCCCGTCGCGTCCCCAAACCCTAACATCCTCTCCCCATAACCTCTGCAACTCTCTCTCCACCACCCCAGCCACCATCTCCCACCACCAAAACCACCACCCAGCCACCACCGCGACCACCACCCCTCTTCTCTCTTCTCTCTTCTCTTCTTTCCATCCCCCTCTTTCTCACTCTCCACTGCACCACCATCGCAAGCCTCCGACCGGCGCTGCCCCCTCCGCCAGCCACCACCCAGCCCCCACCACGACCAGATCCCCACCTCCATTCACCCAACGTCGTTGTGCCCCTCCCGGTGCCACCACATCACCATCCTTGTGACTCTTTAGTTCGTTTTTCAATTTTTGTTCCGCATAGGCTAGATAGAGATGCATGTTTGTAGTGGATTCTAGGTGGTTATGTAGCTAGGATCTGGTTAGTGGATTTAGGCCTGATAATTGCACCGTTCCTGTTATCTGTTTATCTGCTCTGTAATTTATTCTGGCTATGATGTTGACCCTGTTCATATGCTACTCTTAACTGTTACATGCTGCTGTTCCACTGCTCTTTCTTATTTTTGCTATTTGTGCAGCCTTATTTCAATTCATATGAACTGATTCTTGCTATTTATTTTCCGGGAACATCCAATTTTAGCCGGAATACTGCCCAATTTTCTGCAAACTGTTTCCTTTTTACATTCAAGACTTGGTTTTGGCATTTCTCAATTTTCCAATTAATCAACCAAACCCATTCTTGAATGCACGGGCCAGCATTTTTATCCCTTTTGATTTCCTGGATAAAAAATCGCATTATTGATGATTTGATTATGCTTTTTGCTCCTTCTATATATATATATGAATCAATACCCTGTTATCCCTGCTTGAATATGAGTTAACTGTTGCTTAAATCTGTGAAATTCTTGTTACTTAGAAACCAATCATCATGCCACTTACTCTGACTTCCTTTTTACTAACTCACTGATTTTCGCTTTCTAACCTCTTTTTCAATTTTACCCATTTTTAACTTTCTAACTTCCCACTTTACCTTTTCCCTACTTATTTAAATTAATTTCACTCACGGCATGATTATTGTTTTTTTCTATTTAACAAGCTTTCCACTTCTAACACATTTTGGAATGTGATTTCTCATCTCCGCTTTTCAACTCCAACACAATCCGAAATATACATTTACTTAACTCAATTCATTTTTCTACTGCTCCTTTGCCACTTCATGCTTATCTTGTTATTTGCCTACTTGTTTTCCTGCTTTTATTCCTCAATTATATCTTGAAAAATTCTGTTTTTTTTTTCAGGATGTCTAACTCTCAAGGCAGGGGTAAGGGCAAAGCAACAACTGGCAAACGGAAAAGAGGTGAATCCTCTGGTTCCATCCTTGGCATCTTACATGATGATTCCTGGCGGGAAAAGAACTTTACCCCGCAGGAAAAGGCTGACCAGTTGGCACCTTCAGCTGACCCGGTAAAATTTGCAAACAAATACTGTGAGCTGAAATACCCAACCTTTGCCACTGCCAGAAACCTACACCTGGAAAGGAACCTCAAAATTCCAGAAGAACTCCAGCGGTAAACCTCAGATCAGATCAAACAGAGAGGCTGGTTCTTCCTGGAGAGGAACCTAACTGAGGTAAACTCATCCTGGGTTAGAGAATTCTACTGTAATTACTTTCTCTCTTCCCTAGATGCAGTACAGCTCAGAGGCAAACAGATTCTGGTTACTGAGGAAGCAATTGAAGAAATCCTCCATCTTCCACTCAAATCAGATCAGCCAGATGGTTACTAGAAAGCTGAGGAAGATATGAGATTCATGAGGTTTGATTGGGATGCAGTAAAGAAGGACATCACTCTTGATCCTACTGTTCATTGGGTCATGGGAACTAGCATATTGGTACGAAAGGGAATTAGGCTTATATATCTGAATGATGAGGCTCGACTATGGCAACAGATTCTGAGTAACTATGTGATGCCGAGCACTCATGAGACGGAGGTGCCAGCTGCTATGATTACCCTCATCTGGTGTGTGATGACGGGTAAGGACCTTTATCTACCTCGCTTCATCCAGCATTACATGGCCAAGGTCCATATTAGAGGCACCCTCTCTTTTCCTTACCTGATTACTCAATTGGGTCACCGAGCTGAGATCCCTTGGGAGGCTGTTGATGAAAAGCCCCCGCAGCAGAGTGCCGAAAGATCATCCCTCACAGTCGGAAGTTCCTGGCTTTCAGCTACCGCCCTCTATTTCTCACTGACACTACTGAGGCAGCCACCTCTTCAGCTACCCCTTCTGCTTCCATTGGCCCAGCACCACCCACTGCACCCCCACCTGCTCCTAAGCCTGTCTACTGTCTGGTGTACTGACTCTTTGATCGCCTAAATGGAGAACGAAATTGTGATTCATACTTAAATTGTTGTTCGAAATTGATTCCCTGGTAATGGCCCCAAAACGTGGTGCTTAATACCATGCTCTAAACATAATTTCACAACTTCGCTCAACTAACCAACAAGTGCACTGGGTCATCCAAGTAATAAACCTTACGTGAATAAGGGTTGATCCCACGGAGATTGTTGGTATGAAGCAAGCTATGGTCATCTTGTAAATCTCAGTCAGACGGATAATAAATGGTTATGGAGTTTTCGAATAATAATAATAAATAAACTGAAAATAAAGATAGAAATACTTATGTAAATCATTGGTGAGAATTTTAGACAAGTGTATGGAGATGCTTGTCCCTGTTGAATCTCTGCAACGTACTGCTTTCTTACTTTCAATCCTTCTAACTCCTTTCCATGGCAAGCTGTATATAGGGCATCACCATTGTCAACGGCTACATCCCATCCTCTCAGTAAAAATGGTCCAAATACTCTATCACAGCACGGTTAATCATCTGTCGGTTCTCGATCATGTCAGAATAGAATCCCTTGATTCTTTTGCGTTTGTCATCACGACCAACAATTGCGAGTTTGAAGCTCGTCACAGTCATTCAATCCCTGAATCCTACTCGGAATACCACAAACAAAGTTTAGACTTTCCGGATTCTCATGAATGCCGCCATCAATTCTAGCTTATACCACAAAGATTCTGATTAAGGAATCCAAGAGATATGCGCCCGGTCTACGATAGAACGGAAGTGGTTGTCAGTCACGCGTTCATGGGTGAGAATGATGATGAGTGTCATAGATCATCACATTCATCATGTTGAAGTGCAACAAATATCTTAGAACATGAATAAACTGAATTGAATAGAAAATAGTAGTAGTTGCATTAAAACTCGAGGTACAGCAGAGCTCCACACCCTTAATCTATGGTGTGTAGAAACTCCACCATTGAAAATACATAAGTGATGGTCCAAGCATGGCCAAATGGCCAGCCCCCACAAATGGCATATGAATTCAAAAATAAGGGAAAAGGACCCCTTGTACAATAGTAAAAAGTTCTATTTATACTAAACTAGCTACTAGGGTTTACAGAAGTAAGTAATTGATGCAGAAATCCACTTCCGGGACCCACTTGAAGTGTGCTTGGGCTGTGCTTGAGCTTTACACGAGCTGAGGCTTCTATTGGAGTTGAACGCCAAGTTGTAACGTGCTTTTGGCGTTCAACTCTGGTTCATGATGTGTTTCTGGCGTTTGACTCTAGAATGCAGCGTAGAACTGGCGTTGAGCGCCAGTTTGCGTCATCTAATCCTGAATAAAGTATGGACTATTATATATTGCTGTAAAGCTCTGGATGTCTACTTTTCAACACCGTTATGAACGCTCCATTTGAAGTTCTGTAGTTCCGGAAAATCCATTTCGAGTGCAGGGAGGTCAGAATCCAACAGCATCAGCAGTCCTTTGTCAGCCTCCTTGTCAGAGTTTTGCTCAGGTCCCTCAATTTCAGCCAGAAATTACCTGAAATCACATAAAAATACACAAACTCATAGTAAAGTCCAAAAATGTGAATTTAGCATAAAAACTAATGAAAACATCTCTAAAAGTAACTATATCCTATTAAAAACTACCTAAAAACAATGCCAAAAAGCGTATAAATTATCCGCTCATCACAACACCAAACTTGAATTGTTGCTTGTCCCCAAGCAACTAAATATCAATTAGGATAAAAAGAAGAGAATATACTATAAATTCCAGAATATCAATGAATATTAGTCCTAATTAGATGAGCGGGACTTGTAGCTTTTTGCCTCTGAACAGTTTTGGCATCTCACTTTTTCCTTTGAAGTTTAGAATGATTGGCATCTATAGGAACTTAGAATTTCAGATAGTGTTATTGATTCTCCTAGTTAAGTATGTTGATTCTTGAACACAGCTACTTTTATGAGTCTTAGCCGTGGCCCTAAGCACTTTGTTTTCCAGTATTACCACCAGATACATAAATGCCACAGACACATAGCTGGGTGAACCTTTTCAGATTGTGACTTAGCTTTGCTAAAGTCCCCAGTTAGAGGTGTCCAGAGTTCTTAAGCACACTTTTTTTGCTTTGGATCATGACTTTAACCACTCAGTCTCAAGCTTTTCACTTGGACCTGCATGCCACAAGCACATGGTTAGGGACAGCTTGATTTAGCCCGCTTAGGCCTGGATTTTATTTCCTTGGGCCCTCCTATCTATTGATGCTCAAAGCCTTGGATCCTTTTTACCCTTGCCTTTTGGTTTTAAGGGCTATTGGCTTTTTCTGCTTGCTTTTTCTTTTTCTTTCTATTATTATTTTTTTCGCCATTTTTTTCGCAAGCTTTTGCTATTCACTGCTTTTTCTTGCTTCAAGAATCAATTTCATGATTTTTCAGATTATCAATAGCATTTCTCTTTGTTCATCATTCTTTTAAGAGCCAACAATTTTAACATTCATAAAAAACAAGATCAAAAATATGCAATGTTCAAGCATTCATTCAGAAAACAAAAATTATTGTCTCCACATCAATATAATTAAACTAAATTCAAGGATGAATTCGAAACTCATGTACTTCTTGTTCTTTTGAATTAAAAACATTTTTCATTTAAGAAAGGTGAAGGATTCATGGAATTATTCATAGCTTTAAGACATAGTTACTACATACTAATGATCATGAAGTAGAGACACAAAACATAAACAAACATATAGCATAAAAATCGAAAAACAGAGAAATAAGAACAAGGAAAGAGTCCACCTTAGTGAGGGTGGTGCCTTTTTGAAGGATCAATGGTGCTTTTTGAGCTTCTTTATGTCTCTTCCTTACCTCTGTTGCTTGATCCCTAGTGATTTTGGTGCTCCTATCCTTAGTTGCTCCCAATAGTTGTGTGGAGGAAAATATATCCCCTGAGGTATCTCAGGGATTTCTTGATGAGGGAATTCCTCATGCTCTCTTGATGTGCAGTCAAATACTTTACTACTGAGCTATGGACCCTTGAGATGAATCTCTCTATCTCCCATGACTCGGAGGTGGAAAAAAAAATTTTTTGTCTTCCCTTTTTTTTTAGGTTTCTCTGGCCTTAGGTGCCATCAATGGTTATGGAAAAACAAAAAAGCTATGCTTTTACCACACCAAACTTAGAATATTGCTCGCCCTCGAGCAAAGAGAAGATAGAATGGAAGAAGAAGAGGAAAAGATGGAGGAGAAGGAGACAGGTTTATTTTTTGGCCATTTAGGGTGGGTTTGGGTGGGAAGGATGGATGGATGTGAGTGGTGAAGAGTGTTATTGGATTGTGTGAAGAGGAGAGAAGGTGAGTTGAGGTAGGTGGGGATCCTATAGGGTCCACAGATCCTGAGGTGTCAAGAATTTACATCCCTGCACCAATGAAGGGTGTAAAATGCCCTTTTCATGCAATCCTGATGTTCAACGCCAGATTGATGCTTGTTTCTGGTGTTGAACGCCAGCTTCATGCTTGTTTTGGGTGTTTAATGCCCATTTGCAGCATGTTTCTGGCGTTGAACGCCAGTTCCATGCTTGTTTCTGGCGTTCAGCGCCAGCTTTTCTCAGGGTGTATTCCTGGCGTTTAACCGCCAGGATGTTGCTTGTTTCTGGCGTTCAACACCAGATCCATACTCTGTTCTGGCGTTGAACGCCAGCCAGATGTTCCTTACTGGCGTTTAAACGCCAGTAAGACCTTCCTCCAGGGTGTGCTTTTTCTTCTACTGTTTTTTATTCTGTTTTTAATTTTTGTATTTATTTTGTGACTCCACATGATCATGATCCTAATAAAACATAAAAGAAAAATAAAAATAAAAATAGAATTAGATAAATAAAAATTGGGTTGCCTCCCAATAAGCGCTTCTTTAATGTCAATAGCTTGACAGTGGGCTCTCATGGAGCCTCACAGGTGATCAGGTCAATGTTGTAGACTCCCAACACCAAACTTAGAGTTTGATGGTGGGGGCTTTGTTTGACTCTGTACTGAGAGAAGCTTTTCATGCTTCCTCTCCATGTTTACAGAAGAACACCCTTGGGTCTTAAATACAAGGTAGTCCCCATTCAATTGAAGGACTAATTCTCCTTTGTTAACATCTATCACAGCTCCTGCTGTGGCTAGGAAAGGTCTTTCAAGGATGATGCATTCATCCTCCTCCTTCCTAGTGTCTAAGATTATGAAATCAGCATGGATGTAAAGGCCTTCAACCTTTACCAACATGTCCTCTACCAATCCATAAGCTTGTCTTATTGACTTGTCTGCCATTTGTAATGAAAATATGGCAGGCTGTATCTCAATGATTCCCAGCTTCTCCATTATAGAGAGTGGCATAAGATTTATGCCTGACCCTAGGTCACACAGAGCCTTTTCAAAGGTCATGGTGCCTATGGTGCAGGGTATTAAGAATTTGCCAGGATCTTGTCTCTTTTGAGGTAAAGTTTGCTGAACCCATGTATCTAGTTCACCAATGAGCAAGGGAGGTTCACCTTCCCAAGTCTCATTACCAAATAACTTAGCATTTAGCTTCATGATAGCTCCTAGATATTGAGCAAATTGCTCTCCAGTTACCTCTTCATCCTCTTCAGAGGAAGAATAGTCTTCAGAACTCATGAATGACAGAAGGAGGTTTAGTAGAATCTCTATGGTCTCTATATGAGCCTCAGATTCCTTTGGGTCCTCAATAGGGAATTCCTTCTTGCTTGAGAGACGTCCCATGAGGTCTTCCTTATTGGGATTCACGTCCTCTCCTTCCTATCTAGGTTCGGCCATGTTGATTATATCAATGGCCTTGCACTCTCTTTTTGGATTCTCTTTAGTATTACTTGGGAGAGTACTAGGAGAAGTTTCATTGACTTTCTTACTCAGCTGGCCCACTTGTGCCTCCAGATTTCTGATGGAGGACCTTGTTTCACTCATGAAACTTAAAGTGGCCTTGGACAGATCAGAGACTATATTTGCTAAGTTAGAGGTATTTTGCTCAGAATTTTCTGTCTGTTGCTGAGAAGATGATGGAAAAGGCTTGTCATTGCTAAACCTGTTTCTTCCACCATTATTAAAGCCTTGTTGAGGCTTTTGTTGATCCTTCCATGAGAAATTTGGATGATTTCGCCATGAAGAATTATAGGTGTTTCCATAAGGTTCACCCATGTAATTTACCTCTGCCATTGCAGGGTTTTCAGGATCATAAGCTTCTTCTTCAGAAGATACCTCTTTAGTACTGTTGGATGCATTTTGCCATCCATTCAGACTTTGAGAAATCATGTTGACTTGCTGGGTCAACATTTTATTCTGAGCCAATATGGCATTCAGAGCATCAATTTCAAGAACTCCCTTCCTCTGAGGTGTCCCATTATTCACGGAATTCCTCTCAGAAGTGTACATGAATTGGTTATTTGCAACCATTTCAATAAGTTCCTGAGCTTCTGCAGGCGTTTTCTTTAGGTAAATCGATCCACCTGCAGAGTGGTCCAGTGACATCTTAGAGAACTTAGACAGACCATAATAGAATATATCTATCATGGTCCATTCTGAAAACATGTCAAAAGGACACTTTTTGGTCATCTGCTTGTATCTTTCCCAAGCTTCATAGAGGGATTCACTATCTTTTTGCTTGAAGGTCTGAACATCCATTCTAAGCTTGCTCAGCTTTTGAGGAGGAAAGAACTTAACTAAGAAGGCCGTGACCAACTTATCCCAAGAGTCCAGGCTATCCTTAGGTTGTGAGTCCAACCAGGTTCTAGCTCTGTCTCTTACAGCAAAAGGAAAAAGCATGAGCCTATAGACTTCAGGATCTACTCCATTAGTCTTAACAGTATCACAGATCTGCAAGAACTCAGTTAAAAACTGGTAGGGATCTTCTGATGGAAGTCCATGAAACTTGTAGTTTTGTTGCATTAGAGCAACTAGTTGAGGTTTCAGCTTAAATTGTTTGCTTCAATGGCAGGAATTGAGATGCTTCTTCCATCAAACTTGGAAGTAGGTGTAGTATAATCACCAAGCATCCTCCTTGCATTATTGTTGTTGGGTTCGGCTGCCATATCCTTTTCTTGTTCGAAAATTTCAGTAAGGTTGTCTCTGGATTGTTGTAATTTAGCTTCTCTTAGTTTCCTCTTCAAAGTCCTTTCAGGTTCTGGATCAGCTTCAACAAGAATGCCTTTTTCTTTATTCTTGCTCATAGGAAAGAGAAGAGAACAGAAAAAGAAGAGGAATCCTCTATGTCACAGTATAGAGATTCCTTTATGTTAGTAGAAGAAGAAAGGGAATAAGAGTGGAGAAGAATGAATAATCCAAACACAAGGGTGAGGATAGAGGCAGTGATTTGAGATGAAGAGAGGTGAAGAGAGGTGTTAGTAAATGAATAAATAAATAGAATAAGATGAGAGAGGGAGAAATTTTCGAAAATAAATTTTGAAAAGGAGTTAATGATTTTCGAAAATTAAAAGGGAGATAAGATTAAAGTTAAAATTCAAAATAATTAATTAATTAAGAAAATTTTTAAAAAAAAAAAGAAGAGGGAAGTGATTTTTGAAAATTAGAGAGGGAAAGGTAGTTAGTTGATTTTGAAAAAGATAAGAAACAAACAAAAAGTTAGTTAGTTTATTGAAAAAGATTTGAAAATCAATTTTGAAAAGATAAGAAGATAAGAAGATATTTTGAAATCAAATTTTTGAAAAAACATAAAATTTAAAAAGATATGATAAAAAGATATGATTAAAAAGATATGGTTGGAAAAGATTTAATTTTTAAAATTAAAATCAATTACTTGACTAATAGGAAACTAAAAGATATGATTCTAGAATTTAAAGATTGAACATTTCTTAACAATAAAGTAACAAACTTCAAATTTTTGAATCAATCACATTACTTGTTAGTTAAATTTCGAAAATTTGAAATAAAATAAGAAAAAGATTTTGAAAAATAGTTTTAAATTTTCGAAAATCATAAGATAAAAGTAAAAGAGATTTGATTTTTGAAAAAGATTTTGAAAAGATAAGATTTTTAAAATTGAAAATTTGACTTGACTTATAAGAACTAATTAATTTTTAAAAAATTTTGACTAAGTCAACTCAAATTTTTGAAATTTTGAGAGAAATAAGGAAAAGATATTTTTTATTTTTTATTTTTTGAATTTTTAATGATGAGAGAGAAAAACAACAAAAATGACTCACAACATGAACATTATGAATCAAAACTCATGATGCATGCAAGAACACTATGAATATCAAGATGAACCCCAAGAACACTTTGAAGATCATGATGAATATCAAGAACATATTTTTGAAAAACTTTTGATGCAAAGAAAACATGCAAGACACCAAACTTAGAAATCGTTCATGTTTAGACACTATGAATGCAAAAATGCACATGAAAAACAATAAAAGACACAAAACAAGAAAACATCAAGATCAAACAAGAAGACTTACCAAGAACAACTTGAAGATCATGAAGAACACTATGAATACATGAATTTTCGAAAAATGCAAGAACAAGATGAATATGCAATTGACACGAAACTTAAATCATGACACAAGACTCAAACAAGAATCACAAAATATTTTTGATTTTATGATTTTATTAAATTTTTTTATTTTATTTTATATTTTTTGAAAAATATATAGAAAAAAGGAAGTAATGAATTCAAAGTCCTCAATCAAAATCCCAGGAATCATACCAGGTTAGTCTAAAGCTTGATGGCCAGCCAAGCTTCAGCATACCATTTTGAAACTCTAGAATTCATTCTTAAAAACTCTAAAGGATTTTTCGAAAACAAAGGGAAAATTTGGAAAAATATTTTTGAAAACTTTTTGAAAATAAAAATAAAAAAGGAAATTACCTAATCTGAGCAACAAGATGAACCGTCAGTTGTCCAAACTCAAACAATCCCCGGCAACGGCGCCAAAAACTTGGTGGACAAAATTGTGATTCATACTTAAATTGTTGTTCGAAATTGATTCCCCGGTAATGGCCCCAAAACGTGGTGCTCAATACCATGCTCTAAACATAATTTCACAACTTCGCTCAACCAACCAGCAAGTGCAATGGGTCGTCCAAGTAATAAACCTTACGTGAGTAAGGGTCGATCCCACGGAGATTGTTGGTATGAAGCAAGCTATGGTCAGCTTGTAAATCTCAGTCAGGCGGATAATAAATGGTTATGGAGTTTTCGAATAATAATAATAAATAAACTGAAAATAAAGATAGAAATACTTACGTAAATCATTGGTGAGAATTTCAGACAAGTGTATGGAGATGCTTGTCCCTGTTGAATCTCTGCAACATACTGCTTTCTTACTTTCAATCCTTCTTATTCCTTTCCATGGCAAGCTGTATGTAGGGCATCACCGTTGTCAATGGCTACATTCCATCCTCTCAATGAAAATGGTCTAAATGCTCTGTCACAGCACGGCTAATCATCTGTCAGTTCTCGATCATGTCAGAATAGAATCCCTTAATTCTTTTGCGTTTGTCATCACACCCAACAATCGCGAGTTTGAAGCTCGTTACAGTCATTCAATCCCTGAATCCTACTCGGAATACCATAGACAAGGTTTAGACTTTCCGGATTCTCATGAATGCCGCCATCAATTCTAGCTTATACCACGAAGATTCTGATTAAGGAATCCAAGAGATATGTGCCCGGTCTAAGGTAGAACGGAAGTGGTTGTCAGTCACGCATTCATGGGTGAGAATGATGATGAGTGTCATAGATCATCACATTCATCATGTTGAAGTGCAACAAATATCTTAGAACAGGAATAAACTGAATTGAATAGAAAATAGTAGTAGTTGCATTAAAACTCGAGGTACAGCAGAGCTCCACACCCTTAATCTATGGTGTGTAGAAACTCCACCGTTGAAAATACATAAGTGATGGTCCAGGCATGGCCGAATGGCCAGCCCCCACAAATGGCATATGAATTCGAAAATAAGGGAAAAGGACCCCTTGTACAATAGTAAAAAGTTCTATTTATACTAAACTAGCTACTAGGGTTTACATAAGTAAGTAATTGATGCAGAAATCCACTTCCGGGGCCCACTTGATGTGTGCTTGGGCTGAGCTTGAGCTTTACACGAGCTGAGGCTTCTATTGGAGTTGAACGCCAAGTTGTAACATTTTTTTGGCATTCAACTCTGGTTCATGACGTGTTTCTGGCGTTTGACTCTAGAATGCAGCGTAATCCAGAATAAAGTATGGACTATTATATATTGCTGGAAAGCTCTAGATGTCTACTTTCTAACGCTGTTGAGAGCGCTCCATTTGGAGTTCTGTAGCTTCAGAAAATCCATTTCGAGTGCAGGGAGGTCAGAATCCAACAGCATCAGTAGTCCTTTGTCAGCCTCCTTATCAGAGTTTTGCTCAGGTCCCTCAATTTTAGCCAGAAATTACCTGAAATCACATAAAAACACACACAAACTCATAGTAAAGTCCAAAAATGTGAATTTAGCATAAAAACTAATGAAAACATCCCTAAAAGTAACTATATCCTATTAAAAACTACCTAAAAACAATGCCAAAAAGCGTATAAATTATCCGCTCATCACTAGATCAGATGGAGCGCCATCACCAGCAGCAGTTTGAGAGATCTGACCATCACACCAGGTGACTTTTTGAGAGGTCTGAGCATCGCCACAAGCGACGGTATGAGCACCTCAAGCTGATGATCCGCTCTGGTGGTGACATTCTCTCCGAGCACGACACGCCCTCCGATACATCTGAGGAGGAGGTGAGCGATCACGAGGAAGAGGCACATACCAAGGCTGAGCAGAGAGGTCCCGGCCACACTGCACCACATCATGAGGAGCACCACTAGCTACAGACCACAGATCCGGAGGTTCCTCTACGGACATACCCCCCGCTGCATTAGACCACTCCTCCGATCCTCACAGCGACTGCAGATCCTCAGCCTACCATCGAGACACCAGCAGCCCATCCTTCCAGAGATGACACTTCGTCACACCCTGCTTGAGTGAGCATCGTGGACGATGCTATTATTTAAGTGTGGGGAGGTCGCCATCTCTGGCATCTATTCATTTTGGTGAACTACTACAGACTCTCTTCTTATTTTGTCTATTTTCTGTATTTTTGCACATTTCTCTCTTTTGCTTTTATTGTACTTTTTGCATTATGCACTTTGGGCTGTATATACATCTTGGATATTTTGGCTCGATTTGCACCATAGTCTACTAGTTATATATTAAGTGGATCAATTAGTATAGTTTACCCTTTTTAGCATATGATAGTTGATTTGATTGAAAATAAAAAGGAAGTAAGCTAGATACTTTAACAGAATCAATCCACACCCCTTGTATATATAGCATTACATGTTAGTTAGTTAACAACATTTTATCAAGGAGGAACACTAAAACTTTAAAGCCATCCAATATATTTTACATTGAGAATAATAGAAACTCTTAATTTCTACTTGCATGACATACATATGATTTATGAGCTTGAGAACACACAGCCTGTGAGTTTTGAGCTTAATTGTATGGTTACATTTAGACCATAATTTTTATTCCTGTGTGTTTTGCCCTTCTTTTTTTATTCTGGTGTTCTTTACTTTGCTTTAATCTATATATCCAATATAGAATATAGATACATACCAAGATAGGATTGAGGCCATTACTTGTTTTCACTCACTTATCCCAAATAAGCCTACCCTTTAAATCACCTTTGTTAGCCCCCTTGAGCCTTTTAATCCCCTTCTATTTCATAACCACATTACTAGCCTTAAGTAGAAAAACAAAATAAAAAAAAATCCCAAGTTGAATTCTTGGTTAGCTTAAGATAGAAATTGTGTATAATTTAAGTGTGAAGAATTTTATGGGAACATGGGATGATAGAAAAAGTAGGAAATTAAATTGAACAAGTTATGTAAAAATTTGGGAAGCATGCTCATGTGAAATCAAAATAATTAAATTACCATGTGCATTAAAAAAAAGTTTTTATTTTCAATAAGGGAACACAAAGAAATTCCCCAGTTACAAAATAAAAAGAGTCAATGCACATGGGACAAAGTTGAATTTAATGCATGAGTTTGCAACATAAAGTGGAAAAGTTTGGGCAAATAGGTTAAGAAACTTTGATTTATGTAAAAATATGTATGTTAGGCGAGATCTTAGACTAATCAAGGATTCACTTATTAGCTCACTTAGCCTTATACATATACTCTTACCTCTACCTTGGCCCCATTACAACCCTAAAAAGACCTCATGATTTTTGTATGTCTGTATTCTATAATTGTTGATTGGTTAGATGAAGAACAAAGTTATAGAAAGTAAGAATAAAAAGAAGATTAGAGTGATTAACCCAATAAACACTGAATGACTAGAGAATAAACATAAAATCCAGTGAGGGTTCAATAGCTCATCACCATATATCTCTGTCTCAATTGTTAATTGTCTTGCAAGTTTGAAAAATATTTTTTCTCAATTGTAAAAGTGCTTTAACATTGTCTAAGGTTGGCTATATATATATATATATATTTCCTTGAGAATGTGAATTAATTTAACTACATGCAAGTTTTATATACAAGTGAACAATAACTAGTTTAGCATGACTCTTTTAGGTAGTTGCATCTAGGATAGATAGCATTGCATGAGATCCCACCATTTCACCTTCACTCTTTTCTCTTGGATTTATCATGAGGACATGCTATTGTTTAAGTGTGGGGAGGTTGATAAACCTATATTTTATGATATATATTGTGCTTAAATTGAATGATTTATTTAACCCTTCACCTACTTATTCATATAAATTGCATGGTTTTACTTTCCCTTCCCTATTATATGATATATGTGAATTACATGTTTCCTATGCTTTAAAAATAATTATTTTAATTACCCTTTATTACCATTCGATGTCGTAATTTGTGTGTTGAGTAGTTGTAGAACTTCTAGGGCAGGAATGACTTAAAGGATGGAAAGAAAACATACAAAAATAGAAGGAAAGCACAAATTAGAGTTTTGGAGAAACTGGCAGTGACGCGTCCGCATAGACGACGCGAACGCGTGGTTCGCGCAAAAGAGATTCGACGTGAGCGCATGGATGAGGCGAACGCGTGACCTGCAAAACACAACTGACGCAGGTGCATGACTGACACGACCGCGTGGAAAAGCAGAACTCCAGATGACGCGACCGCGTGACTCACGTGGACGCGTGACGTGCGCGATCTACAGAATTTGCAGAAGTCATCCTCAGCGATTTTTGGGCCCTTTTTGGCCTAGATCCAAACCTAGAGAACACAGATTGAAGGATTATAAATGGAGGAATCCACCCATTCAAAAAGCATATAGGAAATCTCCAATTAGTTACTATTGATGAATTAGATGTAGTTTGGAGGGAGAGGTTCTTTCCTCTGTCTTCTAGGATTTAGAATTAGGATTTCTTTTGCTTTCAGGATTATCTATTTTCATCAGGTTTCATATTCCTTTTTATTTATCTTCTCAATTTAATTTATGAATTCTTCTACGTTACAGATTATTCTTTGAATTAATGTTATTTGAGGTATTTCAGTTTATTATTACTCTTTTTTATTTATGTTACTGTTGCTTCCAATCCGAAGACATTTTTATTCCAGTAGATTTACTTCTCTCCTTTTGGTCTTGGTTAAGAAATCAGTAACTCAGGAGTTATTAGACTCAACGTGATCAATAATTGCTATCTTTACTAATTAGCTTGAACTTCAATAATCTCAATCTTTTTCTAGGAATTAACTGGGATTTGAAGATCAAACTAATTAGTCACTTGACCTTCCTTGCACTAGCAAAGGTTAACTAATTAGAATTAAGATTCAATTTTCATCATCATTGATAAGGATAACTAGGATAGGTGATGAGCGGATAATTTATACGCTTTTTGGCACTATTTTTAGTATATTTTTAGTACATTTTAGTTAGTTTTTAGTATGTTTTTATTAGTTTTTATTTAAAATTCACTTTTCTGTGCTTTACTATGAGTTTGTGTATTTTTCTGTGATTTCAGGTAATTTCTGGCTGAAATTGAGGGACCTGAGCAAAAAGGACTGCAGATGCTGTTGGATTCTGACCTCCCTGCACTCAAAGTGGATTTTCTAGAGCTACAAAAGCCCAATTGGCGCGCTCTCAATTGCGTTGGAAAGTAGACATCCTGGGCTTTCCAGCAATATATAATAGTCTATACTTTGTCCGAAATTTGATGGCCCAAACCGGCATTGCAAATCAGCTTCAGAATTCCCGGCGTTTAACGTCGGAACTGGCACAAAAATTGGAGTTAAACGCCCAAACTGGCACAAAAGTTGGCATTTAACTCCAGAAAAAGTCTCTACACATGAAAGCTTCAATGCTCAGCCCAAGCACACACCAAGTGGACCCCGAAAGTGGATTTTTACGTCATTTACTCATTTCTGTATATCCTAGGTTACTAGTTCACTATAAATAGGATATTTTGACATTGTATCTTTACCGGATGACACATTACACGTTTCTTATTGTATCTTCTACGGCACGAGTCTCTAAACCCCATGGTTGGGGGTGAGGAGTTCTGCTGTGTCTTGATGGATTAATGCAATTACTACTATTTTTTATTCAATCACGCTTGCTTCTATTCTAAGATATCACTTGTTCTTCAACTTGATGAATGTGATGATCCATGACACTCATCATCATTCTCACCTATGAACGTGTGCCTGACAACCACCTCCGTTCTACTTTAGATTGAGTGAATATCTCTTGGATTCCTTAATCAAAATCTTCGTGGTATAAGCTAGAATTGATGGCGGCATTCAAGAGAATCCGGAAGGTCTAAACCTTGTCTGTGGTATTCTGAGTAGGATTCAAGGATTGAATGACTGTGATGAGCTTCAAACTTCTGAGGGCTGGGCGTTAGTGATAGACGCAAAAGAATCACTGGATTCTATTCCAACCTAATTGAGAATCGACAGATGATTAGCCGTGCTGTGACAGAGCGCGTTGAACATTTTCACTGAGAGGATGGGAGGTAGCCATTGACAACAGTGAAACCCTACATACAGCTTGCCATGGAAGGAGCCTTGCGTGCATGAAGAAGAAGACAGTAGGAAACCAGGGATTCAGAAGATATAGCATCTCCAAAACCTCAACCTGTTCTCCATTACTGCAAAACAAGTATTTATTTCATGTTCTTTTACTTTTCACAATTAAACCTGAGAATTATTGATATCCTGACTAAGAGTTACAAGATAACCATAGCTTGCTTCAAGCCAACAATCTCCGTGGGATCGACCCTTACTCACGTAAGGTATTACTTGGACGACCCAGTGCACTTGCTGGTTAGTTGTGTGGAATTGCAAAAGTGTGATTGCAATTTTGTGCACCAAGTTTTTGGCGCCGTTGCCGGGGATTGTTCGAGTTTGAACAACTGACAGTGTATCTTGTTGCTTAGATTAGGACTGTTTTATTTTTTGTTGGTTTAGAGTCTTTTATTTGAGTTTAGTTTCATATTTTAAGTTTTGTGTCAATTGCATGTTTTTGTTTTCTTTCAATTTTTCGAATTTGCATGTCCTTAGTCCTTTTTTGATCTTTAAAAGTTCTAAGTTTGGTGTCTTCTTTGTGTTTCCCTTTAAAATTTTCGAGAATTTGTGTTTGATTGCCTAAAAATTTTAAGTTTGGTGTCATTTTGTTTTTCTATTTCCTCATTTCAAAAAAAAAATCAAATCTTTTTCAAAATAATTTTCAATCATATCGTTTTAATTGCTAATTCCAAAATCTTTTTAATTAATTAATTGATTTAGTTTTCAATTTGCTTTGATTTTATTTTCTTTTAGTTTTCGAAATTTTACTTTATTTTCTTTTCCATTTATTTTATTATTTTCGGTCATTTTTTATTAAAAACGAAAATATATATATATATATATATATATATATATATATATATATATATATATATATATATATCCACATCATCTCCCTTTCTCCATCATGGACCTAAGTGGAATTGAGTAGTCCAGAAGGACACTGGGGTCATATGCTAACCCCATCACAGCTGCATATGAGAGTAGCATCTGTATACCTCCCATTAAAGCAAGCAGCTTTGAGCTAAACCCTCAACTCATTATCATGGTGCAGCAAAACTGCCAGTATTCCGGTCTTCCACAGGAAGAACCTACTGAGTTTCTGGCACAGTTCTTACAAATTGCTGATACAGTACATGATAAAGAAGTGGATCAGGATGTCTACAGATTATTACTATTTCCATTTGCTGTAAAAGATCAAGCTAAGAGGTGGTTGAATAACCAACCTACAGCAAGCATAAAAACATGGAGGCAGTTATCAGACAAATTTCTGAATCAATTTTACCCTCCAAAAAGGATGACACAGCTAAGGCTGGACATCCAAGGCTGTAAACAAGAGGATAATGAATCCCTTTATAATGCCTGGGAGAGATACAGAGGTATGCTAAGAAAATGCCCCTCTGAAATGTTTTCAGAGTGGGTACAGTTAGACATCTTCTACTATGGGCTCACAGAAAAAGCTCAGATGTCTTTAGACCACTCAGTTGGTGGATCTATACACATGCGGAAAACGATTGAAGAGGCTCAAGAGCTCATAGATACAGTTGCTAGAAATCAACATTTATACTCAAGCAGTGAGTCCTCTATAAAAGAAGAAGCTATGGCAGTAACTACTGATCCTAACCCTCCAGAACAGATGGTTGAGCTTAATCAGCAATTACTCATGATGACAAAACAGTTAGCAGAACTTAAAGAGATGTTCCAAGAAACTAAAATTGCTAACAAGAATATGGAAGCACAATTAAATCAGACAAGATAGCAACTATCTAAACAGATAACAGAAGAATGCCAAGCTGTTAAATTAAGGAGTGGGAAGACATTGAATGTATCAACTCAAAGCAGCAAAAAGCTAAGAAAGGAACAACTGACAGAGGATGACCAACCAACTATCCAAAATCCCTCGGAGGACAGTAAGAGCCCAGAGAGGAATGATTCTGGCGTTCAAACGCCAGAAAAGGGTAAGAAATTGGCGTTAAACGCCCAATGGGTAGCCAATTCTGGCGTTCAAACGCCAGAAAAGGGTTGCAATTTGGCGTTAAACGCCCAAAAAGTACCCAATCCTGGCGTTTAAACGCCACAAAGGGGTCAGACACTTGCAAGTGCTGATAACAACCCCCTTAAGCAGGCTTCTCCAACCACTTCTGTAGAAAATAAACCTGCAGCAACTAAGGTTGAAGAGTATAAAGCCAAGATGCCTTATCCTCAGAAACTCCGCCAAGCGGAACAGGATAAGCAATTTGTCCGCTTTGCAGACTATCTCAGGACTCTTGAAATAAAGATTCCGTTTGCAGAGGCACTTGAGTAAATACCCTCTTATGCTAAGTTCATGAAAGAGATCTTAAGTCATAAGAAGGATTGGAGAGAAACTGAAAAAGTTTTTCTCACTGAAGAATGCAGTGCAGTCATTTTAAAGAGCTCACCAGAGAAGCTTAAAGATCCTGGAAGCTTTATGATACCATGCACATTAGAGGGTACTTGTACCAAGAAAGCTCTATGTGATCTTGGGGCAAGTATCAACCTAATACCTGCATCCACTATCAGAAAGATTGGCTTGAATGAAGAAGTCAAACCAACCCGACTATGCCTCCAACTTGCTGATGGCTCCATTAAATATCCATCAGGCATAATTGAGGACATGATTGTCAAAGTGGGGCTATTTGCCTTTCCCACTGACTTTGTAGTGCTGGAAATGGAGGAGCACAAGAGTGCAACTCTCATTCTAGGAAGACCTTTCTTAGCAACTGGACGAACCCTCATTGACGTCCAAAAAGGGGAATTAACCCTGAGAGTCAATGAGGATGAGTTCAATTTGAATGTTGTCAAAGCTATGCAGCATCCAGACAAATCAAATGACTGCATGAGCACTGATATTATTGACTCTTTGGTAGAGGAGGTCAATATGACTGAAAGTCTCGAATCAGAGCTAGAGGACATCTTTAAAGATGTTCAGCCTGATCTGGAGGAACTAAAGGAAATAAAAGAAATTCTGAAAATTCCTCAGGAAGAGGATAAGCCTCCTAAACCCGAGCTCAAACCACTACTACCATCCCTGAAATATGCATTTCTAGGAGAAGGTGACACTTTTTCAGTGATCATAAGCTCTACTTTAAATCCACAGGAAGAGGAAGCACTAATTCAAGTGCTAAGGACACACAAGACAGCTCTTGGGTGGTCCATAAGTGATCTTAAGGGCATTAGCCCAGCAAGATGCATGCACAAGATCCTATTGAAAGATAATGCCAAGCCAGTGGTTCAACCACAGAGGCGGCTAAATCCAGCCATGAAGGAGGTGGTGCAGAAAGAGGTCACTAAGTTACTAGAGGCTGGGATTATTTATCCTATTTCTGATAGCCCCTGGGTGAGCCCTGTCCAAGTTGTCCCCAAGAAGGGAGGCATGACAGTAGTTCATAATGAAAAGAATGAACTGGTTCCCACAAGAACAGTTACAGGGTGGCGTATGTGTATTGACTACAGAAGGCTCAATACAGCCACCAGAAATGATCATTTTCCTTTACCATTTATAGACCAGATGCTAGAGAGACTAGCAGGTCATGGATACTACTGCTTTTTGGATGGCTATTCAGGTTACAACCAAATTACAGTAGATCCTTAGGACCAAGAGAAAACAGCATTCACATGTCCTTCTGCAGTGTTTGCCTACAGAAGGATGCCTTTTGGTCTGTGTAATGCACCTGCAACCTTTCAGGGGTGCATGCTCTCTATTTTCTCAGATATGGTAGAGAAATTTCTGGAAGTCTTCATGGATGACTTTTCAGTATTTGGAGACTCATTCAACTCCTGCCTTCACCATCTAGCACTTGTTCTGAAAAGATGCCAAGAGACCAACCTAGTTCTAAACTGGGAAAAATGTCACTTTATGGTGACTGAAGGGATTGTCCTTGGGCATAAAATTTCAAACAAGGGAATAGAGGTGGATCAAGCTAAAGTTGAGTTAATTGGAAAATTACCACCACCTGCCAATGTTAAGGCAATCAAAAGCTTTCTGGGGCATGCAAGATTCTACGGAAGGTTTATAAAGGATTTTTCAAAAATTGCAAAACCTCTGAGTAATCTGCTAGCTGCTGACACGCCATTTATCTTTGATAAGGAGTGTCTGCAGGCATTTAAGACTTTGAAAGCTAAGCTGGTCACAGCACCAGTCATCTCTGCACCAGACTGGACATTACCATTTGAACTAATGTGTGATGCCAGTGACCATGCCATTGGTGCAGTATTGGGACAAAGGCATGATAAGCTTCTGCACGTCATTTATTATGGCAGTCGTATTCTAAATGATGCACAGAAAAAATACACAACCATAGAAAAGGAGTTTCTTGCAGTGGTTTATGCCATTGACAAGTTCAGATCTTATTTAGTAGGATCAAAAGTGATTGTGTACACTGACCATGCTGCTCTTAAATATCTACTCACAAAGCAGGATTCAAAACCTAGGCTCATAAGATGGGTGTCGCTTCTGCAAGAGTTTGATATAGAAATAAGAGACAGAAAAGGGACAGAGAATCAAGTAGCTGATCACCTGTCCCGGATAGAACCAGTAGCAGGAGCATCCCTCCCTCCTACTGAGATCTCTGAAACCTTTCTGGATGAGCAACTCTTCGCCATTCAGGAAGTACCATGGTTTGCAGACAGGAAAGGGAAGAAGCATGAAAAGCTTCTCTCAAAACAGAGTCAAACAGAGCCCCCACAGTCAATCTCTAAGTTTGGTGTTGGGAGGCCACAACCAAATTCTAAGTTTGGTGTTGAACACCCACAGTCAAACTCTAAGTTTGGTGTTGGGAGGTTTTAACATTGCTCTGAGTATCCGTGAGGCTCCAAGAGAGCCCACTGTCAAGCTACTCACATTAAAGAAGTGCTTGTTGGGAGGCAACCCAATGTTATATTTATCTATTTTCATTTGTTATTTTATGTTTTCTGTAGGTTGATGATCATGTGAAGTCACAAAATCAATTGAAAAAGCAAAAATAGAATGAAAAATAGAAAGAAAAACAGCACACCCTGGAGGAAAAACCTGCTGGCGTTTAAACGCCAGTAAGGGTAGCAAATGGGCATTTAACGCCCAGTCTGGCACCATTCTGGGCGTTTAACGCCAGAAAGGGGCACCAGACTGGCATTAAACGCCAGGAAGGGGCAAGAAGCTGGCGTTAAATGCCAGAAATGGGCACCATCCCGGCGTTTAATGCCAGAATTGGCATAAAGAGCATTTTTTGCTCGCCACTTGGTGTAGGGATGAATTTTCCTTGACACCTCTGGATCTGTGGACCCCACAGGATCCCTACCTACCCCACCACTCTCTCTCTTCTTCACCCATTCACCAATCACCTCAACACCTCTTCCCCAAAAATCCCTCACCTATCAAATCCCACCATTCTCTTCACCACTCACATTCATCCTTCATAAAACCCCACCTACCTCACCATTCAAATTCAAACCACTTTCCCTCCTAAACCCACCCACAAAGCCCCCTTCATCTCCTCCATTTTCTTCTTCTTTTACTCCCTTCTTTCTTCTTTTGCTCGAGGACGAGCAAACCTTCTAAGTTTGGTGTGGTAAAAGCGTTGCTTTTTGTTTTTCCATAACTATTTTTGGCATCTAAGGCCGGAGAAACCTCTAGGAAGAGGAAAGGGAAGGCAGTTGCTTCCAACTCCGAGTCATGAGAGATGGAGAGATTCATCTCAAAAGCCCATCACTAAGAAAGAGGATGGAGTAAACAAAAGAGCCCACTCATAGACCTCAACAAAAGCAACCATTATTCTCCATGAAATCAGAGAGGAACAACAAGGGTAAGGGAGAGACATTGAGGAGCTCAAGCACTCCATAGGATCTTCAAGAAGGAGAACTAGCCGTCATCACTAAGGTGGACCCGCTCCTTAATTTCCTTGTTCTTATTATTCTATTTTTCGATTTCTATGCTTGATGTTCTATCTATGTTTATGTCTTTACTACATGATCATTAGTATCTTAGTGTCTATGCCTTAAAGCTATGAATGTCCTATGAATCCATCACCTTTCTTAAATGAAAAATGCTTTAATCACAAAAGAACAAGAAGTACAGGATTTCGAATTCATCTCTGAAACTAGTTGAATTTGTTTGATGTGGTGACAATACTTTTTGTTTTCTGAATGAATGCTTGAACAGTGCATATGTCTTTTGAATTTGTTGATTAAAAATGTTAAACTTGTTGGCTCTTGAAAGAATGATGGTAAAGGAGAAATGTTATTGAGGATCTAAAAAATTATCAGATTGATTCTTGAAGCAAGAAAAAGCAGTATGTGCGAAAAAGGAAATTAAAAAGAGAGAGAGAGAGAGAGAGAGAGAGAGAGCAAGCAGAAAAAGCCAATATCCCTTTAAACAAAAAGGCAAGGGTAAAAATAAAAAGTGATCCAAGGCAAAAAGAGTGTGCTTAAGAACCCTGGACACTTCTAATTGGGGACTCTAGCAAAGCTGAGTCACAATCTGAAAAGGTTTACCCAGTTATGTGTCTGTGGCATGTATGTATCCGGTGGTAATACTGGAAGACAGAGTGCTTTAGGCCATAGCCAAGACTCATAAAGTAACTATGTTCAAGAATCATCAAACTTAACTAGTAGAATCAATAACACTATCTGAATTCTGAGTTCCTATAGATGCCAATCATTCTAAACTTCAAAGGATAAAGTGAGATGCCAAAACTGTTCAAAGGCAAAAAGCTACTAGTCCCTCTCATCTAATTGGAGCTAAGTTTCATTGATATTTTGGATTCTATAGTATATTCTCTTCTTTTTATCCTATTTGATTTTCAGTTGCTTGGGGACAAGCAACAATTTAAGTTTGGTGTTGTGATGAGCGGATAATTTATACGCTTTTTAACACTATTTTTAGTATGTTTTTAGTACATTTTAGTTAGTTTTTAGTATGTTTTTATTAGTTTTTATTTAAAATTCACTTTTCTGGGCTTTACTATGAGTTTGTGGGTTTTTCTGTGATTTCAGATAATTTCTGGCTGAAATTGAGGGACCCGAGCAAAAATCTGATTCAGAAGCTGAAAAAGGACTGCAGATGCTGTTGGATTCTGACCTTCCTGCACTCGAAGTGGATTTTCTGGAGCTACAGAAGCCCAATTAGCGTGCTCTCAATTGCGTTGGAAAGTAGACATCCTGGGCTTTCCATCAATGTATAATAATCCATACTTTGCCCGAGATTTGATGGCCCAAACCAGCGTTGTAAATCAGCTTCAAAATTCCCGACGTTTAACGCCGGAACTGGCACAAAAATTGGAGTTAAACGCCCAAACTGGCACAAAAGTTGGCGTTTAACTCCAGAAAAAGTCTCTACACATGAAAGCTTCAATGCTCATCCCAAGCACACACAAAGTGGACCCCGGAAGTGGATTTTTATGTCATTTACTCATTTTTGTATATCCTAGGTTACTAGTTCACTATAAATAGGATATTTTGACATTGTATCTTTACCGGATGACACATTACACGTTTCTTATTGTATCTTCTACGGCATGAGTCTCTAAACCCCATGATTGGGGGTGAGGAGCTCTGCTGTGTCTTGATGGATTAATGCAATTACTACTGTTTTTTATTCAATCACGCTTGCTTCTATTCTAAGATATCACTTGTTCTTCAACTTGATGAATGTGATGATCCGTGACACTCATCATCATTCTCACCTATGAACGTGTGCCTGACAACCACCTCTATTCTACTTTAGATTGAGTGAATATCTCTTGGATTCCTTAATCAGAATCTTCGTGGTATAAGCTAGAATTGATGGCGGCATTCAAGAGAATCCGGAAGGTCTAAACCTTGTCTGTGGTATTCTGAGTAGGATTCAAGGATTGAATGACTGTGACGAGCTTCAAACACCTGAGGGCTGGGCGTTAGTGATAGACGCAAAAGAATCACTGGATTCTATTCCAACCTGATTGAGAACCGACAGATGATTAGCCGTGCTGTGACAGAGCGCGTTGAACATTTTCACTGAGAGGATGGGAGGTAGCCATTGACAACGGTGAAACCCTACATACAGCTTGCCATGGAAGGAGCCTTGCGTGCATGAAGAAAAAGACAGTAGGAAAGTAGAGATTCAGAAGATAGAGTATCTCCAAAACCTCAACATGTTCTCCATTACTGCAAAACAAGTATTTATTTCATGTTCTTTTACTTTTCACAATTAAACTTGAGAATTATTGATATCCTGACTAAGAGTTACAAGATAACCATAGCTTGCTTCAAGCCAACAATCTCCGTGGGATCAACCCTTACTCACGTAAGGTATTACTTGGACGACCCAGTGCACTTGCTGGTTAGTTGTGTGGAATTGCAAAAGTGTGATTGCAATTTCTTGCACCAATAGGACTTCCAATTTCTCATACCTTGCCAAAAGTTTTTTTTACAGTTATTTATTTATTTTACAGTCTTTTATTTATTTTAATTGCAATTTAAATGACTTGTTCCTCATCTTTAAAACCCCGATTTATAATTTTCATAACCAATAATAAGAACATACCTCCCTGCAATTCCTTGAGAAGACGACTTGAGGTTTAAATACTCGCTTATCAATTTATTTAGGGGTTTGTTACTTGTGACAACCAAAACGTTTGTACGAAGGGATTTTCTGTTGGTTTAGAATCTATACTCACGACGCGACTATATTTTATAAAATTCTTTACTAGCAAAAATTCCAACGTCATTGTAACCTTTTTCTGGCGTTTAACTCCAACTTGCAACCTGTTTCTGGCATTCAACGCCAGAATGCAACATAAAACTGGCGTTCAACGCCAGTTTATGTCATTTATCTTCGTGCAAAGTATGGACTATTATCTATTGCTGGAAAGCCCTGGATGTCTACTTTTCAACCCAATTGAGAGCGCGCCAATTGGACTCCTGTAGCTCCAAAAAATCCTTTCCGAACGCAGGGGGTCAGAATCCAATAGCATCAGCAGTCCTTTTTTAGCCTGAATCAGATTTTTGCTCAGATCCCTCAATTTCAGCCAGAAAATACCTGAAATCATAGAAAAACACACAAACTTATAGTAAAGTCCAGAAATATGAATTTTTCCTAAAAAATAATAAAACTATACTAAAAACTAACTAAAACATACTAAAAACTATATTAAATTACCCCCAAAAAAGCGTATAAAATATCCGATCATCAAGGGTCTCTCAGTTGCACAGATATACAACACAGACATAGAAATCACAAATAGAATGTAACTACTGAAAACAGAACAAATAGCAGGTAAACAGGGATAATCAGTTAGGCAAACCAAAGTAATTACACTCAAACAAAATACACAGATGCATATAATGTATGCCTGCCCTATGGTTGATGACATCATCTATCGGTTATATAGCCAGCTCGACATGTCCTGGTAACTAACCATGGACAGTCCCTCTGTATGGGCATCCTTAAGCTCAAAATTAACCATGGGAAGAATCCCAAGCTCAAAAATATCTATAAGAAGAATCACAAACTGACATGGAGGAGACAACACCCCAAGCTAAAAAAATATCCATGGAAAGAATTCCAAGCTGATATGGGAGAGACAACACCCCAAGCTCAATTCATATATATATGTGTGCATGCCCATGGAAAAACCCGGAAAGTTAAAGTGTCCGGTCACATCTTACATACAGGGGGTCAATGAATGTCTCAGAAATCTCAAAACACATAAATCATGTGATCATTCAATCATAAATTATTAATGTCAATATCAATATCAGTCTCATTCAAATCTTATTCATCATTCGTATAATCATAACATTTTCACACATCCTCAAATATTTCACATTAATCATTCATCATTCATGCCATATATCACCTTCTTCACCCTTCTCAAGTCAGTTTCTCTACTTCACACTGCTTTAGGTTCACTCTCCTTCTTCGGCTTAAAAACTAGGTAACAGACCTTATAGGATAGTTACAGAGATTTAGAAAGCTAGGAGATTGGCCAAACTTTAAAAAATCACATTTCTGCCAAACAGGGGTTTTGCGTACGTGAGACTATGCTCCCTTACATGGGAGTGTGAAAACTTGAATCTTGCGTATGCGACCCCTGGTCCGCATATGCGCGTCATGAAAACAGCATTACTTCCTCACGTCACGTGCAGATGCTCGTGTACGCAAGCCTTCAAAATTGGGACCTCCGCGTACGCAGGCCTTGCTCCACGTACCCAGGACGTCTGAGCATTGCCCAATCCCCACGTCGTGTGTGCATGCTCGCGTACGTGACTCCTCCTGTTTTTCAAAAAGTTTCTAAGTTGCAGAATTTCCAAGTTTAACACTGGTGCACGAAATCACAATCACACTTTTGTGATTCTGCACAACTAACCAGCAAGTGCACTAGGTCGTCCAAGTAATACCTTACGTGAGTAAGGGTCGATCCCACGGAGATTTTCGATTTGAAGCAAGCTATGGTTATCTTGTAACTCTTAGACAGGATATCAATAATTCTCAGCTTTAATTGTAAAAAGTAAAAGAACATGAAATAAATACTTGTTTTGCAGTAATGGAAAACAGGTTGAGGTTTTGGAGATGCTCTATCTTCTGAATCTCTGCTTTCCTACTGTCTTCTTCTTCAAGCACGCAAGGCTCCTTCCATGGCAAGCTGTATGTAGGGTTTCACTGTTGTCAATGGCTACCTCCCATCCTCTCAGTGAAAATGTTCAATGCGCTCTGTCACAGCACGGCTAATCATCTGTCGGTTCTCAATCAGGTTGGAATAGAATCCAGTGATTCTTTTGCGTCTGTCACTAATGCCCAGCCCTCAGGAGTTTGAAGCTCGTCACAGTCATTCAATCCTTGAATCCTACTCAGAATACCACAGATAAGGTTTAGACCTTCCGGATTCTCTTGAATGCCGCCATCAACTCTAGCTTATACCACGAAGATTCTGATTAAGGAATCCAAGAGATATTCACTCAATCTAAAGTAGAACGGAGGTGGTTGTCAGGCACCCGTTCATAGGTGAGAATGATGATGAGTGTCACGGATCATCACATTCATCAAGTTGAGGAACAAGTGATATCTTAGAATAGAAGCAAGCGTAATTGAATGAAAAACAGTAGTAATTGCATTAATCCATCAAGACACAGCAGAGCTCCTCACCCCCCAACCATGGGGTTTAGAGACTCATGCCATAGAAGATACAATAAGAAATGTGTAATGTGTCATGAGGTAAAGATACAATGTCAAAAGGTCCTATTAATAGTGAACTAGTAACCTAGGGTATACAGAAATGAGTAAATGACGTAAAAATCCACTTCCGGGGTCCACTTGGTGTGTGCTTGGGCTGAGCATTGAAGCTTTCATCTGTAGAGACTTTTTCTGGAGTTAAACACCAGCTTTTGTGCCAGTTTGGGCGTTTAACTCCAATTTTTGTGCCAGTTCCGGCGTTAAACGTCGGGAATTCTGAAGCTGATTTGCAACGCCGGTTTGGGCCATCAAATCTCGGGCAAAGTATGGACTATTATACATTTCTGAAAATCCCAGGATGTTTACTTTTCAACGCAATTGAGAGCGCACCAATTGCGCATTTGTAGCTCAAGAAAATCCACTTCGAGTGCAGGGTGGTCAGAATCCAACAGCATCTACAGTCCTTTTTCAGCCTCTGAATCAGATTTTTACTCAGGTCCCTCAATTTCAGCCAGAAATTACCTGAAATCACAGAAAAACACACAAACTCATAGTAAAGCCCAGAAAAGTGAATTTAAATAAAAACTAATAAAAACATACTAAAAACTAACTAAAATATACTAAAAACATGCTAAAAACAGTGCCAAAAAGCGTATAAATTATCCGCTCATCACAACACCAAACTTAAATTGTTGCTTGTCCCCAAGCAACTGAAAATCAATTAGGATAAAAAGAAGAGAACATACTATAGACTCCAAAATATCAATGAAACTTAGTTCCAATTAGATGAGCGGGACTAGTAGCTTTTTGCTTCTGAACAGTTTTGGCATCTCACTTTATCCTTTGAAGATTAGAATGATTGGAATCTATAGGAACTCAGAATTCAGATAGTGTTATTGATTCTCCTAGTTAAGTGTGATGATTCTTGAACATAGTTATTTTATGAGTCTTGGCTGTGGCCCAAAGCACTCTATCTTCCAGTATTACCACCGGATACATACATGCCACAGACACATAACTGGGTGAACCTTTGTAGATTGTGACTCAGCTTTGCTAGAGTCCCCAACTAGAGGTGTCCAGGGTTCCCAAGCACACTCTTTTTGCCTTGGATCACTTTTTTTTGAATACACTGTTTTTTCTTGCTTCAAGAATTAATTTGATGATTTTTCAGATCCTCAATAACATTTCTCCTTTTCCATCATTCTTTCAAGAGCCAACTAGTTTAACATTCTTTAATCAACAAATTCAAAAGACATATACACTGTTTAAGCATTCATTCAGAAAACAAAAAGTATTGTCACCACATCAAACTAATTCAACTAGTTTCAGAGATAAATTCGAAATCATGCACTTTTTGTTCTTTTGTGATTAAAGTAGTTTTTATTTAAGAGAGGTGATGGATTCATAAGACATTCATAGCTTTAAGACATGAACCTTAAATTTTATTAATCATGAATTAAGAACAAGACTCAAAAATAAAAATAAATATAAGATAAGACTAATAGTAATAGAAAACAAAAATTTAAATGACTCTAAAATAGACTCCTAATGATAGAGGTTATCACAGAGTTAGGACTCAACAACCTTGATTTTGAGAAGTGGATGCTCCCTCAACTTGTGGGGTATTTGACCCTTCAAGGGAGAGCTTCTGGCGCTTTAGCTCCTGTAGCTCATGCCTCTGCTTCTCTTGTTCTTTCAGCAATTTGCAGAGCATGCAGTTTTGATTCTGCTGTTCTTCCTTAATTTGTTCAATAGCTTCTTGCAGCTTGGCAACAGATGCTTCTAGGCGGGTCCAGTAGTCAATTTCAGGAAGTTCAGGGAGGAACTCCTGCGCCCTCCTTTTGATTGAGTTGTCTTGCATTTGTCCTTCCATTGACTTCTTGGTGATTGGGTGTTCAATTGGGATGAATTCATCTACTCCCATCCTCACCTCAGCATCTTTACATAGCAAAGAGATTAAGCTTGGGTAAGCCAGTTTGGCTTCAGTGGAGTTCTTGTTTGGAATTGTGTAGATCTCACAAGCAATCAGATGATGAACCTCCACTTCTTTTCCCAGCATAATGCAATGAATCATCACTGCCCTCTTGATATTGACCTCAGAACGGTTGCTAGTGGGCAATATGGAACGCCCAATGAAGTCTAGCCAACCTCTTGTAATTGGTTTGAGATCTCCCCTCTTGAGTTGGTTTGGGACACGGGACACCTTTTGAATTGGTTGTCCACTTAGTTCCAGGGAGGCATATGTCCTCTAAAACTTGATCTAACCCCTTATCTGCTCTCACCATTCTCCTATTAAAGGATTCAGGATCATCTTGCATTTGAGGCAATTTGAAGATCTCTCTTATTTTGTCCAGATGGAAGTAAATAATCCTCCCTCTGACCATGGTTCTGTAGGTATGAAAAGCAGTTCCAGTCATTCTCTGCTTATCTGTCAGCCACAGATTTGAGTAGAATTCCTGAACCATGTTTCTTCCAACCTTTGTCTCAGGGTTGGTTAGAACTTCCCATCCTCTGTTTCGAATCTGCTCTTGGATCTCCGGATATTCATCTTCTTTCAGATCGAATCTGACTTCCGGGATCACTGACCTTAGACCCATTATTTTGTGGTAATGGTCTGCATGTTCTTTGGTTAAGAACTTCTCTTGACTCCAAAGATTCTTTGGAGTATTCTCTTTCTTGCCTCTTGAATTGGTTTGTTTTCCCTTAGGAGCCATGATCTTGGTAAATCTTGGCTTAGTGATCACGGAAAAGCACACCAAACTTAGAGGTTTGCTTGTCCTCAAGCAAAAAAAAGGAAAGAGGAGAGAGGAGGAGAGCAAATTTGAATGGTGGGGAGAGGGGGATGGCCGAGCTTTATTTATAAAGGGAGGGGGAGAGAATTCGAAAATTTTGGAGGAGATTTGAGAATATATGGAAAGAATTTGAGAAGATAATTGAGTTTTTGAAGAAGATTTGGAAAGGATTTGAAAGAGATTTGAAGAATGATTTAGAAAATTGTTTAATTTTCGAATTTTGAGGGTGAATGATGAAAGTTTGTAATGTGTATATTCAGAAAATTATGGATCAAAACAAGAAAGTTTGAAAAAATTTGAAGTGGAAAACAAAATCTCCTCCCCCTGCCTCTCTGGCGTTAAACGCCCAGAATGGTATCCATTCTAGCGTTTAACGCCCACTTGGTGGCCATTATGGGCGTTTAACGCCCAGCCAGGTGCCCTGGCTGGCGTTAAACGCCAGAAATCCCTTTATCACTGGGCGTTTTGCTAAACGCCCAGGATGCTGCACACCTGGCGTTAAACGCCCAGAATGGTGTCCATTCTGGCGTTTAACGCCCAAAATGGTACCTTTACTGGCATTAAACGCCCAGAATGATATCCATTCTGGCGTTTAACGCCCAGAGTACCCCCTTACTGGCGTTTTTTCGCCAGCAAGCTCCTTTTCTCTGCTTTTTGCACTGAATCCTTCTGTAACTCTGTGAATTCCTTCAATTTTGACGATCGCCCTTCTTTATTGTCTTTAGCTGGACCTTTACTGAGACTCATTCAAGCCTCAGTTTTGAGCATTCCTGCTCAATATTGCTTTCAAGATAATGTTTGATTCTCTGTCCATTAACAATGAACTTTTTGTCAGAATCAATATCCTGATGCTCAACATATCCATATGGTAAGACCCCTGTAATCACATACGGACCCCTCCACCGGGATTTAAGTTTTCCTGGGAATAGTCTGAGCCTAGAGTTGAAGAGTAGAACTTTTTGTCCTGGCTCAAAGACTCTGGATGACAACTTCTTGCCATGCTACTTCTTTGCCTTTTCCTTATAAATTTTTGCATTTTCAAAGGCACTGAGTCTGAACTCCTCTAGCTCATTTAGCTGGAGCAATCTTTTTTCACCAGCTAACGTAGGAATCTGGTTGCCCAGTAGGCTTTATGTTCCAGTCCACGGGCAGATGACAAGCCTTCCCATACACAAGTTGGTATGGAGAGGTTCCTATAGGAGTCTTGAAGGCTGTTCTGTATGCCCACAGAGCATCATCCAAGCTCTTTGCCCAATCCTTTCTACGGGCAATAACAGTCCGTTCCAGGATTCTTTTTAGCTCTCTATTAGAGACTTCAGCTTGCCCATTTGTCTGTGGGTGATATGGAGTTGCTACTTTATGGCTAATTCCATATCGGACCATAGCAGAGTACAGCTGTTTATTTCAGAAATGAGTGCCCCCATCACTGATTAGTACTCTGGGGACACCAAACCTGCTGAAGATGTGTTTCTGTAGGAATTTCAGTACGGTCTTGGTATCATTATTGGGTGTGGAAATTGCTTCCACTCATTTAGATACATAGTCTACTGCCACTAGAATATAAGTGTTTGAGTATGATGGTGGGAAGGGACCCATGAAGTCAATTCCCCATACATCAAACAATTCAATCTCTAGGATCCCTTGTTGAGGCATGGCGTAACCATGAGGCAAGTTACCAGCTCTTTGGCAACTGTCACAGTTACGCACAAACTCCCGGGCATCCCTATAGATAGTAGGCCAGTAAAATCCACATTTGAGGACCTTAGTGGCTGTTCGCTCACCTCCGAAATGTCCCCCATACTGCGATCCATGGAAATGCCACAGGATCCTTTGTGCTTCCTCTCTAGGTACACATCTGCGGATTATTCCGTCTGCACATCTCTTAAAGAGATATGGCTCATCCCATAAGTAGTACTTGGCATCTGAAAATAATTTTTTTCTTTGCACCCTGCTGTACTCCTGTGGTATGAATCTCACAGCTTTATAATTTGCAATATCTGCAAACCATGGTTCTTCCTGGATGGCAAAGAGTTGCTCATCTGGAAAGGTTTCAGAGATCTCAGTAGAAGGGAGGGACGCCCCAGCTACTGGTTCAATTCGAGACAGATGATCAGCTACCTGGTTCTCTGTCCCTTTTCTGTCTCTTATTTCTATATCAAACTCATGAGCCTGGGTTTTGAATCCTGCTTTGTGAGTAAGTATTTAAGAGCAGCATGGTCAGTGTACACAATCACTTTTGACCCTACTAAGTAGGATCTAAACTTGTCAATGGCATAAACCACTGCAAGTAACTCTTTTTCTGTGGTTGTGTAATTCTTCTGTGCATCATTTAGAACACGGCTAGCATAATAAATGACGTGCAGAAGCTTGTTATGCCTCTGTCCCAACACTGCACCAATGGCATGGTCACTAGCATCACACATTAGTTCGAATGGTAATGTCCAATCTGGTGAAGAGATAACTGGTGTTGTGACCAGCTTAGCTTTCAGAAGGTCAAACGCTTGTAGAAACTCCTTATCAAAGATAAATGGCGTGTCTGTAGCTAGCAGATTACTCAGAGGTTTTGCAATTTTTGAAAAATCCTTTATAAACCTCCTGTAGAATCCTGCATGCCCTAGAAAGCTTCTGATTGCCTTAACATTGGTAGGTGGTGGTAATTTTTCAATTACTTCAATTTTATCTTGATCCACCTCTATTCCCTTGTTTGAAATTTTATGCCCAAGGACAATCCCCTCAGTCACGATGAAGTGACATTTTTCCCAGTTTAAAACTAGGTTGGTCTCTTGGCATCTTTTCAGAACAAGTGCTAGATGGTTAAGGCAGGAGTTGAATGAGTCTCCAAATACTGAAAAGTCGTCCATGAAGACTTCCAGAAATTTCTCTACCATATCTGAGAAGATAGAGAGCATGCACCTCTGAAAGGTTGCAGGTGTATTGCACAGATCAAAAGGCATCCTTCTGTAGGCAAATACTCCAGAAGGACATGTAAATGCTATTTTCTCTTGGTCCTGAGGATCTACTGCAATTTGGTTGTAACCTGAACAGCCATTCAAAAAGCAATAATATTCATGACCTGCTAGTCTCTCTAGCATCTGGTCTATGAATGGTAAAGGAAAATGATCCTTTCTGGTGGCTGTATTGAGCCTTCTGTAGTCAATACACATATGCCACCCTGTAACTGTTCTTGTGGGAACCAGTTCATTCTTTTCATTATGAACCACTGTCATGCCTCCCTTCTTGGGGACAACTTGGACAGGGCTCACCCAGGGGCTATCAAAAATAGGATAAATAATCCCAGCCTCTAGTAACTTAGTGACCTCTTTCTGCACCACCTCCTTCATGGCTAGATATAGCCGCCTTTGTGGTTGAACCACTGGCTTGGCATTATCTTCCAATAGGATCTTGTGCATGCATTTTGCTGAGCTAATGCCCTTAAGATCACTTATGGACCACCCAAGAGCTGTCTTATGTGTCCTTAGCACTTGAATTAGTGCTTCCTCTTCCTGTGGATTTAAAGCAGAGCTTATAATCACTGGAAAAGTGTCGCCTTTTCCCAGAAATGCATACTTCAGGGATGGTGGTAGTGGCTTGAGCTCGGGTTTAGGAGGCTTATCCTCTTTCTGAGGAATTTTCAGAGGTTCTTTTATTTCCTCTGGTTCCTCCAGGTCAGGCTGAACATCTTTAAAGATATCCTCTAGCTCTGATTCGAGACTCTCAGTCATATTGATCTCTTCCACTAAAGAGTCAATAATATCAGCACTCATGCAGTCATTTGATGTGTCTGAATACTACATAGCTTTGATAGCATTCAACTTGAACTCATCCTCATTGACTCTCAGGGTCACTTCCCCTTTTTGTACATCAATGAGAGTTCGTCCAGTTGCTAGGAAGGGTCTTCCTAGGATGAGAGTTGCACTCTTGTGCTCCTCCATTTCCAGCACTACAAAGTCAGTTGGAAAGGCGAATGGCCCAACCTTGACAATTATGTCCTCAGCTATGCCTGATGGGTATTTAATGGAGCCATCAGCAAGTTGGAGGTATATCCGGGTTGGTTTGACTTCTTCAGTCAGCCCAAGCTTTCTGATCGTGGATGCAGGTATCAGATTGATACTTGCTCCAAGGTCACATAGGGCTGTCTTGGTACAAGCACCTTCTAATGTGCATGGTATCATAAAGCTTCCTGGATCTTGAAGCTTCTCTGGTAAGCTCTTCAGAATGACTGCACTGCATTCTTCAGTGAGAAACACTTTTTCAGTTTCTCTCCAATCCTTCTTATGACTTAATATCCCTTTCATGAACTTAGCATAAGAAGGTATTTGCTCAAGTGCTTCTGCAAACGGAATCTTTATTTCAAGAGTCCTGAGATAGTTTGCAAAGCGGGCAAATTGCTTATCCTGTTCCGCTTGACGGAGTTTCTGAGGATAAGGCATCTTGGCTTTATACTCTTCAACCTTAGTTGCTGCAGGTTTATTTCCTACAGAAGTGGTTGGAGAAGCCCTCTTAGAGGGGTTACTATCAGCACTCTCAGGTGTCTGATTCCTCATTGGCGTTTGAACGCCAGGATTGGGTGAGGAATGGGCGTTTAACGCCAACTTCCCCCCTTTCTGGTGTTTGAATGCTAGAAGTATTCCTCTCTGGGCGCTTACTGTCCTCAGAGGAATTTTGGGCAGTGGTTTGGTTATCCTCTGTCAGTTGTTCCTTTCTTAGCTTTCTGCTGCTTTGAGTTGATACATTCAATGTTTTCCCATTCCTTAATTTAACAGCTTGGCATTCTTCTGTTATCTGTTTAGATAGTTGCTGTCTTGTCTGATTTAATTGTGCTTCCATATTCTTGTTAGCAATTTTAGTTTCTTGGAGCATCTCTTTAAATTCTGCTAACTACTTTATCATCATGAGTAATTGCTGATTAAGCTCAACCATCTGTTCTTGAGGGTTAGGATCAGTAGTTACTGCCATAGCTTCTTCTTTTATAGAGGGCTCACTGCTTGAGTGTAAATGTTGATTTCTAACAACTATATCTATGAGCTCTTGAGCCTCTTCAATCGTCTTCCGCATGTGTATAGATCTACCAGCTGAGTGGTCTAAAGACATCTGAGCTTTTTCTGTGAGCCCATAATAGAAGATGTCTAACTGTACCCACTCTGAAAATATTTCAGAGGGGCATTTTCTTAGCATACCTCTGTACCTCTCCCAGGCATTATAAAGGGATTCATTATCCTCTTGTTTAAAGCCTTGGATGTTCCAGCCTTAGCTGTGTCATCTTTTTTGGAGGGTAAAATTGATTCAGGAATTTGTCTGATAACTGTCTCCATGTTTTTATGCTTGCTGTGGGTTGGTTATTCAACCACCTCTTAGCTTGATCTTTTACAGCAGATGAAAACAGTAATAATCTGTAGACATCCTGATCCACCTCTTTATCACATACTGTGTCAGCAATTTGTAAGAAATGTGCCAGAAACTCAGTAGGTTCTTCCTGTGGAAGACCGGAATACTGACAGTTTTGCTGCACCATGATAATGAGTTGAGGATTTAGCTCAAAGCTGCTTGCTTCAATGGGGGGTATACAGATGCTACTCCCATATGCAGCTATAATGGGATTAGCATATGACCCCAGAATCCTTCTGGACTGCTCAATTCCACTTAGGTCCATGATGGAGAAAGGGAAATGATATGGATTCACAAGTAAAGTGTATATATATATATATATATATATATATATATATATATATATATATATATATATATTTTAAAGTAACCGAAAATAATAAACTAAAATGAATGAAAAATAAAATAAAAATTTGAAAACCAAAAGAGAATAAAATCAAAGCAATTTGAAAACTAAATTAATTAATTGATTAAAAAGATTTTGAAATTAGCAATTAAGAAGATATGATTAAAAATTATTTTGAAAAAGATTTGATTTTTGAAATGAGGAAAGAGAAAAACAACAAAATGACACCAAACTTAAAATTTTTAGAAAATCAAACACAAATTTTCGAAAATTTTAAAGGAAAACACAAAGAAGACACCAAACTTAGAACTTTTAAAGATCAAGAAAGGACTAAGAACATGCAAATTCGAAAAATTTAAAAGAAAACAAAAACATGCAATTGACACCAAACTTAAAATATGAAACTAAACTCAAATAAAAGACTCTAAACCAATAAAAATAAAACAGTCATAATCTAAGCAACAAGATACACCGTCAGTTGTCCAAACTCGAACAATCCCCGGCAACGGCGCCAAAAACTTGGTGCACGAAATCACAATCACACTTTTGTGATTCCGCACAACTAACCAGCAAGTGCACTGGGTCGTCCAAGTAATACCTTACGTGACTAAGGGTCGATCCCACGGAGATTGTCGGTTTGAAGCAAGCTATGGTTATCTTGTTACTCTTAGTCAGGATATCAATAATTCTCAGATTTAATTGTAAAAAGTAAAAGAACATGAAATAAATACTTGTTTTGCAGTAATGGAAAACAGGTTGAGGTTTTGGAGATGCTCTATCTTCTGAATCTCTGCTTTCCTACTGTCTTCTTCTTCAAGCACGCAAGGCTCCTTCCATGGAAAGCTGTATGTAGGGTTTCACCATTGTCAATGGCTACCTCCCATCCTCTCAGTGAAAATGTTCAACGCGCTCTGTCACAGCACGGCTAATCATCTGTCGGTTCTCAATCAGGTTGGAATAGAATACAATGATTCTTTTGCGTCTGTCACTAACGCCCAGCCCTCAGGAGTTTGAAGCTCGTCACAGTCATTCAATCCTTGAATCCTACTCAGAATACCACAGACAAGGTTTAGACCTTCCGGATTCTCTTGAATGCCGCCATCAATTCTAGCTTATACCACGAAGATTCTGATTAAGGAATCCAAGAGATATTCACTCAATCTAAAGTAGAACGGAGGTGGTTGTCAGGCACCCGTTCATAGGTGAAAATGATTATGAGTGTCACGGATCATCACATTCATCAAGTTGAGAAACAAGTGATATCTTAGAATAGAAGCAAGCGTAATTGAATGAAAAACAGTAGTAATTGCATTAATCCATCAAGACACAGCAGAGTTCCTCACCCCCAACCATGGGGTTTAAAGACTCATGCCGTAGAAGATACAATAAGAAATGTGTAATGTGTCATGAGGTAAAGATACAATGTCAAAAGGTCCTATTAATAGTGAACTAGTAACCTAGGGTATACAGAAATGAGTAAATGACGTAAAAATCTACTTCCGGGGTCCACTTGATGTGTGCTTGGGCTGAGCATTGAAGCTTTCATGTGTAGAGACTTTTCCTGGAGTTAAACGCCAGCTTTTGTGCCAGTTTGGGCGTTTAACTCCAATTTTTGTGCCAGTTCCGGCGTTAAACGCCGAGAATTCTGAAGCTGATTTGCAATGCCAGTTTGGCCATCAAATCTCGAGCAAAGTATGGACTATTATACATTTCTGGAAAGCCCAGGATGTCTACTTTCCAAAGCAATTGAGAGCGTGCCAATGGGGCTTCTGTAGCTCTAGAAAATCCACTTCGAGTGCAGGGAGGTCAGAATCCAACAGCATCTGCAGTTCTTTTTCAGCCTCTGAATCAGATTTTTGCTCAGGTCCCTCAATTTCAGCCAGAAATTACCTGAAATCACAGAAAAACATAGTAAAGCCCAGAAAAGTGAATTTTAAATAAAAACTAATAAAAAAATACTAAAAACTAACCAAAACATACTAAAAACATGCTAAAAACAGTGCCAAAAAGCGTGTAAATTATCCGCTCATCAAACACCAAACTTGAAATGCGCATAACTCTTTCGTTTTAAATAATTTTTCATCCATTCTTTAAACAGCATAAACTTCACGGATCCAATTTTTATTTAAATCAAGTTTGACAAAAATTGAGGGTTCGAAAGCCGAGTTATAGTCTGCCGAAGTTAGTTAAAACATCAGGTTTTCATAAAAAATAACCAATCCCCAGTTTTACCAAAAGCTCAATATATAACCCATTATTTCACAACTATCACAATCCCAAGGCTCGCAAATATTATTCATCATCAATACATAACTCTCATTAATACTTCTAAGCATGCCCAACCAAAACCACACATAATCATTATTCATTTCAAAACTCATCATCATAACTCAATATCATCATCATTCATCACACATTCTCATCAATATCAATATTCAACACAAATCATCATCAATCATTCATCATACATTTTAGTCACTCACTCAACTAATTCTAACAATAAGTCACTAATCCTCAATCTTTCCATATCATACAACTTATCTTATAGTCATCTAGCCTAAGTTTTCACGAAATGTTATATATTATATATGAGAAACCAAAACCATACCTTGGTCAATTCCTCCCTAAATTTGGAACGCCACAAATACCACCGTTCCACCAACGCCCAAGGCACGAATCACTCACCAAAACAGAAGACCTAGCCTCCAAAGTCCCAAAATTAAGCTTTCAACACCACCGATTTAGTTCCAATACATATAATCCAATCTAATACCAAATAATATCACTAAAATAAACTTAAGGTTCATAATCATTAATGGTTCACAAGAGTTAGTGGCTTTTCACCTTACCAACGAAAACTTGGAAGAAGACCAAGTAAGTCCTCAAAGTTAATTTGATTTTAAACACCAAGATCACATAATTTCTAAAAATTAAGACCTAAATTTTCGAAAATAGGAGAGAATGGCTGAGTAAAAAATAGTGAGGTACTTACCAAATTATTCTATGAATTTTGTAGAGGGTTTCGAGACGAATGTGTGGCCACTGACGGCTCGTCAATCAGAGCTCTGAATTGAAAGTTGCGGCAATTTAAAATTGGAACAAGGGTTTGCTCATTCTTCTCCTCCCCCTGTGACGTGATTCCCTTATGAGGGAGGGAACAAGAGCTGAAGCTCTTTCATTAAAGGGTATTGGGTTAGGCCTTGGACCTAATATGGGTCTGATTCAATCGGTTTGTCCCGTTTGACCTAATTTTGGGTAAAAACTTTTAAAATTAGTATTAAAATTTATATTTTAATTATTCATACTTCTTTAAACTATAAAATTTAAGTTTCAAATTTTTTTAAATAATAATTAATTTATTGACTAATTATTTATTAATTTTACGGGTTTTACACAAGGCATATGACCATAAAGTCTAACTTCTTCATCAAACTCAACAAGTATGATGAAAAATTTATAACTTTCGATGATGAAGGTAAAATAATTGTCATTGGTAAGGTTGACAAAATTTTCTCAACTTACACCGATAATATTTTTTCCGTAGATGGGTTAAAGCATAATTTCTTAAGCATAAGTCAATTATGTGATATTGGTTATGCAGCAACTTTTAAAAAAGTAGATTATAGGGTCGTAGATGAAATAACATGGGCTGTTTTATTTATTGCAAAGAGATTTGACAATATCTATAGTCTTACTCTAGACGATCTTAAAGTTAAAAATCTAACTTATTTTTCTTTAATGGAATCTGAAAAATAAATGTGGCACAAGAGATTAGGACATGCTAGTATATTCTAAACCTCTAAACTTGTTAAAAGAGACTTAGTTAGAAGTCTTCATAATATTAACTTTGATAAAGATATCACATGTAATGCTTGTCAAATGGGTAAACAAACAAAAACTTATTTTAAACCCAAAGATGTCTCCACTAAGAAACCATTGAAATTCTTACATCTTGACCATATTTGGACCAACTAGGACTCAAAGTCTTGGAAAAAAAAGTTATGAAATGATAATAGTGGATGATTATACTAGGTTCGGTTAAGTATTCGTCCTAACTCATAAGCATGAAGCCTTTTCTATTTTTGAAAAATTCAGCAAGAATATTCAAATAAAAAAGATTTAAAGATTGTTTTCATTAGACGTGGTAAGAAATTTGAGAACCAACATTTTGAATCTTTTTGTGATGAACTAGACATATCACACAACTTTTATCTTGTCCTAGAATACTATAATAAAATGGTGTTGTGGAAAAAAGAAATAAAAATTTACAAGAAACGACTAGAGCTATGTTGTGTGAATATGATGTTCCAAAATTTTTATGGGTTGAATCTGTAAATACAGTATGTTTCATTTTAAATAGAACACTCATAAGAAAGTTTTTGAAAAAAATACCTTATGAACTTTGGAAAGGACACCCTCCTAACCTCAAATATTTTCGTGTATTTGGATCCAAGTATTTTATACTGAACATGAAAGAAAAATTAAAAAAATTTGATCCAAAGAGACATGAATGTATTTTTCTTGGTTACTCCATTAATAACAAGGCTTATAGAGTTTATAATAAGAACTCTAAGACTATTGAGGAGACTATGCATGTCACATTCTGTGAATCTAACAATATTTCTAGTGTTTACATTGATAAAAGTCTAAGAATTAGAGTTGAAGTGACCAAGAGAGTTGAGATAGAATAATCAAATTTGAGTTCACAAGAAGCTGCACTTGAAAGCACAGAGAATGGCAATTCTGCAGGAGACAATCTGAAATTATCTCATGTCACAGCTGAAAATTCTGAAGCTAAGACAATTGTTGATCAAAATAAACCTGAAATTATCAACCCAAACCAAAAGACCAAGAGAATAGAAATTTTAGAAAAGTTATCCAGAGGAATTCATAATTGGTGATCCCTCCAAAGGTGTGAGAATAAGATTATCTTTGAAAATAGTTAAATCAAACAATGTAGCTCTCATATCAAAGATTGAACCTCAAAATGTCTTGATCCATCTTGTGTATTGGCTATGGAGGAAGAATTACAACAGTTTAAAAAGAATCAAGTTTGGACCTTTGTACCTGATTTGCATGGAAAGAAAGTCACTGGTACAAAATGAATTTTCAAAAATAATTGGATGAAAATGGAACCATTATCCGAAATAAAGCAAGACTCGTTGATCAAGAAGAGGGAATTGATTTTGATGAATCTCTTATACTTGTAGCACGAATGGAGGCCATCAAATTACTCTTAGCTTATGTGGCTTATTGTAGCTTCAAGTTATTTCAAATGGATGTAAAGTGTGTATTCTTAAATAGAATAATATATAGAGAGATTTGTGTGGCTCAACCTCCTGGATTTAAAAACAAAACTTTTCCAAATTATGTTTTCAAACATGCTAAAGTCTTATATGGTTTGAGACAAGCTCCTATAATTTTGTATGATAAGCTTAGCTCATTTTGCTAAAAAATTATTTTCAAAGAGGAGCCACTGACGCCACTTTATTGATTAGAAATTCAATGATCATTTCATTTTTGTGCAAGTTTATATTGATGATATTATTTTTTGTTCTGCTAATGAAGACTTATGTGCAGATTTTGCTAAGCTTATGACTAATGAGTTTGATATGAGTATGATGGGAGAACTCACTTTCTTTCTAGGTTTGCAAATTAAGTAAACTGTTGAGAGAATCTTTGTTCATCAAGAGAAGTATGCCAAGCAACTAGTCAAAAGATTTGGGCTGGAATGTGTTAAACTTATGGGAATTCTTATGCATCCAAATATCAAGCTAAACAAAGATGAGCATACTAGAGATGTAGATGAGACAAGATATACAGGAATGATTAGTTCCTTAATATATCTTACATCCTCAAGGCCTGATATCATTCAAAGTGTTGGAGTGTACTCAAGATTCCAATCAAAGTTGAAGTAATCTCATCTCTCAAATCATTAGATATGTGCTTGTACCACTAATTATAGTTTGTGGTATCCAAAAACTGATTTCTTTCAATTAGTGGGTTATTGCGATGTAAATTTTGTTGGAGATCAAGTTGACAGAAGAAACATAAGTAGTATTTGTTAGTCTAAAGCTACCAAAACACTAACGAGAATATTTAGCAACAGATCCTGAAGAAAACTTTGCTCTTTCGCATTTATGGTAAAATCATCCTATCCTTAGTTGCTAGAGGGAGAACTTTTATTTCATAATCACTTGAAAGAACAAGCGCTCTAGTCTCTTGCTGGTGTTTGAAACTTTGAAAAATTGACATCTTCTGTTGTTTCCCTATAACAAGTGCCTCACATTGGTTATTCATATGGTTATAAGGTACTGGAGCTAAAGAAATGGAGAGACTTGCCACTTGCTGTACAGTTTCCAAAATCTGCACATATGATAATTCTCTTAGGATATTTTTAACAGTAGAAAAAACAATCAAATAGCCAATCAGCTAGCCCTAAATATAAAAGTCTATAAACTTTTACCGATTCTAAAAATTGATTAACACTTATGATGTCAGGGTTCTGCATAGATAATGATGACATGCGATCCGACTGACTTCCAGAGTCATTGGAGCCACAATCTAGAAAACAAAATCATTATAAAACTAATAACAAAAAATATTAAACAACCACATAAATACACACACTATTTGAACAATTTTACCTTATTAAAATTTGGAAATTCGATCTGAGCTAGTGGAGAGTAGACGAGCAGAGAGAGTCATGACGCAGAGGAGAATCTTGGAAGAACTAAAAGGCACTGCTTCTAAAATGAATTCAAAGGAATTTAGTGGAATAAGAAAAAAAAGCATCAAGAATCGGGAGAATTTAGATAAAATTGAGAAATTGTGTTGAAACAGAAAAGTATCTGGTGCAGAAAAGCATAGACGAAGAAGTACTAGGGTCATGAAGGTCTTTCGGCAACAAACAGTTGAAACGAGAGTTTCATTCTATAATTTTATATGGGACAATTTTAAAATATCAAAAGACCTGTTATTTTTTCGTGTAATTTTTAATAAGTTATTTATAAATTAAATTTTAACCATTAGATCTTTTATTAATCTAATTTAATGCTTTAAATTTTATGATGCGTTAAATAAATTCAAAACACTTGAGTTGATTTTAGATAAACTCCCTAATTACTAGAAAAGAGATAAATAAATCCAAAATATTACAAGTGAACAAAATTTCTTTTCGGATCTCAGGTAATAAAAAATATGTTTAATTTATTAGGCATAATGAAACAAAACATAAGTCAACAATACAGTTAATATACTCACCTGGCGAAGGATTAGATGGTTTCTCATAATTTAGATTATTAAATGGTTTTAATAATAAAAAATATTTTTTTAATTTTTAAATAATTTTTGAATAGTCATTTTTTATTTTATTTATTAATTAGTATTTCATATATTTAATTTTAAAATTTATCTTTTATTTTATAAATTATTATTTTATTATTTATAATCTATTTTATCTTTACAATTCTATCATTAACAAATTAAAACTGTAAAAAAATAAAACATTCATCAATAATGACTTTAATTCTAGTTTGATATGTTCTATGAATACGATCATGAGCTTGACGTAAAAATATTTCAGCTAATTTGATTTTTCAAACCTAAGTGTTATATTGTAAAATTAGGATCCAATCTATATTATTCTTTTGAATTAAATTATTACTGAAAAAAGAAAAAAAAACAACATAAATCATTTGAGAAGAATTTATATAATAAATTGTATATTTGATCTGTTCAACGGCATAAATTTGAATAAATTGGTTGTTTTTTTAATCAAAAAAAGAATAAATTATGAAGATATCTAATCAATTAGTTTTTTTAGCTAATCAATTGAATAATTCAACCAATTAATTGAATCCCTTAACCAATCAATTAGATAAGTAATTAATAAATTTGATTGACTTGAAGAAAAACTGAATTTTTGCTCATAAAACAATCTATTATCACAAAAAGAAAATAATTTTTATTCACTAACAAATCAATTACTTGAATGAAAAAATCGATTATTTTTTTTCAAGTTGTAAAATAGAAAGGATTTTCATTTACTAACGAATCAATCAATTACTTGAATGAAAAAATCTATTGTTTCTTCTATAAATTTTAAATTTTTTGTCATGAAGAACGCATATTGGCAATTGATAAACGATAATTAAAGTTGTTGCAATAAATTGATAATCACAATAAATCATAAATAATTACAATTATAGAATTAGGTAATTGAAAAAGTGATTAACTATATATTATGAAATTATTACTTTTAAAATTGAAAAAAAAAATATGATTTCAAACTCATAATAAAATTAAAAAAAATTAAAGATATATACTGAGAATATCAAATTTTTAACGAAAGAATTATAAAGATAAATAGATGATAAATAATAAAATAAAATTTATAAAATATAAGATAAATTTTAGAATTAAATAATATATAGAAGACTAATTAATAAATAAAATTAAAAAATTATTATTTAACAATCACTACAAAAAAATGCTGAGTATCGTTAGAAAAATGAATAAATCCGATGGTAATTTAATTATCGTCGAATTTACCATCAGAAATAATCAGACGGTATAAATCTCACCGGTAAATATTTACTGTCAGAATTTTTTCGTCCGACGATAATCAGCTCAGAAAACCAATTGGTTACCATCAGATTCTTCCGAAGTTATTGTTGGCACCTAAAATATTTTTTCACGCACTATTACTATCGGATTATTCCGGCGGTAATACTAACGGTAATGTCATTTTTCTTAATTTGAAATAAATGGTCAAATTTAATTTTAAATTTAAATTTAAATTTTTTCACATAATTAGTAGTCCATTCATGAATAGTGAAAAACTTTTATTTAAAATAAATAATAAATATTCAAATAAATTAAAAGTCAATTACATCAAATTAAATAAATACAATCAAACAATAAAATAAAAAACTAATAATTACAGACTCAGGTGGTCGTCGTCGGTTTGTGGCCTTGAGTCGGCAGCACAGAAGACAGTGATTTTTATATGCCACCAACTATTTTGCTGCCACCAGCAATGGTGCGCATCTGGGCCTGGTACACTTCTATTTGAGCCTTCATACGCTGCATCCACTCCAGCGGCTCCCTCCATTCCAGCCTGAGCTCATCCGTAGATGTCCGAGTGAGGATCTCCTGATACCTCTCCCGATAATCGTTAAGCTCTTGAGCATACTGCTGCAGGTTGCGTTGGAGCTTCTGCACTTGCTGCCTCAAATCCACGCCTTCCTTGGGCTCAACGGCTCGACTAGTGGCAGAGCCTGACGACTGCCTCAACGTGGAGGTGTGGAGACTGCTGACGAAGAACAACCCTATCCTATATACGCGATTCTTGTACGGTGCTGAGGCAGTCTCGCACTAAACCGCATCGAGATCGACGACTGAAGCTATAGAGCCATCGGTGGCATCTTCCTCACCTTGCTGAGACTGTTGAGTCACGGCCTCTAGTCTCTGTGTGTAGGACTCCTGTGTAATTAACACAAATTATTGTGATTAGTACGACAGATATACAGCTATCTCTAATAATTTTATAGCAGAAAATAATCAGATGTATGTTTACTTACATAATGGTCCTGAGACTGTTAGTTAGCAAATGTCTCTTTGTTCTCCTTTAGTGTACTTGAACGTCTCTACCAACGTCGTCTCGTAATCCAACAACTTCGACTACACATTTTGCATTGAAACAATATGATTAGGATGCCTAGTAATGATATGCAGAAGAATATAACTAAGTTGTTAACAAAATCAAAGTCAATTTACATACCAGTCTAGCTTTAGTCTTTATAAAGGTTGTTTTGCTGCCAGTATAGTTGGATGACTTGCCCGAGGCCCTGTTAGCTTTGTTGGTGAGATGCTGATGCCGAAACCCCTCATCAGTCTCCTAATGAAACAAATAGAGCCTTCTTTATGTTCGGTCAGAGCCACTACGTCCGGTGGTCCTGTCCTTGACGAACATCTTTCTGATGGTAAGGTCGTGCTTAGCGTCCCACCTAAAGTGCAGCTGCAACAAAGAAATTTTAAAATTAGTAAGCAATATAGAAGATATAAACTAGCTAAAAATGTTTGAACGTAAAAAAAATATTAATTACCGTGGTCATCTCTTGGGTATATGTGTTGTTGTTCAATGCAAATCTAATAGCCTACAAACAAGATTCAACCTAAATCCACTAGACATGACTCAAATTTCAAGAACTTTTAACAATAAAGTTAATCATAATCATTGAAACTTAAAAACACAAGCCATGCAACCAAATCAACCTAAATCCACTAAATAGAAATCAATTTTCAAGAACTTTCAGCAATAAAATTAATCATAATCATTGAAACTTGAAAACACAAGCTAGGCAACCAAATCAACCTAAATTCACTGAATAGGAATCAATTTTCAAGAACTTTCATCAATAAAGTTAATCATAATCATTGAAACTTAAAAACACAAGTCAGCTAACCAAATAAATCTAAATCCACTAAATAAGAATCAATTTTTAGGAATTTTCAGCAACAACCATAATTATTGAAATAGAAAACATTAAACAGGTAACTAAATCAACCTAAATCCATTGGACATGAATCAATTATCAGGAACTTTTAGTAAGAAAGTTAATTATAATCGTTGAAACTTAAAACACAATCCAACCAACAAAATCAACCTAAATTCACTAAAAAAGAATAAATTTTTAGGAGCTTTCAACAATAAAGTTAATCATAATCATTGAAGCTAAAAAACACAAGCCAGCCAACCAAATCAACCTAAATCCACTAAACAGGAATCAATTTTTATGAACTTTCAGCAACAACCATAATCATTAAAATAGGAAACAATAAACAGGAAAATAAAGTCAACCTAAATCCACAAGACAAGAATCAATTTTCAGGAACTTTCAGCAACAAAGTTAATCATAATCATTGAAACTTAAAAACACTAACCAGCATTCAAACCTAAATTCGCTAAATTAGAATCACTTTTCAGGCACTTTCAGCGGTAACCATAAATAGGAAATACATGAGAAATGTGACACTTATCCTGTGCCGCCATCAGGCCAAATCTTCAACCTTATAATGGGAGGTGATGGAGGGGCCTCAGCTGCGACCTCACTTCCGTGGCTAGACTCCAAGGTCGTAGCATCCGTCATTGGAGGCGGCATCGACATGGATGCCGGCTCCTGAGTGGTAGGAGGCGGCATCGTCACCATAGACGGGGGCACAAAGTTGGGATTAAGGACCACGATGAACGACTAGTCTGCTAAACTCGCAACCTGTGGCATCAATGGGGTGGTCGGAGTAGAGGGAGAGGATCCATAAGTCTTGGGGATACCAGAAGAAACCCTCCCTCTACCCTGACCACGGCTACAACCACGACCAGTAGCCTGATCCAAGCACCTCTACCTGTCGACATGTTTGCAAATATAAATTTATCAAACAATCGCAGCAACAATTTCTCAGCAAAATAGTCATCAACGCAGCAATTAACATAATTAGACAATTTTAAATACTTCAACAATTCAAAACCTAATGTATTGAATCTAACCTAACTTAATCAACCTAAATCCACTAAGATTAGAAAACTAAACTGAATTAACTTTGAAACTGATTCAAAATTAAAATTGAAATTATAATCAAAGCTAAACTAAATTAAACTAAAATTAAATAATTATGAAACAATCTCAGCAATAATTTCTCAGAAAAATAGCCGTCAACACATCAATTAACACAATTAGACAATTTCAAACACTTCAATCATTCAAAACCTAATGTATTGAATCTAACCTAACTTAATCAACCTAAATCCACTAAGATTAGAAAACTAAACTGAACTAACTTTGAAACTGATTCAAAATTGAAATTGAAATTCTAATCAAACCTAAACTAAATTAAACTAAAATTAGACAATTAGCAAACAATCTCAGTAATAATTTCTTAACAAAACATTCATCAACACAGGAAATAAAAAAATTAGAGAATTTCAAATACTACAATAATTCAAAATCTAAAGTATTGAATCTAACCTAAATTAATCAACCTAAATCCACTAATATTAGAAAACTAAACTGAGCTAACTTTGAAACTGATTCAAAATTAAAATTGAAATTCTACTCAAACCTAAACTAAATTAAACTAAAATTAAAGGAATTGGAGAAAAATTGCTCAAGAACCTGTGTAAGACCCAGAATATTTGAAAAGTCTTTTATGATCAAGTCTCAAATCATATAGTTATTTATAGCCTTAATTTCAAAGATTATTTTATTAAAGATAATTAAGGCAAGTTTTGATTTATTGGATTTGAGATAAGTTATAATTATTATCCAATTTTATAATTATTGGATTATTCTCTATATTTATAGTATAATGTTGATAGTTATGAAATAATAAGGATTTTATATGATTTGGATTGGATAAGTAATATTTTAAATATTATTACTGCTATTTTGGAAAATGAAGAAATTAAGTATGCTATTTCTAATTTTTGGATTTGGGCATTTTATTGAAAATAATTTGTAAAAATGAGGAGCAAATAGTATTTTCTATATACAATTAGTGTTGGATTTAATTTGGGTTTCATTTACCCTATTATCCCTATTTTATGTGAAATTACTATATTGCCCCTAACCCTAAGTTTCAAAAATGAAACCCTAACCTTGTAACCCAGCCGCCACACTCAATCTGTCTTCCTTCCCTCTTTCATTCATGCCACACACGGGTTCCCTTTTGTTTTCATGGAAGAAAGAAAAGAGAAGCAGAAATGGAAGAGATTGAGGAGAGCTGTGATCATGGGGTAGGGATGGGGCCGCGCTACTGGCGCCGGTCACCTCGCCGCCGCGCCATCGCATCCTGCCGTCGGACCCATCCCGTTGTTGCCACCAGCATCGAAGAAGAGGGGTGACTCGCGAGTGAGAGGGGGCGAGAGCTTGTCGCCAGAGAAGGAGGGCGCCATCGGCGCCGTTCCGGGTAGAAGGAAGCGTCGTGCGAGGGGCAGAGGCGGAGGGAGCCTCTGTCGCGTCACCACCGCGCCGTTGCCGTTGCTCCCTGGCGCCACCGAAGAACCGCGCTCAACTCACCGCTGTTCAGGCTCTGGTTTGCCGTCACCCTCGTGCAGCCGCCGCCGCAGAGTAGCCTTGCACCCGCCGCCGTCTTCGCAGGAACTTGGGTGGCTGCGGCCGCTCCTCGCCATGGAGCCCGTGTCATCGTCGTTCAGCCATCGCCGGAGCAGAGCAGACGAGAGAGAGATCTGAAGGTGTGCTGGGAGTCCAGCCACCGCGCCCAGCCGCTGTTTGCGTCGCCGGCGCCGCCTCGGTTGGAACTGCCGCCATCAGACAAGGGTTCTGGCCGCCAGGGGGGTTCTGCGACTCCCGGGACCACCGCCGGAGCCTCTGGCTACTTCTTCCGTCGCCGGAAAAGCTCTACCGGTAAGGGCTTTGAATTTGGTTTATTCGTTTAAGATTCCGACAGCTTTATCGCCTCTGTTTGTGGGTTTCAGTTACCAACGCCGGAGTCCGGTCGCCACTGTCACTTGAGGTGGCTGACGTGCTGCTGCCGAACCAGTTCAAGAGACCGCCGCTGTTCGGTTCAACCGTTTCTTCTTCGGTAAGTATGTTTCGGAAAGCCTCACGTTAGTTTTCGGTTGTGTTTGGTTAATAAACGAGTTTTGGTAATGTGGGGTCGAGTCCTGATTGTTATAAGTTGCGATTAGTGTTGCTATGGTCATTGCAAAAGTGGCTGGGAGCTGAGGCTTTGGTTGCCGGTGATTTCGAGTTGAGACGGAAAGGACTCTGTGAGACGTTTGGGTTATGGAATTGCGTTTTGAGGTAGGGGCGCTTTCCAAAATTATGTTTTATGTATTGGAATTATTACATATGGATACTGATGTGAGATATTGTGTATTTAGTGATTGTATCTGCCTTATGTATTATTTGATTGACTCGAATGATTATGGATGTTGATTGGGCTGAATTGTTGTGCGGCTTTGTGAAATGTAATGTTTGAAGTTGATTCTTTAAAGATTTGAAATCTGAGTTTAATCCGTTGAGGATTGATTTGATATGAGTAAATTACTTTGATGATTTGAAAAGTCGAATGTACCTTTGAATTTAGCCTGGTTCATTTTAATTGATTTGGTTTTGGACAAGTGATTTGTTATTGAACCGTTTCTTTAAAGCTTTGGAAATGAGTTATATCGATTGATATTGAGTTGATTTTGAAATGGTATCTTTGAGATACGCCACTGAGGCGAATGTTGGATTTAGCTTGCTTTAAATTGATTTCTGGTTTTGAGCTGTTGAAAAGGAATGAGGGATGGTTTAGTTGGGACCCGAACCGGGTGGCAAAAGTCCAAGTTTTAGGGGAGGTGCTGCCAAAATTTCTACAAAATCCTACAATTGTTTGTAAGGTTATTTAAAAGGGTTGGAATTGAGAAATTGTATGATTTGATTTACTAAAAGGATATTTATGTTTTCAAGCTTAATTTATTTGATGAACCTTATACGTTGAGTTCGGCTTATTTAGAACTGAACTATTTTTACCGTTTGAATCACTGAAGGAAAGAATGATGCTCCAATATCGATTTTAAAATAAAAAGGAGTTTTTAGTGATTCCAAAGGAACCTAGACTTTTGATTGATTAATCAAGTTTGAGGCATTTTGGAAGAGTTAGAAAAATGGGTTCTAAAAAGAAACCTGAAAGTGGTTTGATTCAAATGAACCGGTTCCGTTTCAAATGAGTTGATTTTTGGACCGGGTTGGAACTTGTGATTTTGTATGGCCGGTTTTATAGTAGATTCAGTTTTATTTACTTGAACCGAGAAATCTATGATTTTAAGAGTTTCAATGAATTTTAAGGAATTGATATAGGTTGACCTTCCCTAAAGACTTGGGACTCTGCCGAGAAACTTTTGTTATAAAATCCCATTGTTGGATGGGTGATTTTGAATGCTTTGAAATAAATCCTTAACTTGCCATGGTTTTGGAAGTTTTGGAAAGAGAATGCCGAGAGTGGCTCTGTTTTAAAAAAGGGAACTCACTTTGAGTAAATTTGGCTTATGAGCCTGAGATGATTTGAGAAACGAGATTTCTAAAGCCAAGGCTGAAAAGAGTTGAAACTTGATTTCAAAGTGAAATGAATAGAGAAAATGATTTATGGCTTAAATGCCAATTTCATGAATTTGATGATTTTGAATGTGGAAGTGCTGTTTTGTTGAGAGCCGAATTGGCTGTGTATGTTTATACATATTGATTGGTTCTGGATTGAACCGTGAGCCGGAATGGCTGTGTATGATATGAATATTGGCTGGTTCTGGAATGAACCGTGAGATGGATGGTGATCCATGATTGAATATAAATGCATGTATGCAATTGAATGATTTGTGAATTTAAGCCGAATGGCTGAAATGAAAGTTGTAAGCGAGTATGCTTGTGTTTTCTCTCTAGTTGTAAGGGTGACAGGGCACCGATACCCTCTAATGGTGACAGGGCGCAGATACCCTCTAATGATAATAATGCGCAACAGAGAGACTGTGTCCGGGTTAGCTACCGGACACGTCTGGTTGGCTTGATAACCGACAGATGATATCATCAGCCACTAGGGACAGGCATGCATCATTTGCATCTATGTGACATTGTTTGGGTGTGCACATTGTACTTGGTTTGCCTATGTGATTAACTGCTAATTGTTCTACTTGCAATAACTGCTTGTTTGTGTTTGCATCTTTCTACTTGTGTTTGCATTTGGAACTCTGTTGGATTGTGGTGGATTGGTTGTGGTTGGATTGTTTGGGCCTAGGGCCGTGGTTGAATGAGATGGACCGATGGTTGATTTCGGTTTTGTGGTTCTGGTTTGGAATAAGATATGAAAGGTTATTTTGGTTCAGTATAGATAAACCTTTTTGAAATGCTTTGATGTTTTGAGAAATGAACAGTTCCTCTTTCAGAAAAGGTTTCTGACTTTACTTTCATTGTAAACTGTTGTTTTTGAAAAGAGGCATAAGATGGTTATTAATCACTGATACGGTTTATCTTCATGTATCCTATTACAGTAATTCCTAAAAACCCTCTACTGAGAACCCTTTCGAGGATGATGTTCTCACCCCTTACAATTTTCCCCTTTCAGGATGTGGGCGCAGAAGTTACGAAGAATTTATTTAGTTATTGTTGTGATGTTCTGTATTGCCTTAGATTATTAATTATTGTACCCTCGCCTTTATCTTGATATATTCTGTAAGAGGGATAGGAATTGTATTGGTTAATGTCTGTAATATTATTTGTATATGTATGTATATATATGGATGTACTCTTTATGAGGTTCTGTAAGTTGTATGGTTTCTTTGGATGTACGTTATCGAACGAAAGTATTATTGGGAATGGTATTGCGGTTTAAAGTTTTTAAACAGGCTCATATTTTAGTATTAAATAGTATAAGTGTCGTCGTAATGTCCGAGCTATCAGAGTTGCGCAGCCGGAAGCGCGAGCTTTGGTAGTTAGGGTGTTACATTATGGTATCAGAGCAGTTCTTCCTGTAGAGCCTGAGGAATGGACTGACTATGCTTCAATTGCATGCTCTGAGCGTTTGTCATGTACTAGGTCTTGTCGGATGACGAGAATTAGAGCCTTATGCACATGACGATCTATTGATTAACGCTGTTAGTCTCGCATTGCATAATTCTTGGTATTAAGTTTGGCCGGCTTAATACTAGTGAGTTATGTACATGAAAGCACTAATGAGTTATCATAGATAATATGCGAGTTTTGAGCAAAGCGAATCACGGGTTTTGGGAACGTTGGAAACTATTTCTCGAGGCTATTCAGTTGTGTGTTTTGGATTTTGTTCGAGTCGACCTGTTCTTTCATAGCCTAACTTGAAGTTCTTGTTTGCTACTTCCCTTGAAAAGTAATTTGATGTTTCCACTCTATTTCTCTATTCATATGCATTCTTGTTTGAACTCAATTGCATATGCTTGTTTGAAATCCTTGTTGTATCTATCTTCCTCTGTTTGAGTTCTTCTTGATTCAAGTATTCTTTGATATAGCCTTGAACTTGTCTTAATGTGCTATGACTTTAACTCCGGGTTCCGAATTCATTCTTAAAGAATTTGTTGATTCGGTTTTCCTCTTATTTAACATTTATTACAGCTAATTTTGAGATTTTCACAAAAGTTGTTGTTGATTTGATATATACTTATCTACACATTTGGAACTTGAAAGATTTCTCATACAGTTTAATGATTATTTATTTCTAATACATCGCCTGTGCGTTTACTGGTTTACGGAACTACATTTACCTTAAATTACAATTTGACTTTCTAGTAATTTTACTATAGTTCCAATGCACATCTTCATTTGATTAAGTATTTGGATATTTTTCAAAATTTTGGAAAGGAAAGCTTTTTTCACTTTTATCCTAGTTGAGTCTCATTTGATAAACTTTACTTAATTTATTTTGAATTGAGTTTGATTTAGCATACTACATGGTTTATGCCACTGTTGTTCTTTTGAAAATGTTGGACTCATAGCTTTCTTCTTATGAACGGACTAAATTCTTTGTTAAACCTTTCATTTCTATGAATGTCATACTTGACTTTATTTTTAACTAATCTTTTGCATTTTGTGAACATTACCATTGATCTTGGTTTTTCTTCTCTGGTGAATCTCATTCTTATATGAGTCCATTTGATTCGTTTCAAATTAGTGCATTGTCTATTCTCTCATTATCTCTACAAGAGTTTTCAGTCAAAGAACTATCACTGAGAAATTACAAATGATTGAGTTGTCTTTTTCTATGACTTTTGTATTCTTTTGAATCAATTTGAAACTTGTTTGATGTCTCATGTTTAGCGGATCTTGTTTGAGCTATCTTGGTTTAAGATCCTTTCTTGCAAGGTTTGACTCCTTTTTAGTACATCTTAAACTTCTTGAATATTGTTGTGAGATGGTGATTTCAAGTATACTTTTGGAGTCTTGTTTTGAACTTTTAAGGAAGTTTTGAATTCTCTTTGAAACGGATTTTTTTTCTGTTGCTTGATTGAGATTGAAAACCATTGTCCAATCTTAACGAAAATTAATTTAAAGTTGGCATGCGCCATTTTAAATGAGGTTTTGGAAAGCTTCCTTGTTTAGTGAAACCGATTCGTTTGTAACGCCCCACTTATTTCCTTTACCAAATTGGAAACAAATTTTTACTTCGGAGTTTCTTTTCTAAAAAGAGTTTAACTTCCTCTTTTGTACTTGCTATAAATGTGATACACGCTTGTTTGAATATGAAATTCTGAGAATTACGAACAAGCATTTGATTACTTCCGAGTTTTTATGAACTGCTTTTGGGTTAAGAGTGTGCACCTAACTATCTTTCTAAAATAGTTGAGAAAATATTTTTTTTTTTTTGCTCTCAGCTAAATCTGTGTACAGTTGTTTTTTTTTTAAATTCTACATGATCTGTTTCAACATGAAGTTGTATTAAAGCAAAGCCATGTTTATGTTTTTGTTACTCCTTTGAAGGATGTTTATTGCTTAACCTTCTTTTAAACTGCGAAGTGATTTTTTCGCAAGTTTTCGATTCTCTTAAAAACAATGTATTCGAAAGTGGTTGTAATCGTGCTCTCGAGTTCTGTGAGCTTTGTCTTGGGTTTGATATATTCTCTTCTGTAAACCTCATACTTCATCGACTTAGTTTGAGTTTGTTTCAAACTGATGTGCTGGTTTTCTTGTTGATCCTATTGAACTTCTTTGATCCAAGGGTTATCTTTGAAGTTGCCAATTGATTTATTTCTAGCAAACTTCATTGCTTGAGCATCCTTGTTGTCTGGAATTGGATATATTCCTTCTAATCTATGAGTACTATCCTTGATATCGTTTCTCCTTGCTAGAATCTTGTATCCTTCTGAGTAGACTCGAGAATTGTTTGATATCACGTGCGATTTATAGACGCGATGCGTTAGTTCTTTAAGACGTGATATGTGTATATGAAAGTTGAAACGGTAGGTGTGCAGCGTTACGAGTGGTGGGCGTTTTGTTCCTTGCGAACGGATTTGTGGTTGTCAGGCTAATGATCGAAATTGGGGTTTGTAAAGTGCTTGATGGAGTTGGAAAGTTGAGACTTTGAGGTTAATATGAGATTAGTGTGCGGAGGTTAAGCACATCGTTTTAACTCCATCCTGTTTGATAGCCTTTGATGCCTTGCCTTTCTAACACATGATTGACCCATGTTATCTTTTGCATTGAGCCTACCTTGAAACGTTTGCTTTGCAATCACACTCCTACCTTTACATCCTTATGCTTATGACAATCAAGGTATTTGAAAATCGTATGTAAGATTATATTTTAAGATATTTTTGCTTCTTCCTCAAATGTGTTCAAGGGTGAACTGTTATGGAATTTCTTTCATTTTGTATTAATTTTCGAGGGCGAAAATTTTTATAAGGTGGGTAGAATGTAAGACCCAGAATATTTGAAAAGTCTTTTATGATCAAGTCTCAAATCATATAGTTATTTATAGCCTTAATTTCAAAGATTATTTTATTAAAGATAATTAAGGCAAGTTTTGATTTATTGGATTTGAGATAAGTTATAATTATTATCCAATTTTATAATTATTGGATTATTCTCTATATTTATAGTATAATGTTGATAGTTATGAAATAATAAGGATTTTATATGATTTGGATTGGATAAGTAATATTTTAAATATTATTACTGCTATTTTGGAAAATGAAGAAATTAAGTATGCTATTTCTAATTTTTGGATTTGGGCATTTTATTGAAAATAATTTGTAAAAATGAGGAGCAAATAGTATTTTCTATATACAATTAGTGTTGGATTTAATTTGGGTTTCATTTACCCTATTATCCCTATTTTATGTGAAATTACTATATTGCCCCTAACCCTAAGTTTCAAAAATGAAACCCTAACCTTGTAACCCAGCCGCCACACTCAATCTGTCTTCCTTCCCTCTTTCATTCATGCCACACACGGGTTCCCTTTTGTTTTCATGGAAGAAAGAAAAGAGAAGCAGAAATGGAAGAGATTGAGGAGAGCTGTGATCATGGGGTAGGGATGGGCCGCGCTACTGGCGCCGGTCACCTCGCCGCCGCGCCACCGCATCCTGCCGTCGGACCCATCCCGTTGTTGCCACCAGCATCGAAGAAGAGGGGTGACTCGCGAGTGAGAGGGGGCGAGAGCTTGTCGCCAGAGAAGGAGGGCGCCATCGGCGCCGTTCCGGGTAGAAGGAAGCGTCGTGCGAGGGGCAGAGGCGGAGGGAGCCTCTGTCGCGTCACCACCGCGCCGTTGCCGTTGCTCCCTGGCGCCACCGAAGAACCGCGCTCAACTCACCGCTGTTCAGGCTCTGGTTTGCCGTCACCCTCGTGCAGCCGCCGCCGCAGAGTAGCCTTGCACCCGCCGCCGTCTTCGCAGGAACTTGGGTGGCTGCGGCCGCTCCTCGCCATGGAGCCCGTGTCATCGTCGTTCAGCCATCGCCGGAGCAAAGCAGACGAGAGAGAGATCTGAAGGTGTGCTGGGAGTCCAGCCACCGCGCCCAGCCGCTGTTTGCGTCGCCGGCGCCGCCTCGGTTGGAACTGCCGCCATCAGACAAGGGTTCTGGCCGCCAGGGGGGTTCTGCGACTCCCGGGACCACCGCCGGAGCCTCTGGCTACTTCTTCCGTCGCCGGAAAAGCTCTACCGGTAAGGGCTTTGAATTTGGTTTATTCGTTTAAGATTCCGACAGCTTTATCGCCTCTGTTTGTGGGTTTCAGTTACCAACGCCGGAGTCCGGTCGCCACTGTCACTTGAGGTGGCTGACGTGCTGCTGCCGAACCGGTTCAAGAGACCGCCGCTGTTCGGTTCAACCGTTTCTTCTTCGGTAAGTATGTTTCGGAAAGCCTCACGTTAGTTTTCGGTTGTGTTTGGTTAATAAACGAGTTTTGGTAATGTGGGGTCGAGTCCTGATTGTTATAAGTTGCGATTAGTGTTGCTATGGTCATTGCAAAAGTGGCTGGGAGCTGAGGCTTTGGTTGCCGGTGATTTCGAGTTGAGACGGAAAGGACTCTGTGAGACGTTTGGGTTATGGAATTGCGTTTTGAGGTAGGGGCGCTTTCCAAAATTATGTTTTATGTATTGGAATTATTACATATGGATACTGATGTGAGATATTGTGTATTTAGTGATTGTATCTGCCTTATGTATTATTTGATTGACTCGAATGATTATGGATGTTGATTGGGCTGAATTGTTGTGCGGCTTTGTGAGATGTAATGTTTGAAGTTGATTCTTTAAAGATTTGAAATCTGAGTTTAATCCGTTGAGGATTGATTTGATATGAGTAAATTACTTTGATGATTTGAAAAGTCGAATGTACCTTTGAATTTAGCCTGGTTCATTTTAATTGATTTGGTTTTGGACAAGTGATTTGTTATTGAACCGTTTCTTTAAAGCTTTGGAAATGAGTTATATCGATTGATATTGAGTTGATTTTGAAATGGTATCTTTGAGATACGCCACTGAGGCGAATGTTGGATTTAGCTTGCTTTAAATTGATTTCTGGTTTTGAGCTGTTGAAAAGGAATGAGGGATGGTTTAGTTGGGACCCGAACCGGGTGGCAAAAGTCCAAGTTTTAGGGGAGGTGCTGCCGAAATTTCTACAAAATCCTACAATTGTTTGTAAGGTTATTTAAAAGGGTTGGAATTGAGAAATTGTATGATTTGATTTACTAAAAGGATATTTATGTTTTCAAGCTTAATTTATTTGATGAACCTTATACGTTGAGTTCGGCTTATTTAGAACTGAACTATTTTTACCGTTTGAATCACTGAAGGAAAGAATGATGCTCCAATATCGATTTTAAAATAAAAAGGAGTTTTTAGTGATTCCAAAGGAACCTAGACTTTTGATTGATTAATCAAGTTTGAGGCATTTTGGAAGAGTTAGAAAAATGGGTTCTAAAAAGAAACCTGAAAGTGGTTTGATTCAAATGAACCGGTTCCGTTTCAAATGAGTTGATTTTTGGATCGGGTTGGAACTTGTGATTTTGTATGGCCGGTTTTATAGTAGATTCAGTTTTATTTACTTGAACCGAGAAATCTATGATTTTAAGAGTTTCAATGAATTTTAAGGAATTGATATAGGTTGACCTTCCCTAAAGACTTGGGACTCTGCCGAGAAACTTTTGTTATAAAATCCCATTGTTGGATGGGTGATTTTGAATGCTTTGAAATAAATCCTTAACTTGCCATGGTTTTGGAAGTTTTGGAAAGAGAATGCCGAGAGTGGCTCTGTTTTAAAAAAGGGAACTCACTTTGAGTAAATTTGGCTTATGAGCCTGAGATGATTTGAGAAACGAGATTTCTAAAGCCAAGGCTGAAAAGAGTTGAAACTTGATTTCAAAGTGAAATGAATAGAGAAAATGATTTATGGCTTAAATGCCAATTTCATGAATTTGATGATTTTGAATGTGGAAGTGCTGTTTTGTTGAGAGCCGAATTGGCTGTGTATGTTTATACATATTGATTGGTTCTGGATTGAACCGTGAGCCGGAATGGCTGTGTATGATATGAATATTGGCTGGTTCTGGAATGAACCGTGAGCCGGATGGCTGAGATGGATGGTGATCCATGATTGAATATAAATGCATGTATGCAATTGAATGATTTGTGAATTTAAGCCGAATGGCTGAAATGAAAGTTGTAAGCGAGTATGCTTGTGTTTTCTCTCTAGTTGTAAGGGTGACAGGGCACCGATACCCTCTAATGGCGACAGGACGCAGATACCCTCTAATGGCGACAGGGCGCAGATACCCTTTAATGATAATAATGCGCAACAGAGAGACTGTGTCCGGGTTAGCTACCGGACACGTCGGGTTGGCTTGATAACCGACAGATGATATCATCAGCCACTAGGGACAGGCATGCATCATTTGCATCTATGTGACATTGTTTGGGTGTGCACATTGTACTTGGTTTGCCTATGTGATTAACTGCTAATTGTTCTACTTGCAATAACTGCTTGTTTGTGTTTGCATCTTTCTACTTGTGTTTGCATTTGGAACTCTGTTGGATTGTGGTGGATTGGTTGTGGTTGGATTGTTTGGGCCTAGGGCCGTGGTTGAATGAGATGGACCGATGGTTGATTTCGGTTTTGTGGTTCTGGTTTGGAATAAGATATGAAAGGTTATTTTGGTTCAGTATAGATAAACCTTTTTGAAATGCTTTGATGTTTTGAGAAATGAACAGTTCCTCTTTCAGAAAAGGTTTCTGACTTTACTTTCATTGTAAACTGTTGTTTTTGAAAAGAGGCATAAGATGGTTATTAATCACTGGTACGGTTTATCTTCATGTATCCTATTACAGTAATTCCTAAAAACCCTCTACTGAGAACCCTTTCGAGGATGATGTTCTCACCCCTTACAATTTTCCCCTTTCAGGATGTGGGCGCAGAAGTTACGAAGAATTTATTTAGTTATTGTTGTGATGTTCTGTATTGCCTTAGATTATTAATTATTGTACCCTCGCCTTTATCTTGATATATTCTGTAAGAGGGATAGGAATTGTATTGGTTAATGTCTGTAATATTATTTGTATATGTATGTATATATATGGATGTACTCTTTATGAGGTTCTGTAAGTTGTATGGTTTCTTTGGATGTACGTTATCGAACGAAAGTATTATTGGGAATGGTATTGCGGTTTAAAGTTTTTAAACAGGCTTATATTTTAGTATTAAATAGTATAAGTGTCGTCGTAATGTCCGAGCTATCAGAGTTGCGCAGCCGGAAGCGCGAGCTTTGGTAGTTAGGGTGTTACAACCTGTAATGAAGATCAGAGCAGAAAATAAGGGAAAGAGGTGGATGTTGTAGCCTTGATCGCCAAAGTTGCAGTGGCAGTAGATGATGGTGGCGGCAGATGGTGGTGACAACAAAGGAGGGAGACCGAGGGGAAGAAGGAGAAGAAGGATGCGTCGGCGGTAGGGGTTGATGGCGATAGAGAGGGGGTGGTGACGATGGTGGTCTCGGTGGCGGCGGCAGATGATGTTGACGGTGACGGCTGAGCCGAAACGCGTGCGAGAGAAAGAGAGAGGGATGGCAGTGGGGGTTCAAATGAGAGGGAATGGGTTCGTGATTTGAATTTACGCCACTTTTACCATCGGATTTATCATTGAAAAATTTCGATGATAAACCATTGCGAGTCACCAAAATGCATCGTTTTACTAAATTGAGTTACCGTCGGATTTTTCAGACGGTAAATCTGATGATAAAAGACACGCCAATTTAATTTATTTTTCCTCTAAATATTATCGGCGAATTTACCGTCAAAAAATAAAATCCGCCAATAATTATCTAATCTTACAAATTTGACGTGATTATCACTGGTAAATCCGACAAAAAATCTGTCGCTATTTTACAACACTAAATCCGATAATAAATTCGATGATTCTTAATATTTTTCTTATAGTAAATTATTAAAATATTTTAAAAATATATTTTATTAGTAAAATTATTTAATATTCCAAATATTTTAAAACTATTAAAATCCGAGCCTAGTCAGTTATGTATTTTCTTGTTCTTGTAAGAAATTATAATAAGTTTCCTATTTTCCTCTAACAGTTAGTAAGATGCTATTTTATCTGCATGTTACATACTCCACGTCATTCTTAGAGGAAATTAAAAAACATATTGCGACATATTTCCTTGAAAAAATCTCAAGTGTCATTTTCTCTCTCAACTTTTTGAAATTAACGAAATTGATCCCAGGAACATTATATTGCGACATATTTCCTTGTCTCTATGGGCTTCTAAATGCTTGAAATGTCCCTATTACCCCCTTTTTTGGGTCTGAAAAAAATTCTTCAAATATCTTGGGGAAGTTTTATGATAGTGACTTGGCCACCTAAAAAAATCAAACTTACTTGTGGATTTCTTTAACGCTACTTGGCACATTTTATTGCGTTTCAAAACCAAAATCCAAAACCAAATTTGGAGTCCAAATCAAATTGAAATTCTTAATGCTCATAATTAATTAAAAATATTTTTTAAAAAACTATAATACTGAATTATGTCTTAAAAATTAAATAATTATATTATTTATATATTAAAAATTAACTACTAAATTAAATATACGTATAAAATATATATTAAAATATATAAAATAAATCAAATAATATATATAAATGCATGATAATTAATATGGTAATTATTTTTTGAATAAACATAACATTTTGGTTTAACATAAATTACACTCACATTTTGCATGATTCATTTTTAAAATTTTGTTGATATGTGCTCTCAAAATATTAGTTTAAAAAGGTTAATGTGCTGATTTTTGATAGTTTAATTAAATTTGAAATTTAATTATTTGATAATAAAATTTATATATCTTATATATATATATATATATATTATATTAAACATTTAATTAAAATCAATTAAAACATTAATCTGTCTAATAAAAATAATTTTAAGAAAAAAAAGTTATTAAAAAATATTAGACTAATTTGAATGTTCTTTCATAATCCAGAACCAAACACAGGAGAGAAACTAAGTCAGGGAAGAGTGATGCAGATTACGACTTTCCAAGTTGGTGTAAAATGATAGGACGATACTGCCACGTGGCGGCATGAGAAGGCTCTGTTCTGCTGAAGCTGATTCACGAAAGAAAAGAGAAAAAAATGGCCACACAAGGAAGTTGTAGTTTGCACTCTCCGCCCACACTTGAAAAAACGCAGCTTCTGAGAGTGCAAGCCGCAAACACATTCCCGTAATCCAAAACTAAGATAAGGTTCTCTCTTTTCTTCTTTTCTCCTACCATCTCAATTCTCAACCACCAACTCTTTTTTCTGAATCGACGGTGAATTGAATGAAGAAGCCGAACACTGAATAGAGAGTGATTCTGTATTCTTCGGATTGAAGAACCAAACAGGGAAGTGAATTCAAAGGGAGATACGTACGAATTAGGTTTTATTTTTGGGACTGTATGAGTTGGGAAAATCCCAATTGGTTCTTATTCTTTAAGTTTGGAAGCTTGAGGTTTTACAAGAAGGAGCAACAACAGCTTCAGCTATGGCTATTGCTACGGCCACCTTCTCTCTCCATTTCTCCAAAGCTTCCATTCTTCATGCTCCTTTTCGTTCGTCTTCTTCGCCATACGCTTCCTCTAGAATACGCCATCGCTTCCCTTCTAGTAGATGGTTGAACAACACCACCATTTGCCCTTATGCTCCTCACAGGTCAGATTCTTGTGTTTCTTCAATTTGTAGATGTAATCATGATTTAATTTTTTATATGATAGTCTATGATTATGTGTATACATTGTCATTTGATTCATGTAGTTGATTTATCTATTGGGATAAGGCAAAACATGATACATTAGATTAGATTAGATACTATAGCATCATTTGTGAATTGTAATATGAAATATAGATGCGATAGCATCGTCTGATTTATGTAGTTGGTTTTTCTGATGATTTGTGGTATGCGTCGTTTAATTGATGTATTAGATTTTATTTATTAACTTATTTATTGGTAGAATGTGGTCAACTTTATCATATGGAATAAGGCTAAACTTGATGCTATTGAATGCTTAGAAACTGCATTTTTTTATGTTCCTATTTTATCTAATAGGATAAGGCTGAATTCACTATGGGGAAGTTATGGTTATTTATTGTGTATTTCTCTATACCCTTTTTGGCTTTGGTTACAGATTTGCATGTATTAGTCCCAAATGTTCAATCACAGATACTAGTGTACATTTGGACCATGTTGCCACAGATGAGGATGGTGAGGAAGGGTGTTCTTGTTCTTCTCCAATGGTTAAACCTGGGTGTCCGGTGCCAATCGTTAAGCTCAACCCTGATATTCTTGAGGCTGAGTCTTTGAACCTACTCAATGAAGACACATTTGTAGATACCCTACTGACAGCATTGCCTGTAGGTTTATTTTTTCACCATTTTAAATGATGTTTTGCGTGGCCTTACCATTTCTCATATTTTTATGGTGGCATTATGCAGGTTTTGTCCAAAGAGGAGCAACATTCCCTTGCAGCTACTCCAGCTCATCCTGCCGGGTTACATGGTGGGTTGCTCTTCAAACTTGCCAAAGTTCACCTTTGGCATTGTTGTTATTGAGAATGTTGACTCGTCATAGTTCTAGTGTCAAGTCGTGTCAAAGGTCAATTGACTGAAGTTTTCACTTTGTAGACAAATGGAATGCTCTTTATTGTACAACCTACTCTGTTCTGCTCGTGGCAATATAGTCTCTTTTTCTTGGATAAAGTGCTAGCTTGAATCAAAACACCTAATCTTCTCTTGGCATTTAAAAGGTGCTGTCAGTTGCACTAGGTGGTTCTTTTTGTTCTGGCATTACTGGTATTTGATTTCATATGTATCTTTAATGGGACAATCATACCTTAGGGTAGCTTGCTGGGTCACTCTTTTGTTTATTTGTTTTTCCCTCCCCAATCTCAAGCTTTCATTAGATTGATGTCATAATCTCTTTAAAAGAAAGCCATCTCCTTCTGGCTGAGATGAATGCAGTTTAGCAGTGTTATTGTGTATATCAATAATCTCAAATTGTTTGATGGCAGTGAAATCAATGATGCTATTGTCTTTTATGGCCAAGTTTAATTTTCTTATCTAATTTGAGTGTTGTATATTTCAGCTTTCTATGCTAGCTGCATAGTTGCAAATTTAGTTGAGCAGCTTTGGAACTTTGCTTGGCCCTCCGCCATTGCCTTGATTCATCCAAGTCTTTTGCCTGTTGCTGTAATGAGTTTCTTCACTAAAGTGGCTATAATTGTTGGAGGCCCCTTGGTTGGCAAAGTTATGGACCATCTTCCAAGAGTGCCTTCATACAATTCCTTAACTATTATTCAGGTGAGTTTTTCGATACGTACTCAATGTCAGTGAGGATACATCTCTGTTTTTCCTAAAATGGATCGCTCCCTGTATTTTCAGGCTGTAGCTCAGTTGCTATCTGCATCAATGATTATTCATGCTCATTCTGTGCGTCCTACTTCAGTGTCTACCCTGCTTCTACGTCCGTGGTTTGTTATATTGGTTGCAGCCGGGGCCATTGAGAGGCTATGTGGTGTAGCTTTGGGGGTAGCAAATGAGCGTGACTGGGTTGTGATGGTATTGTCTTTCAGATCTTATCCTGTTTGATTTATTTGAAAATTTTGTTTTAAAATAAATATTTTTCTGATCATCGGCGGTGTTTTCTATAGCTGGCCGGAATGAATAGGCCGATTGCACTTGCTCAGGCAAATGCTATACTAAATCGAATCGATCTCCTCTGTGAGGTATTTGCTTTTGTTTTTTTTATTTGTATTAAAGAGAATAATATCCTTTTCCCAGTTGAATAGAATATGTAGGAAAAAATGACCTCTATAATTACTTTCTCTGTTCCAAAATATATGTGTCATTGAATATTTGGTATATTAACAATTCAATGTATCTGGAATTCTGGATGCAATTTGTATCAAAATGCATTGAATTTATGAAAGTAATATATTTCCAAAATGACTGATATTTTGGAATGGAGATCTGTGTGTTTGAGTCAAACTCATAAAATGTTCATTTACAGATTCTTGGTGCGTCACTGTTTGGAATCCTGCTTTCCAAATATCATCCTGTTACCTGCCTGAAATTTGCTGCTGGCTTAATGATGGGGTTACTGCCTGTTACAGTAATTTCTCTTCCTTTCTTCATGTTCCATTACTTCCATTAATTGAAAGGAAAATTCATTTCATTCTCTATTTTAAATTCGCAGATTATTTTCACTTGTTTGGCAAACAAGCTTTCTACTGGTGTTCTTGAAAGGCCTAGACCTTCACAAACCTGCTGCAGAACATTCAATGAAGATTTTGCACCAGATGCTGAAAATATAGGTACCATTTTTACTGATCTTACTGAAGATGATCATCTTGTCCCTGTATTTTAAATATAATTTCTTTAATTGGATGGTGTAACAGTTGTTAAAGGTCTTAAAGCCATCAAGCATGGCTGGAAGGAGTATCTGGGTCAGCCAGTTCTTCCTGCTAGTCTTGCCTGGGTGCTCCTCTACTTCAATGTTGTTCTTACACCGGGAAGTTTGATGACAGCATTTTTAACGCAGCGTGGTATGTGAAATTCCCTGCATGATTGATTCATTTATTCCTCAATTTTTGGGAAATTTCTTTTAAGTTCTAATAGATCTTTTGTATCAGTAGAGAATACATTTACAGTGTTATATATACATGTACCGTGTTCTAATAAAATTGTTAGTTCCTTCATAATCTATGACATTTCAATAGGAATTGCACAAATTGTGATTCGATTCATACAAATCAAATACATTGGACTAGGTTTAACATCCATGCTCTTTTTAATAACTTTTTCTCACTTCGAATATGTGATTGTTAAACTGAATGCTGTAAAAACAGTCAAAAAGACAGAAGGCAAAATGGAGTAAATTCGATGTGACAACTTGAGGTTTATGGTCCTAGTCTCTACATTTGTTTGTACCTCATAATCATTCTGTTACATATTTAAACCAGTCATAGATGTTATTTATTTCTTTCCCTTTTCTGTATCCCGTTAATTGTTTTTTCTCTGATGGGGATTATTTCCTTTTTATTCTTGCGCCAAATCCGATACCATTATTTAAAATTGTTGAACAGGTTTACATCCATCTATCATTGGAGGATTCAGCAGCATGTGTGCTTTTATGGGTGTTACAGCTACATTCGTGTCTTCAACTTTGGTCAAGCATTTTGGCATTTTGAAGGTTTCTTCCGTAGCCTTTTCTTCATTACATGGACCGGAAAATATGATAACGTTTTTTATGTGCAATTATTGAAAAAAAAAATCTTTCCTAGGCTGGAGCTGTTGGTTTGGTGTTTCAAGCTTTACTTCTCAGCATTGCTGTTGCCGTATATTGGACCAGATCAATGTCGAATCAAAGCCCACTTCTCGTTTTCCTGTCTATGATTGTAAGTCACTGTACTTTTTATTTTTCTCAACTATCATCAATTTGTGTTCATTAATTAGGATGTCCTAAACCATAACAACTGAAGTAGATCTGAGAGCTATAGAGGATCTGATTTGCTTATACAGAATTACTGTCCCAAAACATTCGGTAAATGTAATATGGAATGTTCACAGTAGTCAGTTCCAAAGAAGCCTAAAAAATTGAAGGCCCCAGATTTTGTAATTTATTTTTTTAGAAACTTTTAATCTTTATTCACTTTGCTCAAATTTGTTCATTCTGGCGTTATGTGCGGTGCAGATATTGTCGCGGTTAGGACACATGTCATACGATGTTGTAGGGGCACAGATTATCCAAACAGGGATCCCATCATCAAAAGCAAATCTCATTGGGACAACGGAGGTCGCTGTTGCCAGTTTAGCGGAGTCTATAATGCTCGGTGTCGCAATAATTGCAAATGATCCATCTCATTTTGGGTGTTTGGCAATGTTGTCCCTTCTCTCGGTGGTTGGTGCCGCATGGATGTTCTGTAAATGGTTGTTGAATCCGACAGATGAACAAAAAACACTCTTTTCTTATGATCCTCAATTTTGATCATATTTTGGTAAGTATATCTAAATAGTTTCTGTTTTAATGTTGGATATAAAACTATTTTGTGCCTTAGGAGAGTGTTTGTGACAATGTATCGGTGTTTTTATCACAAAAAAGTCTAGAGTTCAATCCTTATTGTTACCATTCTTCTAAACAAATACTAAATTTCAACACAAAGATGAGCCTATGTGCCAAACCCAGAAGAGACTCTGGCACAAAGAGGAGTTTTAGATATAAAATCATTCATATATTTTACCGAACACATGTTTTTTGGAGAGATGGTTCATTATAATACCATATTTTTCAATAGGGTTTCTATGTCTTATTATATTACAATTGTTTCAAAAATGCCTTTCTTCTTATGATCCTCATTTCTGATATTAATAGTTCATTGTCTGATACCATATTTGACTATAACTTGCTATATCCTTTCATAGTTCGACATGTACTCATGGAAACTGGCCTTATTTTATCTGGTTTATGTTTACTTTCCTGCTTTGGCATGTAACATTTGTCATATAAAAGAAAAGTATTAATTCTTCAAAATGTTCAATTAACTGTTTGATGTAGACAATATTGGATTAAATGGTGAGCCTATGAATCCAACTGTTGCTTTGATTCTTTTGCTAATGGTGCAATACTATTTATCTAATCAAGTGTTGTCACTTAAATAAAATTGATACTTTTAGTGTGAAAGTTACTTGGTTTTGTATACTTCGCTGCACTTGATTGGATATTAGAATAAAAGAGTTTTATACCACTTCGCCTTGAAATTAAAATCATAATATTTTCATATAATCTAACCAATAACATTGTTTTATGCAGTTGCTTCCATTAGCTGCATTAGTACAAAGGCTGTTTGGTGGTGGACAAGAACCCAAAAAAAAAAAAATCTTGGCGCTATTATTATCATCCACTTAATACAGGAACTAGGGTCATTGTCTCGATGATGATTTCTATGAACAAAAATAGATAGATATGGCTGTAACCTGTAATTCTGTAAATGCAAACAAGCATGCCTTGCTATTAATAGCAGTGTGTACATGACACTTATTTTTTATTTTAGCTAGGTGCTCAGAAATAATTATAAAATCTTTGTAAAGCATTTTATTGATTTTTAAATTAATTTTTTCTGGGGTCTAATAATGAGATTCTTGCGTTCATAATAGCACAGAACAGCTGCTTTGCCCTTCTTTTTTGGTTTTTGGGGTGGGGGGGAACCCAGATATGCATGCATGGAAAATTTCATAGAGGGGTATAGGTCTTTTAGCATGGTTACTTTATACTTTGAACCTTTTGTTTTTATTCCCCCTTTGAGACCGATTGGACAACATCTACACTCGTACACACGCATAGACACACTATTAAGTGTTCTATTCACTATTTGACATCTCCCAAGTTTTGAATTCGGATACACCCATTACAAGGCAAAATGATGACCATTAGACTAAAGCTTTGCTGCTATACTTTGAGGGATTTTCTATGCTGTTTAAGAACAAGAAATTTTTCTCGATTAATCCTTTTGCCCCCATTCCAATCTTCGAGAATCACAAAGATCATTTTTAATCAAAGTTTGAATTTGTTTATTTAAAATTGGGACTCTTCTATTATATTTTATTTTTTTTCTTCCATTTCATCATTCTTTAAGTTCCACAGATTTGATCCTGTAGAATGTGACCCATTTTCTCATTGAATAAAAGGTACAAAATATTTAGTGCCTATTTTGACCAACTTTCTATCATCTTTTTTTTGGCTTGGTGGCATGTCATAGTGCTCGTTTTTTCAATTATGAAGCATGGTTAAGTGATCTAACTCACAATAGACCTAGTGTATTTCACTCATAAAATTCAAATATAAAAATATAAGTTCTACCTTATTCTCACTCTACTTTTAAGTAAATTAGGTACCACTTTCATAGGCACTAAAGAATTCCTCAACTTCAATTTGAATCTATTAGTTAAGATATGTTGCAGTTGATGTGATTGGATAAATACTAATTTTATGCAATTGGATAAATACTAATTTTATTCTCTCGCGGATAGAGTTTAACTATTATGTTAGTAAATTAAATTAATATATTATGATAATAAGAGGGATGCATCCAAACGAGCACAATAATTTTGTGTGTAAATTTCGTGTAATTAATGAATAATTAATTGATAAATTATTTATTAATCAAAAGAATTAAAAAAGTAAATTTTTTTAATCTAAAGAAATAAAAATATTAAAAATACGAATTTTGTCATTAATTTTAAAAATTTTTGGACCAAAACCAAACTAACAGACTGAATCGATTGGACCGAACCTAAAGACCCAACATATAACTTATGACTACAGCTCTTTCTCCCCTCATTCATCACATGTCATGCTGAAAACTGTAGAGAGGGGGAAGAACACAAGTAAAACCCCAAATCCTTGTTTCAATTTTAATTTCACTTATCTTTTAATTTGGAATTCTGATCGCCATATCATTTGCGGCCATGCGATCACTGCATTGAACTCTACAAAACCATCCAAATAATTTGGTAAGAAAATCTCAATTTCACACTCAGTCTTTCTTTCTCCAATTTCGAAACTTGGACATTTGGATATTGAAATTTGTGATTTGTTTTGGTGTTTTAGGTCAAATTAGCTTGATGAAATTATTGAGTTTTGTTCAAATGGTGCATGGATAATGTAAAAACCTTCAAACCCTCTGTGGATTATTGACTTAGTAAGCTTTGATGTTGATTATAGTGATATATTGTAGAAATAGATTGAATTATGAGTTTTGGAGATAAATTGATGGAATTGGAAGCTTGAATTTGAACCTTGGAGGCTAAAATTTCTGTTTGGTGTACGTTTGGAGCTTTGGATGGTTGTGGAACGGTGATAATTGAGGTGTTCCGGGCTTAAGGAGGAATCGGCCAATGTATGATTTTGGTTTCTCGTAGATAATATATATTGTAACGTGAAAACTTAGGCTAGTTGACCGTAGGATAGGTTGAATATTGTGAACTTGTTAATTTTAGTAGTTTTAGTGAAATATTGAGTTGTTATGAACTTGTGATGTTGATATGTGCATATATGAGTTATGTTGTTTGGAAAGTGGAATGTTTGGAATGAAATTGATACAAAGGAATATTAGTATGTTGTGAAAGAGATGGAATGATATGGAGTTATTTCGGTCATAATTGATGTTGTTTTGAAGTGTGGAACTTTGGATTGAGTGAGGTTTTTGGTAAAAATAGAGGTTTGGTGATTTTGTTAAAAACTTGATTTTTGACCAAACTTCGGCGAGCCATAACTCGACTTTCGGACCCTCAAATCTTGTCAAACTTGTTTCAAATGAAAATTGAGTCCATAAAGTTTATGTCGTTCGACGAACAGACTAAAAATGATTTTTAACAAAAAAATTATGCACGTTAGAATTTTAGTGTGCAAAAGTGATTTCTGCAGAATTTAACAGTTGTTCACAATTTTAAGGGCATGCATACGCGAACATACACGTGACGCAGACCTTGGGCTCTGCCCAGACATCTCGCGTACGCAGATGTGTGCATGAGTACACGAAAGTGGGTGAATTACAGTCTCGCATATGCGAGCAGTAACATGCGACGCGGGACGGCTTTCCTTTCCAAGGGGCTCGCGTACGCGGATAAGAGTCACGTACACGAGTTGGGCAAATGACACCCCCGTGTACGCAAAACATGACATGCGTACACGGAATCCCTGTTTTTGGAAAAAGTGGATTTTTGTGATTTCAACCTATTTTCTAACCTCTAAACCTCTATAGTTACCTTCTAAAATCCCAAATTTAGTTTCTAATCATAAGAAGAAGGGTAAGCTTAGAGAAGGAGTTAAATTGATGGTGAAGAAAGGTTTTGAAGTAATGATTTATGGTTGAGGAAGTGCGGAAATGACAATGATGTTATAAATGATGACAGAATTGATAATTTATTACTTGGCTTATGCACTTCCATTTATCTGAGATACGAGTTTCCCTGGGTAGATACAGTGGTTAGCCACTACTCGCTCCAGGTGGAGACTCAATACTCTGTTAATGTAACACCCTAATATTCAAATCCTTATGCTCGAGTCATAAGTCAATGATATTATGGTGGTACGACCCTCAGGTGGATTTTTAATATATAAACATAGGTATTTTCGAAAGGAGTATTAATCGAGAAGCCTGAAAAGAGTAGAAATAAAAATCGCGAAGACGTATCACTCACGTTTCGACAACGAAAAGATAAAACGTGAAGCCGAAAGCGATATACGGACAAGGCATAAAGGAGATTAAGAGATAGATAACAGATGGATATATATAACATAAATAAATAGCCACTAGTCGCGACCCGCGAAGTTTAGGCCGGCTAGGGTACAGTATGAAAGTAGTTGACAACAGTACATCCTAATCTCTCCCAAAGGAAACATAAGAGCCTCTATAGGCAAGTTCCAAAAGAGTTCAACACATAATATAATATCTTCTAAACAAAGGTGGAGAGATTCTAAGCAAAACACAAGTAGAGAAAATAAAGATCTTCGCCGGCTCTCAGACGAACCACAGCTCACTTCTGAGTACCTGGACCTGTATCTGAAAAACAAGAGATATATACGGAATGAGAACCCCGGGCCCATGGGTTCCCAGTACGGTAAAAGTGCCAAATAAATACAATGCACTGTAATAAAAACTCACTAAGCATCCTAAACTCCTTTTCACCAAGTATCCAGCCTAGATTCTCACTAATCCATGAATGGGCATCTGTCGTAAGGGGATACTAAATCTAGTTCATGTTATACATGTTTCCCAACCTTCTGATTCTTCCACGAATCAGACTCAGAATCATAAGCAAAACCATCACCAGTTGTTCTGCCATCAGCAACTCTATATCAATACATCATACCCTCGCCTGGAGCTAGTGAAATCACATCACTGCGGCTACCCAGGGGGCTCAAATGATCTCATTCAAAAATCATCATCATCATGCAATCGCATTATCAATTCATCTCATCAAGAACAGCCCTCAACATACACCGACACCAACATGATGGATCTCTCAGTTGTACAAACACAAGCAATACAGACAAGTAATACACAAATACGGTACAAGTAGAACAAGTAGCACATAATCAGGTAACATAGCATATATAATGTAGAAATCCAAAACAAATAGGCAAACCCAAACAATTCAAACATATGCAAATGATGTATGCCTGCCCTATGGCTGATGATATCATCTGTCGGTTATATAGCCAACCCGACACGTCCTGGTAGCTAACCATGGACAGAAACACCCCTTGCGGAGCAAGTAGGTTTGAGCTACAACCCCCTTGCTACTACCCGCTCAGCCCAGAGCCAGTGGAACGACCACTACTGCGGCTACTACCCAGGCGGGTGTTTAACAGCTCAACCTGGAGCGAGTGGATTCACCACTACTACCGCTACTACCCAGGCGTCACAATCTCTGACCTGGAGCAAGTGGGACGAACCACAACCCTTGCTACTGCCCAGGTATCTTAAGCATTGACCCGGAGCAAGCGGGACGAACCACAACCCTTGCTACTGCCCAGGTATCTTAAGCATTGACCCGGAGCAAGCGGGACGAACCACAACCCTTGCTACTACCCAGGTATCTCAAGCATTGACCCGGAGCAAGCGGGACGAACCACAACCCTTGCTACTACCCAGGTATCTCAAGCATGTATTCATTCAATCTCAATTCATATTATCAATCCTCATTGTTATCAAATCTCAAACATTAACCTGGAGCAAGTGGGACGAACCCCAACCCTTACTACTACTCAGGTATCAGAGTTACATTCATTCAAAACTCCATAATTAACTCATTTATCATAAACATCATTTTTCGTCTCATACCCGGAGCAAGTGGACTAGCCACTGCTACTACCCAGGGAAACTCGCATCTCAGATAGTGGAAGTGCAAATCACAATTATCAATAATTCAGCATAAACATGCATGGATTCTCATCCATGGATCAACATCCATATCAGCCATCCGGCTCACGGTTAAATCCATAACCAGCCAATATTCATAGCATACACAGCTATTCCGGCTCACGGTTCAATCCAGAACCAGCCAATTCATAAACAATTACGGCCCTTCGGCCAATGGCATAACAAGCACTTCCACCACCATCCTCCACATCTCACATAATCATCAATGATCCTCATTGATTATTCATTTTCCCCTTGCTTCACTCGCAAGTTACCTCATTCACTAGCCCTTTTCTAATAGCTAGGCATATCATAATGATTTAAGATATAAGTGGTGAGATCGGAGGCTTAGAAGTATGAGATTTGGCTTTTGAAACTCAAATATCAACTTTGGCATGAAAACAATGCCACGCGTACGCGTACTCCACGCGCAAGCGTGGATGGCCTTAAAAACTCATCGACGCGCAAGCGTCATGCACGCTAACGCGT